>NC_092054.1:4933882-5533882 GCF_003086295.3 Arachis hypogaea | reverse complement strand
CAAAAGCTTCATCTTTATTTCTAAGCAAATACACATAAGTAAATCTAGAACAATCATCAATGAAAGTTATAAAGTATCTTTTTCCTCCTCTAGTAATATTGCCATTTAGCTCACAAATATCACTATGAATCAATTCTAATAAATGTGTATTTCTTTCAACCTTAGGAAAAGGTTTCTTAGTAATTTTAGATTGTATGCAAATATCACATTTCTTATTAAAATCCTTGTTACTAAGATCAATATAGTTATTCTTTTGCATATATTCAATTGATTTGTAATTTAAGTGTGCTAATCTACTATGCCATAAATCACAAGAATCAACAACATACAAGGAAACATTCACTTTATTAATACTAAGTTTAAACATGCCTTCAGTACAATATCCTTTTCCTATGAATACATCATTCTTAAGCAAGATCACTTTATCGGATTCCATTACAACTTTGAATCCTTTCTTACACAAGAGACTAACAGAAACTAAATTTTTTCTCAAATCTGGAACATGAAGTACATTTATTAAACTTAATTTCTTTCCAGATGTAAAATTTAATTCCACACTTCCTTGACCACAAACTTTGGCTGAGTTGTCATTGCCCATCAAGACTTCTCTATTGTTCACTTCTTCATATGTTTTGAATTGGTTGCGATCATTGCAAACGTAAACAGTAGCCCCAGAATCTAACCACCACTCAAGTGATTTTCCTTGTGTTGCTATGTTGACTTCTGTAACCATGCCAATATGCATGTTTTGTACTTTTTCTACAACCATAGCAATTAGATCCTTCTCTTCCACTAAGTTGGTCTTTGGTGCTTCCCTTTTCAGAAGTCTACATTTTTTGATATAGTGTCCTTTCTTGTGACAATGATAACACTCTCTTTGTCTCTTCTTATCTTGCTTTGAATCTTTAGAGAACTTTCTTTTCTTCTTATTGGTGTTGTTTTCACCAATATGATTCACTTTAGAACTTTGAGAAAGATACACAGCATCACGTTTTCGAGTTTCCTCCTCTATACGTATATGCCTTAGTAATTTCTCAATTGTGAAGTCCTCACCAAGATGTAAAAGTTTCTTCCTATAACCATTCCAAGATGAAGGCAATTTTGAAATAATTGCTCCAACTTGTAATGATTCAGGGATCACCACTTGTAGATCACGAAGTCTACTTACAAGGATTTGTAATTCATGAATTTGATCCATGACAGGCATAGTATCATTCATAATAAATTCAAAATATTTCAACATAATAAACTTATCTGTTCCTTGTCGTTCGGTATTGTACTTTTCTTCCAAAGATTTCCAAATCTCTAATGGTGATTGAATTGACATGTAGAGATCATAGAGTCGGTCGGATAAAGTATTGAGAATATGACCTCGACATGCAAAAGTATCTTCATCACGTTTCTTTTTCAATTGAACGATCTTTTCTTTCTCTTCCGGTGTGGAATTTTCAGCGGCATCGGCAATTGGTGTAGTCTTTGGGTCAATCACATATGCAAGATTGAGAACTGAAAGAAGAAACATCATCTTGTCTTTCCAACGGTTGAAGTTCGTTCCATCAAAGCGATCTAATTTGACAAACTCTTGATTCATGACCTTGAACGTAGTGTTTTGATCTTGTGCCATCTTCAAAAAATATCTCTCTAAAATTGTTGTGTATATAGTATGAGAAGATGACAATCTTATATTTGTGTATTGGTTTCAAGGCACGATTAGATCGCTTTCTTTAGAGAGATATTTGTCCCCACACTTAGTTGCTATAGGGTTGATGACAATACTCTCCCAGGATACAATGAAACCTAAGAATTTCTTAATTAGTAATAGTAAGAAATTCTTAACTCTCTTGAACTTTAGAAGAAGGAGAAAATAAGGCTTAAAGAAAACAATTTTCTCTCGTTGTCCGTTTTGAGTATAAGGGATATTTATATATATGTGTTGCATGAATAACTAGAAGTCACGTACCATGTTGAATGGTTGTGACCCTTTGTTGCTGTGTGAATAGTCACAACTCTTTATTTGTTGTGTGAATAAGCATAATGTATCATTTCACACACTAACCATCACATACATAAATATATATCACCGATTAACAAATAACTAACTCAAAATCGGTTAAGATTTTAACCGCTCACTTAAATATTAATATTAATTATTAATAAAATTAATATTAATATATATAAATTTGTAAATATCCTTTAACTAGCAAATTGGGCAATAAACATTGTCAAAGTAATTTAATTTCCAAATTAAAATGTAAAATAAAGAACAGTGTATATAGTAATAATAGATCGAGTTTCATTTATTTTCATGGAGCCCACCTAACAACAAGAGTATAATTTAAAATTAATTAGCAAAACTAACAATAATATTTTAAGGATATTAGGTAAAAGAATTAAAATATAAAATTTTATTAACTCTTGTAGTGTATTATTAATGCATTCATGAAATCTTAAAAAAAGTTACTTTTTGTTGTTAAAATTTCTTATTTATTATATTTTCAATTAATACCTTTAAGGCACGTGTTTATAATGCTCTAATTAATTTTATTTTTTTGCATAATATCCTCTAATCTAACAAATTAAAAATTAATTTATCATAAATTTAAATTTCATACAAAGTAGGATTAAAATTCTTAATACTTATTTAAACAGATAAATAAATTAATTATTCGACCAATCTAAATGAATTGTTTTGACTAATGCTATTTGTTTTGTAGTATAGTATCAATCCAGTCACTGTCTATTTTCTAAAATGACAAGACGACCCTTAACCAAAAACACGTTTCATTACGGTCCCTGATCCTGTACTCCGTCTGCCAATCCGGTCCTTCTGTCAGTTTTATGGCGAAAACTCGACGAAAATTGCTGACGTGTCAGGTTCAAAAATGGACAGGGACCTAATTGTCTATAAATTTAAATTAGTTAGGAGTTTATTTGTCCTTATTATTCTTTAAACAATATTTTTTATTTTTTTATTCATTATATTAATATTTTTTTAATAAATAAGTACAAACTAATTAATAAATTATTCAAATTTAAAAATATCATTTATTATGAAACTAAATAAATAATTTTTAAATATATAAATAATAAACATTAAAATTCAGTTAATACATTAATAATAATAACCCTATGATATACTATTAGTATTATGATCTAGCTAATTTTCACAATAAAGTGAAAACTAATGAACACATTATTTGATATATAGTAAACTTTTTTTGACTAATAACAAATTTAATTTTTTATCTTTTTAAACTAAATTAATAATTCTATTTGATATCTTTGCACTAAAATACACTATGAATTGACTATTAATACTAAATGAAATAAAACATAATAGAATTATTAATTTAGTTTAAAGAAATAAAAAATTAAATTTGTTACTAGTCAAAAAAAGTTTACTATATATCAAATAATAATATGTTTATTAGTTATAATACTAATAGTTATAATATTAAATTGAGAAAATCAAATTGATTTAATCGAAACTAAAGAAATCAAATTATAATTGGCAAATATTTGTCATGGTTTATTTCCTTTTATTGAATGATAACACCATAAGGTTGCATGTGTCAGTACGTAGACAAAGGAATAATTAGAATATGCATGTATATCCCATGGATTGTTATTTATGAAAATACCATAAAAACACAGCTACTATGGTATATTTATTATGTCTAATTCAATGAGAGATACAACATTTTGATGATAACTAATTGCATTCTCCTTTAGCTTCTTTGGGTTTAAAGATAGACTCAATTCACGTATTTTTTTTATTTGTTTAAAATTCGATTCTTGTTTTTTCCAAAAAGATAAGTAAATAATTAAACGAATTTATGTAAAAGTTTATATAAATCTAAAAAAAATTACGTAAAAAAAGTGCTAAAGATACAATATTCATAGAAGAATGATATCACGACAATCACTATTAAGTAAATGAAAAAAAAAATCTTTGTTTATTAATTTAAAAAAATAAATTTTCCAAAAAAAAGATAAATAAAAAAATTATTAAAAAATTCATATAAATGTAAAAAAATATATATTAAAAATTTAATTATTTATGCAATTTTTTGAGAAATAATATTATGACAATCGCCGTTAGGTTAAACATTTCTTTTCTTGGTTTATTTATTTAAAACGAAAAATAAGAAAACGAGAGAGCATGCAAACTCAAAGGTTGACACGCCAACTTACATGTAATGATGTAAATGTAATTAAAGCGAAGTCAGTGTACGAATTCAAAATCTTTTTATAATGAACAACCGAAATAATTCCTGCACATGCAACTCTAGCAGTGTATGCCACCACATCTTTTACCTACATAAATCTCAACTACTCCAAAGTCCAAAGTAAATGAAAGAAGCTAAAGTCAACATATAATTGTTTATTAATTTATTATTTTTTTTTAAAATTAAAAGTGAGACTCTAACATGAGACCTTCAGATACTGTGTTATTTGACCTATTGTTCATTGGTATTTATTAATTTTTTTTTAAAGTTAGGAATCAGACTCGAACTCAAAACCTATAACTATGAGTGAGGATGAAAAAATTATGTTATTTGAAATATAATTTGTTGATCATTTATTTATTTATTTATTATTTGATATCAGCTTCATTCATCAATTTCATGTATATAAGTTTTTAGCTTTATTTACTTAAATAAAATAAAGGGATTCTAAAATTATTTGATTTTTTAAAATTAATTTTCAAAACACAAATTTTTTATTAATATATAAATTGTTCCAGGACAATGTGTTTTGGATTATATGTTAAACGTTATATTTTAGAATAATTTATACTTGAAAGTTTTTTTAAAAATTGTTCATAAATCGTTCTAGGGCAATGAGCCTCCTAAATTGAACATAAATCGCCTCATTCTATGATGATTTATATTTTTTACTCTTAAAACACAACCGTCTGAGATGATTTATATTCAAACTTAAACTTTAGAAATCTATGACGATTTACGTGTTGGAGGCTAACCTTTAAAATCCTGTGACAATTTACATGCGAATAGATAAAGCTCAAGACCTTATCGTGATTAACGTTATAGTTAAAGAACTACTATTGTCACCGTATCGAAGTTTTTGGAGAGAAAGTTGAGGCAGTGAATGAAAGGGTAGTGAGCACCGGAGTACGGCATATAGCGGCTAGGTTGCGTTGGAGTACGGCAGAGTGGCTAGTTTGCAGCGGAATGGGAAAAATCAGCGCTAAGACAAGGATGACTGCCAATTAATAAGAGAGATATGTATCAGTACATAAATAGTCACAGAACTTTGAAGGTTAGTTTCCAATACGTAAATTGTCACAGATTTTTGAAGTTTAAGTTTGAATATAAATTATTTCAGACTGTTGTATTTTAAGAGTAAAAAGCGTAAATCATCATAATGTGTGACGATTTACATTTAATTTGGGATGTCCATAACTTTAGGACGATTTATGAATAATTTTAAGAAGACTTCCAAACATAAATCGTCATAGGATATAACGTTTTACATATAATCCAAAACACAGTACCTTAAAATGATTTATATATTAATATGAATGGAAGATTTGCATTTTAAAAATTAATTTAAAAATATAAAATAATTTTGGATTTCTTTATTTTATTTAAATAAAAAAGTATAAATTTTAGCTGCTGTCCAATTATTAAATTAAAAATATACTTACGATAATGGCATTATTGGCTTTTTTTATACATAAATAAAATAAAATTATATTTATCATTTTACACTAAAATATAAATATTTACTATTAATTTTACTTCCAATACTTGTGAAATAGGCAAAAAAAATTAATTTTCAATTTTGCAAGACAATATCAGTAAAATTAGACTTGATTTGGTAAAGTTTTTATTTTTTAAAAGTAGCTTATAAAAGCTAACTTTTAAAAGATGATTTTTTAAAAATTGTAGCATTTATGTTTGGTAAATTAAATTAAAAATAACTTTTAATAAATACAAGCAACAACAATTGCGTTTGGTAAAATAGCTTTTAAAATTTAAAAATACTATAATAGACATAAATACAAGCATTAAATTTGAAAATTAGTTAACATATGAGGTTATATTAGACTTTTAAATTTTGAAAAGCATAAGCCAACTTTGAAAAGCTCTACCTTAGGTGCTTTCAAAAGTACCCCGATCTTTTAAAAGCTACAAACACAAGCACATGATCTTTTTAATTTACCAAACACAAAATGAGAAGCTTGAGCTTTTAAAAAGCACAAGCACCTCTTCAAAAAGCTTTACCAAACCAAGCCTTAGACTAACAGCAAACAAATTATTGATATTTTTTAATTTTAAAATATAAATATCTATAAAAAATATTTTTTATTTGAATTTAAATAAAATATCAAAAAATAAAATAAAATGAATAAACATAAAAAATTTAAATTTTGTATTTTAGTTCAACTTCTAAAAAATATGCACTTTTCCAGATTTATGAACTTGAAATGAAATGATAAATAAATTAGAGGCACAAAATCAGTTGTGAATGTATCAATATATTTATTTATCATTCTTCTTATAATTTAAATGAAATATTTTCTATAAAAATTAAAAAAATGATAAATAAATGTATTGATACATCTACGATTGATTTTGTGCCTCTAGAGCTTGTACTTGTTCTCCAAATTATCGATCTTATTCTTGTACGGCTATTATGTAGGACATTCCGTTAATTATTTAACTTTGATCTTATGGTGGGACTACATTTAAGTTAAATGAAATTTTTTTGGATTTAAATAACATACTTTAAATTTTAAGGACTAAAATAGAATTACGCTCAAATGTAAGAAACTAATTTAATATTTTATCCTAATTATATATTCATGAATCAAAAGATGATTTTTTAAAAATTATTTATCATTTCATTTTAAATTTATAACTTTGTAAAAATATAAATTTTTTAAAATTTAAACTAAAATACAAATTTTAAATTTTTATTTTTATTCATTTAATTTTTTTTAATTTTATTTAAATAATTCAAATAGAAAGTATTTTTTTATTACTATTATGTCTTAAAGTTAATAATTAACTTAAGAGTATGAAATATTAATAATTTATTTTTTACCAGTCTAATTTAATTAGTACTGTCTGCAAAATTAAAATCTTAAATTTTCTTTTTTTATTTTGTAAGTATTGACTGCGAAATTAAAAAATATTATGTATAATGATAAATATTTGTATTTTAGTATAAAGTGATAAATATAAATTTTTTATATTTATTTAAAGAAACGGTTGGTTTTATCTGATTATATAATAATTCGCTTTGTGGTAGAATATATAATTACTCTCACAAACTAGTACGAAAACATATAATATTGTACTAATAACCCAAAGCAGCTAGCTCCAACCAGAGGCGTGGTTAATTAGAAACGAAGGCGAAAATTCAGATGAAATCAATTTTACGTAAAATTGATATCTGAAAACCGTTAAATAAAAATTTAGTTAAATTAATTAAATTATTTAACGAATTTTAAATATTAACTTTATGTAAAATTAATTACACTTAAATTTTTATTTAATTAAAATAATTTTATCTTTATTATCTTAATTCTATAAAAAATTTTAAAATTTTAAAATTAGTTAATTTTCTTTTTCCAGAATTTTTCATCCCGACTGACAAAAAATAAATCTATTGAAAATCAGAATTCAATTTAAAGAATTATCATCGGTGAATAATAAATTAATGTATGCGCAAAATAATAAAGTAAATTAATTGCTCAACTAACAAGTTAATACTCAAATTGGTCCCTGAAATTTGACCCCCGACTCAATTTAGTCCTTTTGGTTTCAATTGACTCAAATTGTACCCTGAAATTTTGACCCGCGCCTCAAATTGGCCCTTCTGGCGTTTTCCGTCACCGGAAAGCTGAGCTGTCAATTTTCGTTGACACATGGCATCCTTGCAGTTAGATGACATGGCAAAATGTTTGAAGGCATCAATTTAACCCCTAAAAATTTTAAATAAAACCTAGAAGTCCCAATTTTCCCAAATCGCAAGAGTGTCTCGAAGAGTTGAGAAGAATGTTGGGAAGCAGCAGCCAAGACTCAGGTAGCTCTAGTAGAGCTTGTTCGCATGGTGGGTGGGTGAAGAATGCACACCGTGACAGAGGTGACAGAGGTGACAGAGGTGGAAAGGTTCCGCATTGGTGCGGTTGTGGGATGATTTGATATGGGATGGAATGGTTGGTGTATCATTTTTTGGGCTAGGTGTGGTCTCCTTGACAACGTTTTCTGCACCAGTGCCATTGGGTGTTAGCTCCATCAATTCAAGTGCTTCTTCCTCTACCAGGGGTTGGGAAACTCCATGCTCATAGTATATGTGCACTGTTCCCCCATTGTTCTTTGCATAGAAGCACATCTCTATTAACTCTTTGTCATGACTTAGTGCTCGCAGTCCACTCTTCATAGGTCTACCAGGAACAAGCCACCAACACTCAACCATGTTATCATAACCTAGGATTTTGTAGTAGTCTCTTAGTGAAAATATATCTAATACGTCCTCATCCAGCCCAGTCAACTCATCAGTGTGATCATTGTCATAAACCAAACTGCCATTTGGTTTGGTGACAAAATTGCCTCCATGATGATACACAATCGTTATATCTTCGTCCATTTATAAATAAGATTCAGGAGACACAATGGTTAAAAACCCACACAACAATCATACAAACCCACAAAAATCAAATGAAATGACAAAATTAAAATAAGAACATTGAATACAACAATCATACAAACCCACACAACAATAATCAGAACATTTCAATCCACAAAATTCAAGGTAAAACTAAAATAATAACAACACAACAAGAATAATATAGAGCTATTTTACAAGGTTCACTGGAAGAATCGGTCAAACACCAGGTACCAAAAGAATTACTCATCCTAGTCAAAACAAAACTATGTACAAAGTACTAAAATCAAAATTCTCACAAAAAAAATGAATAGCCAAAATGAATAGGGACTAAGAGACCAGAGATCTTTAACCATCATAATAATAATAATAATAATAATAATAAACAGAGAAATAATTAACAAAACATACTATTTTTATTTGTGTTTTAATCATTGTTAAAATCAATGAACATTATTTTCAATCTTTAAGTAGAAAAGCAAATAAGAGAAACTCATTGTCCTATCTAAAAAAATGACAGGGCAAATATTTTTCACAACTGATTGCCAAAATAGAACAAAGTAATTAAAATCTTCACACAATCAATTACATAACTAACAGTCACAAGTGTCTGAAATACCTAAACATGAAGGATTATACTTTTTACAAGGATAATTAATGGCAGAGTAATTCAGACACCAGAAGCAAAAAAAATTCATTTCATTTCCCATTTAACAGCTTAAGAGAAGGGTTCTTGATAAATAAAATAGACTACACTTTAATCATTAAGTCATTCATTCCCTCAAAGATTCCAACTAGTAATCACACCTTCAAAGTTCATGTATTAAAATAGGATTTTTTTTTATCAAAATTATATTCTTGTTATGATCATTACATAATGCAGTACTCCCTTTCCACTATATCAGTACTCTTGTAAATAATAGTACAAGAAGGAACAAGAAAATACATGAAAGCAAACTTGTCAGGTGTGTTCATTAGTAGTAGGATATGAAGGAGTAAAATTGTTATTTTAAAGGAAGGGTTCTTGATAAATAAAATAGACTCCACTTTAATCAGTAAGTCATTCTTTCCCTCAAAGATTCCAACTAGTAATCACACCTTTAAAGTTCATGTATAAAAATAGGATTTTTTAATCAAAATTATATTCTTGTTATGATCATTACATAATGCAGTACTCTCTTTACACTATATCAGTACTCTTGTAAACAATAGTACAAGAAGAAACAAGAAAACACATGAAAGCAAACTTGTCAGGTGTGTTCATTAGTAGTGGGATATGAAGGAGTAAATTCGTTATTTTAAAATAGAATATGAAGAATCAAAGACTGCTCAAACGGACAAAGAACTGAACGATTCAGTTGATCACAGTCACACACATGCAAAAAAATTAAACCCTAACAAACAAAAACTCTATTATCATCAACAACCATAATCAACCACATTCTCCCAAAGTTACAATGATGAAGTGGACTGAAAAAATTGAAAACAACCCACAACCAACATTTTGAGAAAAAACAGAGCATGAAAGTTGAGAGCAGCGTTTTTGTTACTAACCTATTTTTCAAAAGATGACTCGCAGTTAATTAATCTTCACAATGGAGAGCGAACCAAGTAAGAAAATTTTCAAACCTCCATTACTGAGACACCCATGGTGCTTCTCTGAAGGGAAGGGAACGTATACGACGGGAAGAGAAGGAAGAGAAAGGGTCAATTGGGTTTTACTTCAAAAGTGGTTACTGTTTGGATTTCATTTAACCCCTTTTTTTCATGTCAACGACGTCGTTCTAAGCATTTCGGCGCCAATAGTAAAACGGCGTCGTTTTGATACTGCCAGGTGTCATTTAAAATTGCCAGGTCAGCTCTCCGGTGACGGAATACGCCAGAAGGGCCAATTTGAGGCGCGAGTCAAAATTTCAGGGTACAATTTGAGTCAATTGAAACCAAAAGGGCTAAATTGAGTCGGGGATCAAATTTCAGGGGCCAATTTGAGTATTAACTCCTCAACTAACACATAGTTAATTTGCTGAATTATTTATCTGACATATAAAAGTGTCCAAAACTAAGATTAACTTTGAAGTGATGTTTTGAAGTGATGTCGGGGTTAGCATTAATTTTGATAAGTCCAATTTGATACTGGTGAATTGTAGTTAAGAGTGGGTTGGTCGAATGTGCCATTTGTTAGGTTGTCAGGCGGCGAGTCTACCAGTGAAGTACTTGGGCATTGAACTAGAAGCAAACCCGAGGTTAGTTAAAACATGGAAGCCAGTAATAGATAAAGTAGTGGAGAAACTTAGTTTGTGGAAAGCGAAGGTGCTAAGCAAAGTTGGGAAGTTGATCCTCATCAAGTCAGTAGTAATTAATAGTCTGCCTATTTATTATTTGAGTTTGTATAAAATGCCAGCTACAGTGGCAAAAAAATTAATTTCACTGCAAAGGAGATTCTTTTGGGGGAAGGATGATGGACGCCCTGAAGTGATTTTTGTAAAGTGGGAGTTGATACAGGCACCGAAAAAACTAGGAGAGCTGAGTGTGGGAGATGCGATGATTCGGAATACCGCTTTATTGTTTAAGTGGTGGTGGAGATTTTCTAAGGAAGATTGTTCTTTGTGGAAGAAGGTTGTTTGCTCCTGTAATAATATGAACTCTGGGCAGTTATTATCTACTCAAACTATACCAGCAAAAAGAGGCCCGTGGAGAGATATCTGTCATTTGCAAATCAAAGAACAACATGTCAGACAAAAGATGATTAACGGTCTGGTTATGAAAGTAGGTGATGGCAGATCAACCAGATTTTGGGAAGATACATGGCTACAGTCGAAAAAGTTGAAAGACTCCTTTCCGAGACTCTACTTGATTTCAAATAACAAAGGATCCGTGATTGGAGACTATGGATTTTGGGATGGGATAGAGTGGGTTTGGAACTTTCAGTGGAGGAGGAAACTTCGCCAATGGGAGACTAACAGTTTGAACCAAGTTCTAGATATCTTGCAAGCTGTGAGATTGATAGAAGGCGTACAAGATAGAGTGGTGTGAAAATTTGATAAAGAAGGCGTTTATACTACTAATTCATTTATGCAGATGTTGCAGGTACAGACTGTGACGGAAGATATTCTCAGCTACAAGTTCACAAATGGAATATGGAAAGGACTTGTTCCCCCTCGAGTAGAGTTGTTTACTTGGTTTGTGTTGGTAGGCCGAGTTAATACAAAGGATCGACTGAGTAGTTTGGGTATCATTGAACGAACTGATAACATTTGTGTGATGTGTAAAAAGGAAATCGAAATTGTACAACATTTGTTTATTACGTGTGAGTATGCATGGCAGGTGTGGCGCGCGTAGATTAGTTATGTGGGTCGTGCATGGAGTATCTCAGGGTCCATAAAAGAGCACTTTGAGAGTTGGAGGTCATTGCCCTTGAGGAAAGACGCGCGAAAAACATGGTTATTGGAGTTCTTCTCAGTTATATGAAATATCTGGTTGTGTAGGAACGAGTTTATTTTTCAGAATAAGTCAATAGATGCAGTAGATTGTGTTGCTAGGTCGTTTTGTTGTCCTAAGGATTGGTGCAAATAACCTATGTTGTTGATGGTTATGTCGAAAATGACATAGGGGTTACTTAAATTTATGTTCTATATTTTGTATACTCCACTTAGTATGTTGAGCTTGTTTACTCTTCAAATATATATATATATATATATCGATCATCTAACGAAGTTAGAAGTTTAAAAAAAATTAATTTTAAATTTAAAAACTTGATCAAAGTTTCATTTAAATTAAATTGAATATAATAAAATAATATATTTTTAATCTAAAATTTATATTTAAAAAAAAATTTCTTAACTGGCTTTTCAATAAAAAAAAATTACCAATTCAATCAATTTATTATTTTTTACCAACTTTTTTTTGTGACTAATTTTTTTATTTGAAAAGGATCAATTAGGTAACTAATTTTCGATTAATCTAATTCAACGATCGATGTCATCCTATTTTGACGACCATGGGATAATCTCACTGGTGAACTTTTAAGTTAAATAATTCTAAACAACTGCAAATATCTAAGAGCAATATATATACTACTATCCCTTAATGAATCCAAAGATATTAGTAGCATTATTGAGCTCCATCACAAATTTTCTTGTTATCATTTATTAGCACTTTTAAATCTCCAATCCAGCAAATTAAATTTCATTATTTTTCAATGCAATCTATATATATAAAATGCAAAGCTACTTACATTGAATCGACTCAACAAAATCAAACATTAAAAAAATTAACCTAACCAAAATGAATTGAGTTCTAAGTTAATTTGGCAAAAATTATTTTTAATATGGAGATAAAGATGGTATTTTGATTGAATATTGATATTTGAAGTATATTATAGAGTGGAAACTCAGGTGCAGTCGACTTCACGTGAAATTGATAGTTGAGAGCTGTAAGATGATTTGACTGATTTGACTAAATTTTTATCTAACGACTATCAACTATCAACTTCACGTGAAGTCAATTGTACCTGAGTTTTCACCATATTATAGTATTGTGAATATGTAAAAAAAGTGTCCAACATAAACTCTGCGTGTTGCCAAAATGATAACACGTGTCTAACACACGATGCATTCAAAAAAAATCCATCTACCTGTACATCAAATAATCTCATTTTCAAAAAAAAATATCAATATTTTTTCTATATATATATAAAAAAAAGCCTTAATTTGGAGTTCATTTTTTTTTATAATTTTTTTTCTTGCTCTAAACCTTTTTCATTATTCATTCAAAAATAGTTTGAGCTAAACTATATATGCCTAATGCATAGGAAATTAGGAACTACTACTACGCGTTCACATTTAATGGCATCTATCTAACTTCCACCCTCCTCCATGAATGTTCCAATTAAGAGCTAGCTAGGTCATTGTCTTCTCCATATAAAATTTCATCACACAACAACAACAATGCCTCAAGAATACTATATACTGAGCTAACCCAAGCTCATTGCATTGTTAATTATCCATTTTGAAAAAAAAAATAAAAAAATGAAGAACTTTGTTGTTGTGTTCTTTACTTATTATGTGTTGTTGATCTTGGCATATTCCGGGTATGCACAAGATACAACAACACTTGTTCCGGCAATCATAACGTTCGGAGACTCCGTCGTCGATGTCGGAAACAATGACTATCTCCCAACTATCTTTAAAGCAAATTACCCTCCTTATGGGAGGGACTTTGTTAATCACCAAGCTACAGGGAGGTTTTGTAATGGCAAACTAGCTACTGATATTACTGGTAAGTGTAAAAAGGCTTCTAATTTTGGATTTACTTTGAATATTTAGTCATTAATGAAGGTGGAAATTTAAGTGCTTCATTTGAGGTTGATAAATAAGAATCGTTAAATGAATTGACAAATTTGACTAAATTATCATCTATCGGCTCTTAGTTATAACTTCACATAAAATTAATAACTTCACAAAAAATTAGCTGTACCTAGATTTTCACTATTAATAAAACATGATGTGTTAAAAAAAAATGTTTTTTCTTTTGTGTGTTTTTTTAAATAAAAAATTATAGGTGACTAACATTTTTTGTTTAATTTATTTTTGAACTAATATTAATCAACTCTTCTATTTTTTATACGAAAAATATTGGTCACTAACCTTTTCTTTTTTAAAAAAAAAAAAATATTTGCTGGATAGAGTAATAAATATTCATTTTCTTTTTTTTTTAATAAAGTGATCTTCGATCGGAATTTTGAATATGGAAAGAATGTTTAGACAAAATTGTCCCTAGTGAAAAATATTATTTTGACAGATAAAAAAATTCTTAAAAAAATTATAATTAGTGTCTTAAAATCAAAATTTTAAAAATGTTTTGTTCAAACGCACCCATTAATTATCTAAAACTTTAATTGTTGTTGAATTTTTTCTTTAAATTTGCAGCTGAAACACTAGGATTCAAGAGCTATGCACCAGCATATCTGAGTCCAGAGGCATCAGGGAAGAACCTCTTAATTGGTGCAAACTTTGCTTCAGCTGCATCTGGTTATGATGAAAATGCTGCTATTTTGAATGTAAGCTAGCTGGCTAGTAATGAAAATATTAAATTTTTTTCTCTTAATTTTTTTTTATTAACAATTAGGGACAGTTTAAATAATTCATTTCCTAGTTATTACTTGTCAAGTTAGTTTCAATTGTTAAAATAATATTTCTCAACTTTATATATTCATAATTAATGTGCATATATATTACATGAAAAATTCTGCTCTAGAATAATAGCCCCTTTTTTTTCTATCTGGTGCAGCATGCAATTCCATTGTCACAACAATTAGAATATTTCAAGGAATACCAAAGCAAACTGGCACAGGTGGCTGGAAGTGCCAAATCAGCTTCAATAATCAAGGATGCATTGTATTTATTGAGTGCTGGAAGTAGTGATTTTGTGCAAAATTACTATGTTAACCCTTGGATCAACAAGGCCTTCACTCCTGACCAATATTCATCTTACCTTCTGGATTCATTCACAAGCTTCATTAAGGTACATAATTAATTAATATTGCAACTATTTCAAAATTTTCAAACCTTATCATATATATGCATCATGCAGTGCTGTCATATTAATTAGAGTTGCTTAATTTCCAATTTTGGGTAGTTTTCTCTGGAAACTGGAATGGATTATTTATACTCTCTTAATTATTTCAAGGAATTTATTCTGTTAAGTGAGAAAACAAAGTTTAAGCTGTTGTTGAGGATTATTTGCTTCTAATCTATGATATTTACTAAATTGACCCTAATTATTAAATATTATATCATATAATTTAAATAATTATTCTATGATTTTGAATATATTTATCATGCAAAATTGAATACTCAAACAAATATGCAGGGGTTGTATGGATTGGGAGCAAGGAGAATTGGAGTGACATCACTGCCACCATTGGGTTGTTTACCAGCAGCAAGAACTTTATTTGGTTTCCATGAGAATGGATGTGTGTCAAGACTCAACACAGATGCTCAAGGATTCAACAAGAAGATTAACTCTGCTGCTTCAAGCCTTCAAAAACAACTTCCTGGCCTTAAGATTGTTGTCTTTGATATTTACAAGCCTCTACTTGACCTTGTTCAGTCCCCTGCAAAATCTGGTACCTACTCTGATCTAAATTATTAGGATTGCATTTCTTGCTAGAAAAAATCTTTTTTTTTTTTTTCCAACTGAAAATATTAGAGTTTTTTTTGAGAAATCTCTATTTTCTTAAATAATAAAATCACTCTTGATGTACACAAAAATAATATATGTAACATTCTTTTTTATCAAACACTTACAAATCACAAAACAGGGCTTGATAGTAAAATGTTGTATTTCCTTCAAATGACACTTTTCTTTTGTGATGTTAAATATATATAGGTTTTGTGGAGGCAAGGAGAGGTTGCTGTGGAACAGGGACAGTGGAGACAACAATCCTGTTGTGCAATCCAAAATCACCAGGAACTTGTCCTAATGCAACCCAATATGTCTTTTGGGACAGTGTCCATCCTTCACAAGCTGCTAACCAAGTTCTTGCTGATTCTTTGCTTCTACAGGGCATTTCTCTTATCTCATAAGGAATTTATATGTATAATCATTGTTACATTATATCTATATATATCAAATTAAATGTTTTAGTGTTATACTACTCATCAATCATCATGTTTAAGTGATGTAAAAGTTTTATATTTTTCTGGGGGTCTAGATAAATCTGCATTATATGTTCTGTATGTATTACAGTACATCTTATGAAATTTCTGGTAAGGTTTGTAAACCAATTTATAATTTTATGATATAGAAATTTCTGTTATTATTCATGAATAATGTACTATTGTTCTAGTTATTTTTGGTATTTGAATTAGGACCATCCACCACCAACCATACAGATATATAAGAAAATGCAATCATGGCAGAATGTAAAGCCAGACATGAAATGATCATAGAATAACCATATATGGAAGGAAAAACATATGATGAATGCTGAACATAAGAAACGACTTATTTTTCTAAATATCCTTCTGATTTCTGAACATATACTAATTGTATCGTATTTTAATTAATTTAACATTTAGGAAAATTCTTAGAAAGAAGCATACTAATCCCAACTACTGGTTTACCCTTCTCAGTCCAAAACCTTTTCAACATTACTTTGCAATATAACAAATAGTTAGAAAGCAATAATTGGAAGGAATAACAATAGAGGTATGATCAGTACAAGTATAATTAAAATGATGTGATATATACTCTTAAAGTCTTAACTAAAAAACTGTTCATGAATGAATGCATACTAATCAATTTGAAATAATGCATCCTTATCTAATAAATGGTTACTATATGTTTTGAAATTAAATACTTAATAATATGCTAAATCAGGATTACTGTCTAACCTGAAATAATATTTACAAAAGAAAAAAAAACCAAAAATCTTTGGATTATAAGTTTTGCTTAAAATGAACTATATGTTGCCGATCTTCTATGTACAATGAGCCTTTTTGGATCGGCATTGGCAATGGCATTTGCGTTTGCATTTCCAGGAGAATCTTTCAAAGCTCCAGCATATTTAACCAAATTGTTAGATTTCTCATTAACCGATGAAGATTCTTGTAAAGATTCATTATCTTCCTCTTTGGAATCTCGACTCCTCCTATCTCCTTCCTCCTTCAAACTCGTCGTCCTTTCTAAGTCCAACGAATTTCTACCCGGAGTTGCATACTCACTTCTCATTCCGTCGGCTCCAGCCAAGCCGTAGTTCGGAGAAATAGTGCCACCATCTAGAGATTTAAATGATTTTTCTCTTGACGTGGCTCGGCTGAGCCGGCGTCGATCTATATCTTTTTCTTTATCTTTCTCTTTATCTTTACCGCGAATAAGCTTCATTAGCTTTCGATAGATCTTTGACTTGCTTACCGGCGGGTTTTCCAGACGAGGCGATAACTCGTCAAGCTCGCCGGAGTCCGTCATATAAGAAGCCTGGGAAGAAGATTCGGAATCAGCACAAGAAAGGTTCCCTGGTCCATCAATGCTGTTTGCATACTCAAGTATAAGCTGCTTGGCTTTCTTCTCCGACGTAGGACTTAAGCTTTTGCTTAAGTCACGCGCCACCGTTTTTCCCGCCGGCGGTTGGTAGTGCCTTAGTTCATGCCTTAAGCATGCATTTATCCATCTCAAGTAAACTAGTTCCTCCACATCTGAACATCTATCATGTTGTAACTGCTCTATTTCCTTCAACAAGCTCTCGTTCTTCTCTCGAAGGAGCTCGTTTTCGTTTCTATGGACATCTGCCTGTTCATGTGAAAGTAGTCACGTACTTTTTCAGAACAAGGGTTATGCTATGTGTACACAAAAACCAGTACACAAAAATCACACATTATTTATACACAAATACATTGGTAGCTGATTTTAATGGTTGATTTTGGTGTACAAATAATATTTTTCATTAAATAATCTAACAATTTTCATCTACAAATTTTTTCAATGATGTTAAGTACACATAAAAAATTCAGTCAGTTACATCATAAAAAATATTTACAATCTAAAATGCATTGAAAATAAGTTAAATAAGACATGAATGAATAAGAATATGTATTTACCTCAGGGTCTTCTAGAACAGCTTGTGCAAGCATCTGAGTAGATTCCAATCTGGAAGCTAATTCAGAATTTTCCATTTCTAATCTCATATTAGCTTCCCTCAACACTTGAGTCTCAGATTCAAGTTCCTTTAGCCTTCCAATTTTGGCTTGAATCTCTCGATTCAACTTGGATTCTTGATCTTGCAACTTGGAAACTTTCTGCTTAAGGTTCATGATCTGCTCCTTATTCTGTTCAGCTTCATACCTTAATTTCTTCTTCAACATCTTCACCTTCGCCTTCGACGTCTCAAGCTCGCCGAGAGCTTTCGCATGATCCGCCAGCTGAGCCTCCAGTCTCCGATTCTCCGACTGCAACGTCTCGAGCTTCAAATTAAACATCTGAGTCTCCATGTTACTTATCTTCAACCTGTTCTGGAGCTCCATAACCGCCGTTTCTTGCTCTCTGATACCGCAATACTCGTGCAATTGAAGTTCTAGGGTTCTTTCTCGTTCTTGAAGGACTCGGATGACGTTGCTCAGTTGCTTGATCTCTTGTTCGTGATAATCGTCCCTCTCGGAACAGCTTCCATGCGCTGTTGATGGAGACGCAATTTCTGATGATCTTGCTGGAACTTCCACATCTTTCTTGAAAGAGATTCTTCCAGCAGTGATGATGGATCCGAATTCTGCAGATTCAGGTAACATAGACTCGTCTTTCTCTTTCTCTTTGTCTCCATTGTGTTTAGATCTTGGAGAGTGACCTCCAGCTAGGGAATTGGTACTGATCACCGTGGATATGCAAATTTCTTCCTGTTATAAGAAAAAGTTTGATAAGATCATGTACATTAGCCTCTAATTATAATATTGGTAATAGATACGTCGAACACAATGGCTCATTTAAAATATTTTAGGTGAAAAATATAGTTATAGTAGTTCAGTATGTAAATAAGAGTAAATTGTCAAATTAGTTTTTAAAACATTATTCATTTTTAAAATTAGTTTTTCAAAATTTTTTTAATTAAATTTTTCTTTTAAAAATTTTAAATTAATAACGTTAGTTTTTCTATTATTTTTTGGTTGAAGGTGTTAAAATTTGTTAATGTGACATGTTAAATGATATTACAATACACATAAGAGTTTTAATTGACTATTAGCATGATAAGTTTATAAAATTATATCAAATTAAAACCTAATTGAGTAGAGAATTTGAGGCATTAGAATCCTTCAATTTGGGGTTGATTTGATTTAATTTCATAAACTTATCATGTTAGCCGGTCATTAAAATTACTAGGTGTGTGTTGTGGTGTCATCTAACATGTCACATTGACAAATTTTGATGCGATAGAAGGACTAAAATAACTAATTTAAAATCTTTAAAAGATGAATTTGATTAAAAAAATCTTTCGAGAACTAATTTAAAGAATGAATGATTTTTTAAAGACTAATTTGATCATTTTCTCATATAAATAAGTTATAGAGTAAAAATGATAAATAAATTTTTGAGATTTATATTTTGGATATATTAGTCTCACAAAAAAATTAGTAATAAACTTTTCTATACTAATAAAAGTAGATAATTTAGTTTAAATTAATATTTTTTATCCTAATTATAAAGACTAATTTAAAGATAACATATCCACATTTGATATCCCAAAAAATTTATTAGTATTTGTTTTAATTTTTAAAAACCTATCTGAAATATAAATTTTAAAAAATTTATTTGTCACTTTATTTTGAATTATAAATTGATTCGCTCGAATTTATGAAATTATGTTATCGGTATATCAGATACTTCTGACATCGGTTGTTCTATTAAATTCCTGCTAATTTGCTAAATCGTGTTTTGTTAGTTGTTAACCCTAAGAAAACCATTGGCACTTTGGTGGCAGTAGAATCATGGCACTCTTGACTGTGTAATGAATCTTTTGAAGGACTAAATAAACAGGGTACTAATTTTTTAAGGATTAATTTTGATGTCTTTTTCATAAAAAACATTCTTAGTAATAATGTTTACCAACTTTCAAGCATTTGTAATTTTATATATATTATTAGAGTTCTAAGTTCCAATTAAGTGATTGGAAATTGATACTTTATGGCATCAACATTCAAAATGACAAAGCCTAAACACACAACAACTAGAAATACCAGGTAAGTATTCTCTTTTTCAAGTAACTTACAGAATCTAAAGTATTAGTTCCTTCCGAATGAATATTGCAAGAATTGGATGATGACTTTATACGTCTTCCTAAATTAGCTTGACTCCCACGACCTGAAATTTCGCATTATAGATAAAAAATATTAGTTAAACTAAATTCATCTAAAAAATCACCACTCATAATTTCTTTAAGAAAGGCTAATGTTTTATCTCTTTTTAAGTGATCAATGATCAATATATCATTTTCAAATCTTAAGAAATAATTTTAGATGGAATCGGAACAGAGATATAGTACAAAAAGAGAATGAGGGAAACGAACGTGAATGTAGGCACTTAGGGATAGAAGAGGGAAACTTGATTCTTTTGGTTCTGAAGTGAGAATAGAGAAATCCACCAAATGTAAGTGCCAAAGCCAAACCACATTTCAGCATCAAAGGTTTCATACCCTTCTCATCTCCAATCATATTACTAAAAGTCCTTCTCATTGTCCTGTTCTCCATGATCATCACCTATTCACCTATGTTCTTGTCTTCATTATTATTATACTTCTTCTCATGATTCCAATGGAAAAAGAATAACCAAAACCAAATGCTCTTTTATACCTAAGAAACACAACAAAGAACAAAGAACATCATAAGAAGATTTAAGCAAAATATTGAACTTAGTAAATTACTTGCAACATGTCAATTATAGTATTGTCATATTATTTTGGTAAAATTATGATTGTTTAGCAAATTTTATAAAGTTAAATGTTTCACAAGATATATGAAAATAAGCAAAACCCTTATTACAAATCATGCAGATAAAACATAAGGAAGGAAGATATGAATGCCAAAGAGCCAACTCAGATTATCATTAAGATTAAAATTGCATTAGCAAAATCAACAACATATGAAGCAGAGCAAGTTCTGTGTTTCAGGATATTACAGCAAAAAGAAATGGAACTTTACATTTATATATAGGAACATGAAATGCACGAGCTGAACTTTGATGTTTGAAGCCGTCTTGGTAACAGTTTCGATTTGAAATTCACATGAAAACCAAAAATTTTTGCCACTGATTTTTTATTTTACAGAAATAACGATATATATATTTTTTTTGGGGGGGAAGTTAATCATGAGAAAACAATAAAGAATGAATATTCTGGTTCTAGATAAGTTATGTAATTAAACATCACCAATCAAATAGTAAGAGTGATCAATATGAGAAAATGCAAGTAATTTGGGAAAAAATAGGATAACCGCTATTTTTGTGTCACATAGTGTTATTAGTTGTTTCAATTTTAGAGATATACATATAAGTTGTGGTATCAATTACCAAATCAAATATGGTAAATGGAGGCACCTAATTAATTCTGCGCACTTTCCCTCCATTAATTGCTTGCTTATTTGATTTGATCACTTTCCTAAAGAATTTATGAACATGATAAGGGCACGTTAGCTGTGTGATATACACTTGTTTTAGTTTCATTTGGAGAAGCTCTTTCTTTCGTGGTTTTTTAAAATTTTCAGCTAAGAATACAAAACTTGTATCTTCAATATCAACACTATATATTAATTAAAAAATGATAATAATTTAAAATTTTAATTTATTCTCTTAGTTATTTTTGTAATATATATATATATATATTAAAGCAAAAGAGCTCAACACACTAATGTGGAGCAAAAAGCAACAAACAACATAAACAAGCAGGCAAATCCAAAAAGTACCATAACCAAAGAAAAGAAATCCGCATGTCATCTCCAATATAGCCATCAACAACATTAGAAATGTACACCTCTCCACTCGTCGCAGCTAAGCATGGTCATGTTGATGATATCTTCTACGCCTTTGCTTTTATTTTGAAATATCCTCCTATTCCTCTCCATCCAAATGTGCCAAATGATCGCACAGAAGCACCTCAAACGCTGCTTTCGATCCTCTTTTCTACGCGGTTCATCTGTCCAACTTAGGAAGTGGTCCTTCACTAACCCCGAAAAAGACCAGTGCTCGCCAAACACAGATATCCAAGCACTCCACACCTGCCAAGCAAATTCATAGCCAAGAAACAAGTGATGTACTTGCTCAACATCCTTATTACATAAAATACAACTCTTATCAACCTGCCTAATAATCCCGAACCGACTTAGCCGTTCCTTGATATTCACCCTGCCTACCAGGACAAACCAAGCAAACAGCTCCACCCTTTGTGGAACCAACCCTTTCCAGATGGTCTTCGTAAAGCTGTAACTGGTAACATCCTCTGATAGCATTCCTTCTTGTAGCACTTGCATAAAGGAGTTAGTCGAAAAGATACCAAGTCTATCATATTTCCACACAACTATATCCTCTCTATTATTCGCTAGCCTCACAGGTCTCAAGGCCTCATGTAGCTGACTCAGAAGGTCTAACTCCCATTGAAACAGCTCTCGCCTCCATTGGAAGTTTCAAACCCACTCTAACCCATCCCAAAACCCACAATCTCCAATAACCGAACCACCTTGGTTGGAAACAGAGAAGAGCCTGGAGAACTGATCTTTCAAGGATCCACAATGTAACCAAACATCCTCCCAAAACTGAGTCCGTCGTTCATCACCAATCTCCATAGCCAGGCCTGTAATTATCTTATCCCTTAGATGTTGCTCCTTAATCTGTATATGGCAAATATCCTTCCATGGGCCTCCTCTAGTGGGCAACACTTGAGTGAATAGTAGCTCATTTGGCCTCAGATTATTACAGAAACAGATCACCTTCTTCTACAATGGGCACTCTTTCTTAGCAAAGCGCCACCACCACTTAAACAACAGTGCAGTGTCACGAATCATAGCATCTCTAACTCCTAATCCACCTAACTTCTTAGGGCCTGCACCAACTCCCATCTCACCAACGCCAAACCATTCCTCCCATCCTCCTTACTCCATAGAAATCTTCTCTGTAATGAAATCAACTTCTCAACAACTGCTTTCGGCATCTTATATAAACTCAAATAATACACTAGTAAGCTATTCAAGACTGATTTGATAAGCCCAACTTCCCCGCTTTTTTTAGCACCTTAGCATTTCAAAGGCTTAGTTTGTCTTCCACCTTATCGATTATAGGCTTCCAGGTCTTAACCAGCCTTGGATTATCTCCTAAAGGGACTCCAAGGTACTTAACAGGGAGGGTATCTTCCTTACAACCCCACAATCTATACATACGTTGTACCCGCTGCTCTTCACAATTGATTAAAATCAGACTGGACTTTTCGAAATTAATATTGAGCCATGACATTAACTCAAACCATCGCAGCAACCGCTTGTAATTCTTCATAGTCTCGTCTTCTGGTGGGTAAAACATAATAGTGTCATCAGCAAACTGAATGTGTGATAGCTCCACACAGTCTCGACCAACCACCAAAGGAGAAATACGTCCGATCCTGACTGCCTCACCAACCATTCTATGCAGAACATCCACAACTAGCACAAACAAGAAAGGAGAAAGCTGGTCACCTTGTCTCAAGCCCCTTTCCATTTTAAACGGTTTAGATGGCGAACCATTAATCAAGACTGACATAGAAGCTGTGGTCACACCACCTACGCCCAAATCCCATCTTTTGTGGCACAATATCCACAAAACTCCACTTTACTCTATCATATGTTTTTTGAAAATCTAACTTGATTATGGTTGCCTCCTTATTTCTCCTTTTAAGCTAGTGCACTGTTTCACACGTTATGAGAGCCCCATCATGAAATTTTCTACCCTTCATAAACGCACTCTGAGTCTCCCCTACTAATCCTGGCATCACTGCTCTCATCCACCTAACTAGCACCTTTGAAATAACCTTGTACACACATCCAACCATACTAATAGGTCTGAGGTCTTTAATCTCCTTCGCACCAATGAACTTAGGGGCCAGCGCCACCCACGTAATATTGGAATCTGCCGGTAACCTGGATGTCTGAAAGAATCCCATCACAACTACCGTAAATTTCGCCCCAATCTCATCCCAGCACCTTTTAATAAAATTCATGTTGTACCCATCACAGCCTGGCACCTTCGATGACTCACAATCCCGCACTGCCTCTCTAATTTCCTCAGCCGATGGCATCGCCTCCAAGGTCACAAATTCTTCCTCATCTATCTTTTCCACCAAACCATCTCTGAACCCCAACAAAGGAGAACTCCCCTGATGATACAGATCTTTATAAAACTATCTAATAGCTAATTTTATTCTAGCTTGGTTTCTTATCAGTCTGCCATTAACTATCAGAGCATCAATCCGATTATTCCTTCTTCTTGCCGACGCTATATTGTGAAAGTATCTTGTGTTTCTGTCTATTTCCTTTGCTTGACGAGACCGAGACATTTGCTTCTAGTGAATTTTTTTCCTTGCATACTACCTTTCACAACAAGTAACTAACGTCTTCCTTCTAGCCTCCATAGTTCCATCATACACTCCATTACTTACCATGTCATCTACCTTTTTTATCTCTTCCTCAAACTTCAAGATCTTCTTGTCCATCTCACCAAAGTTGTCCTTATGCCATCTTCCCAAAGGTCCCATCAACGCCTTCAATTTTTCTGTAAACTGCAACTCCCCTAACCCTCTCCATTCCTCCTTAACCATTCTAAGAAAACCTTCATGTGTAAACCACGAATCAAGGCTCCGAAAAGGCCTAGGATCTTCCCTCATCCTCTTATCTTCCACAATAATAGGGCAGTGATCTGACAAGCCCCTTGGTCTGCCTCTTAACCGAGTCTCAGGGAACTCTTCTAGCCATTCTACACTAACCATAGTTCTATCAATTCGACTGCATGAACGGCCTTGAAACCACGTAAACTTGCGATCTATAAGTGGCAGATCCACTAAGTGCATATCTTGCATCCAAATCTTGAATTCTTCTGTAGACAGAGGTAAATTAACAATGCCTTTCCGTTCCTCCACATTCACTATCTCATTAAAGTCTCCCATGAAACAGCAAGGGACCTGACACAACCCAGCAATGTAACTCAACTCCTCCCACACATAACTCTTCTCCTCTCTCCTATGCGCACCATAGACCAAGAAAAAAATACAGTGGAAGCTATTCTTTAGTAAGACACCTTCAATGCATAACCATCTTTTCCCTTTATAGCAATTATTTATTTTAAAAAATATATCATCCCATATCATCAAAAGACCATCAGATGCACCATCCGACCCTACATATTCCCACCCTGCCCCAATATTTCCCCAAATCCTTTCAACATCAAATCTAGTCACAACCCGTCTTTTAGTCTCAATCAAACCTACCATGCTCAAGTTATGTTTATTTTTTAAATCCTTTACCATTCTCATCTTTCCATCACCCCATAACCCCCTAACATTTCAAGAACTAAAAGTCATTTAGAACTATATTTATACACCCGTTTTTTAGTTTTGGGTCTGCACCACCTCATCTTCGCCTTTTGTTTTGCCACTTTCCTCTTTTGTGCTATTTCTTCGTTCTGCACCTGAAGAATTGCCATTATGTCATCTTCCTCATTGTACAACACAGCACCTGATTCCCTCGCCAGCTCCCAGGTCAATTTGTTTTCCAACATATGCTCCTCTAAGCACTGAGAGTCACTATCCCCGTTATCTTTATCACATTCCCCTTGCCCAGGTCTAGCACCTCCACAACCTTCCCCAGCCCATCCAACAACCCCACTACCTCCGCTTTGGTCTAGAATATTCCCCTGACCAGCCCCCAGCTCAGCATGGTTCCTGTCTTGATCCTCGCAAGCTGCGGCCGCATCATTCTCCGGAGACAGAGCTGCGATTGACTCGCCCTCCACCACAGCATCGTGACCAACTCCAACCGCCCTTACTCCAACCACCATCCATTTCGCGCCGCCAGGTGCTTTATCTTCCACGACCCGACCTGGTGAGACTGCTGTTCCACCGGTCAGACCAGCTCCATTGGTTTCCCCATCACCAGCTTCTCCAACAGATCAAGTGAGGCCATCCCCACCACGGACTAGGCACCTTTCCCGATCTGCTGACCGCCGACTTCCACTGTTTCCGTCTCCGACGCAGGGGTCATCGTCCCCTTCAAACGAGGTCACGCAACCCAGGTCCCATTGCTGCGCAGGAGGAAGAAGATGCTTTGGGCTCCCCTCCCCAACCGGGTCGTGCCCAACAGCCGAAGGGGTAAGGCCCAACCAGCTGGATCCATCTTTCCCTTCAAAGCTATTTTTTTTCCTGGCCCAGCCCTTATAACAACCTTCTTATTCTTTTTGTTATTTTGTTTTTCATTTTTTGTAACCCTTTTCAACCCATTGCACAAAGAACCAAAATAACATGTAACTGTCCTATCCGAGTCTGTCTTATAATTAGCACCGTTTCCAACTCCAAAATCAGAAATCCCTTGATTGATGTCATTAACGGCTTGATACGTTACTAGATTTCCGCGATTGTGATTGGCACTGCATTTAAACCATTCATTCTAAATATTATCCAAAATTACTAATCTGTCCTTGTCTTCTTCCTCTCCCCGTTGCACCACCATCATCAACCCTTCATCATGGTCGTCCTCCTTTGATGGGTTCGGCTGCCTTCTCTGCTATGCATCCTTTGTTGTACTGGATTTTGTTATATCATGGTTCAAAATTTCACAGTTGGTGATTTCATTATCAAAGAAAATCCCCTTGCACTACATGTTTCATGCTTTATGACCAACATCCTTCACCAAAACGTCATAACTCCTGGAACCAACAGTGATACGAATCCTTTCCTGAATCACTTTCATGACACACGTATCAATCTGCACGACTGCACACGACCTACCGTCAACGTGCTACACAATTTCGTCTCCTTTGCACACCCAACAACCGCTCCCCACTGACTACCTATCATTTTGAAGGTGTCGACAGACCAACTAGACAACGGAACACCGAAACATTCGAGCCATACCCTACGGGTTTCACTACGCTCCGACTCTTTCCACTTCCATACCCTGTGAAAAGCTTGTAAGAGACAGTTCAAATTAAAGGTGTACGTCTCGTCCGTATGCACAACACTGTCAAAGGTTAGAAGAAGTGCTTTGCAAACTCCCATTTTCCGAATATAGACGACAGGCAGAGAAATTACTACCATTTCCCTCAACGAGGTGAAATCAATAGGTTTCGTCATCACCCCTACAAGACTTTTCTCTATAACCATTCCAAATTTTCTAGCGCCACTACCGCTTCCACTTTCTTTGTCTCGCCATTCCCAAGCATGTTCTTCACGGTTTTTTTTTTTTTTTTTTTTTTTGGACTTGGCCACGGCCAGAAGACTGACCCGGCTCACACCCGCTTCCCCAACCCGCCCAAGCCTGGATCCCTACCCCTAAACCCGAATTCGCTCTTCTCTCCACCCTCTCTGCCCGATTCTATCATGTTGGACCTGCTTCTTCTTCGCGTCTCGCCGTCGACAACGGAACCGTCTTGCATGTTGCTGATCCTGTGATGCTTCCTTCTTGGCTTCGTTGGATTCTTCCTTCAAATGGTGGTCTTTTGCTCATGGTTTCTCCGCTGCCGCCCCTGTGCCGATCGAGGTTCTGCCCAGACAAAAATCTGGGTTCAATCCTACCATCGAACTTCGTCGTTGTGCCGCTAGTATCCATGGTGGAGCCAGTCGTTGGCCTTAGCGAAGACGTAAGTTGAAGCTGCCGATCCCCCTGTGAAGCATGCCTAACCCAAAAAATTCTTCACGGTTTTAAATTAGTAAAAATACATAAGCACATAAAGATATATTGGTGTATACAGACAAAAAAAAACACGTCTATTGATTTTGAATAATATGGATCAACCCATTAACTTATGGATTTAGGCTCAATGACTGTTGCAATGCAAATTTGTTCAAAATTCACGTTACGCTGATAAAAACAAAAACAAAAAATTCACGTTACTCGGTTTGTCGGAGGCCATGATATGCGGTTGGTTGGAAGGTTAGGATTGAAAAGACAAAAAATTTGCAAAATTCACAAGTTTAAATTGAATAGAAAAATCTTGTTAAATGTACTTCACCCAAACCAACTTAGGTTGGTTGAATTCGAATCTTTCCTATTCTGTATGTAATAATTCATTATTTACTTAACCCAGCCACAAACAGCGTGAAAAAAAAAAAAAAAAACTACTAAACCCAGCCACCGATACTCTTAGACACTAGTAATTTTTTTTTTCGGTTATCTTGACATTTTTTTTGTTCAAAAACTACTATTAAGTATTAACAAAAAGGTAATACAAATATCATTTTTTTGGAAACAAATTATTTATAAGAAAAATAAACTATATGCAATTGAAAGAAAACGAATCCCAATTGTTGTAAAATTATGTTGAAAGTTGAAAAACAGATGTAAAAATTTATACGAGAAAAAATTATATTAATAATATTCTCATAATATAATATTTGATAATTTATAATACAATCTTCTTATATTATTATGATATTCATTTTATTGCAAAAAAATTAATCTACTAGTAAAGTTATGTAGCTAATAATTTATTATTCTATGTTTATAGTCTGAATAGAACTTTAGCTCTTTATTTATAAATAAAAAATTAAATCAAACAATAATAAACTATTAATGACCTAACTTGCTTACTGTTTAGTAGAAACATATTTTAAAATCTGACTAATACTTGCTTAACGACAAAGTCTACATTCACTAATTGTTTCACAAAAAACACACACAGACATATATATATCTATAATCTATAATAATTTATAAAGGATAGGGAAGTTTGTTGTCCAATTTCTACTTCTTTATCTTAACCCTAATAATAAAGAGTAACTGATATATCTTTTTATTTTGAAAAAGGTCAAAAAGTAAATTATTAATTAACTTTTTTTTTATTTATATTGCGATTATTTTTTCATTCTACACATAACTTCCAATCACTTCGTCTTCTTTTTTATTCCATTATCTTCTTTCAGCTATTTGTCTACTTTTATTAATTTTTTTTATCTCTTTGCATCTTTTTCTATTTATTAAATTAATTATCTATTATTTTTATTTTTTTCTCTAAAAAATTGCAAGAAAAAAATGATTCATAATTAATCATGCCAAAAATTTCTCCATTTTTATGATAACTATTAGAAAAGTGGTTATAACTTTTTTAACAATTTATGGTAGCATGAAAGATGTTTATTTATACTGAATTAATGTACAGTCAAAGAAAAATTGAGAGTAAATGGAGTATATATTTTTTTGCATTTATATGGCTTACATAAAAAAAATTAAGAATGAAGCGATTTAAAAAAAAAAGGGTATACTTTAGAAGGGATGAAGAGGAAAAAAAATAGTTTTAACTTATATGGTTTAGTACTCACTACGTACTCTGTGATATACTGTAATGTACTCTGACTTGTAGTTTCAACTTTTAACAAATATAAATAGAGAATTTATTATATACATACATGCATTTTTTTTTAAAATGATATTATAAAATAATAAATTAAATTTTTTATTTATAATATTATTTAATTGATATATATCTAACTTTTTCTTACTCGTTCTTTTTACTATTTCAACTCTTAGAATTTATAATTATTTTTACTTTTTTTATTCTTCGGTAATTACTTATTGACTATCCTGATATTTATACTTATCTTCATATAATATTTTATGTACATGTTAATTGACATAAGATTTTTAAATTTTTTTTAGTTATTTTTAAAGTATTATTTATTTTTAAGTGTAACTAAAATTAATAATTTAATATAAAATTAATAATTTAATATAAAGTATTATTCATTTACATAAGATTTTTACGGTGTTGTATATATAGAATTTTCTTTCTCGTAAACCGTGGTAAGTTACCAAAGTTTATGTTCATTATGTACTCTTTATAAACCGTACCTATCACGGTTGATGTGTATTTTACTAAAACCTAGTAGATTACTGCATTATATAAAACAGTAACAGAACATGAAGGTAAACGATTCTCAATTGTTGTGTTTGTGTAAACATTTTTTTCATCCATTTCATTTAGATAATTTACCCTACAAATTCTATATCATATATCATTTACTTCATTTAAATATATATTTTTAAATTTTTAATAATAATAATTCTAAAATATAAAAATTTAAAAAATAAATTTACATAATCAAAATAAAAAAGATAATTTATAATATGAAATTTAAGACCATTAATATTTTTACATTTTTATTTTTTTAGTATTGTAATTTTTTTCATAAAAATAGAAGAAGAAGTTGTTAAGCGGCCGAAGAAAAAGGAGAGAGAAAGGTGCTACTAGAGTACTAGGTGGGTTCAAAGTGAAAGTAAACTCGGAGGAAAAGAATAGGTACACAAAGAGGCACATTGGTATAAGTGGCACCGCTGTGAAGAGAAAAGCATGCACGACACGTGGTGAAAATTACACAACTGTATTTGTGCTCCTTCTCCTCAGTTTCTCACACAGACACACACAAGTACCAGTACAGGAAGAGGCATATTGGTATGAGTAGCACCGCTGTGAGGAGAAAAGCATGCACGACACGTGGTGAAAATCATACAACGGTCCAATTTGTGCTCCTTCTCCTCAGTCTCTCACACAGACACACACATACAAGTAGCCAGTCCCCTAACCACCTCCGCTACCGTCCTTCTCCACACCCAAGCAACCACCACGCCACCGCCCAAGATTTCACAATAAACGGTCTAACTCTAACAGACCCACTCACAACTCAGAAGTTATCATCAACTCTGGTATGTCTAAGCACTCATTTTTGTTTGACGATGATTGACTAGCATTCATTCATTTGAGAATGTACAGTTATTTAACTGAGTTGTGTTACTCTCATGCTATGCATGTAAAAGGTTTTTAATAAAAAACAAATCCAGCAGAATCAATTCATTCATTCGTTCGTTCGTTTTCATTTTGATTTTTCAGTAGTGTCTACAATGGGAAAACGGAAGCCAAAGAAATCAGGAAAGGAATCAACAAGAACAACAACAACCCAAAAAATAGACCTAATCAGTAACTTACCGGATTTCTTGCTTTTCCATATTCTCTCGTTCCTCCCAACAAGATGTGCCATGGCCACCAGCGTCCTGGCTCGCCGGTGGCGCCACCTCTGGAAGGATCTTCTAGTCTTGGATTTAGACAATAGCGAAGAGAGTCCTTATTATCTGTCCGGAGGGAGAGATCGATTTATTGCTTTCGTCGACTCTGTTTTCGCTCAGCGCACGGCTTCCCACGTCGAGAAGCTTCGCCTCACCTGTGAAATACCTATAGATAAAAGGAAAAGCTCCAAAACATGGTTTCGTAGTGTTGTTGGTCCCCACCTCAAAGAGCTGTATCTCGATTTATCTCTCCATCACAACAAAGGATATGGAAGAGTCAAATTGCCGGTAAAGGTATTAACCAGTACATCACTCGAGTCCCTTGTTTTGAGAGGTCGTATGTATTTGGCTGTTTACGAAGGATTTGGATGGGTTCGATTGCCATCTCTCAAGAACCTAGAGTTGGATCTAGACTGTGTGGACCCGAACTATGTTATATGCAGTTGCCGGGCTCTTGAAAATCTCAAGCTCACTTTACGTGAAGCATTCCCAACTAAGTCATGGGAAACTGCTGAACTCCACATGCCTCGTACGTTGAAGCGTTTAACCCTAATACAGGCTGACACTGAAGAAGATCTTAATGATATTCAGGAACTTGCGATAAACACCCCGTTACTCGAATACCTGAGTATCACATTATGGGCAAGATGCTTACAGGTTTCAATTAGCGATGATTATCCCAACATGGTGGAAGCTCATCTTGATATTGATCAAGACCAAGAGCAGGTTGGTTGGGTGCTTGAGCTTTTCAAGGCACTCCGCCAAACCAAACTGTTGGACTTGAAACTTTCCACTATGGAGGTAATATTCTTATCGAAATTACATTGTCCATTCAACGGCTTACTCCATGTCACTTATTCCAATTTTTGGTGAAGTTTAATTGTAGTTATGTGTTGTGTTTATTATATTCTTGTCTTCTACACACAGTGCTTGCTTCGTGCTTCCCCTTTTGAGTTGCCGGAATTTTCCCGTTTAGTTAATCTAGAGCTTGAAATTCCATATTTCGACTCTGGATTTATGATAGAATTGCTTCATAACTGCAATATGCTTCAAGTTCTCACTCTTCATAACCGGGAGGTATGATCTCTTTTCTAGTTTAGCTGTGTGTCTATTTCCATTCATTACTTGCTTTCATATTTTGAAAAGTTTTGTTTATTGTTGCCAGAAAGTTTCCACATTGGAACTTGAGGAACCTAATTATTGGAAACTGCCAATGAAGGATCCTGATTGTGTTATATCACATCTCAAGATTTTTGAATTTAAAGGATATCAAGACTCTGCAGATGAACATGCATTTGCTGCATATCTTTTAGAGAGAGGACCTATTTTGGAGACAATGAAAATCCATGCTGAACCTAGTCTTGGCCGAAAGTATAAAAAGCGCATCCACAAGGAATTATCTAGGGTACCAAGGAGCTCCAAAACATGCCAATTAAAAGTTATAACCTGAAGAGCCAACAGTTACATATGATACAATCTCTCACCATCTCTATTCTCTCTTCTTGATTTGCCTTAGATTCATGCGTCAATGTCACTTGTGTTGTTCAAATATTTGTTGAAGCTTTGGTTACTTTTTACATGGATTAATTTGTCTGATCGGATTATTTGAATGACTTTTCAAATCATTGCTGGGGTTTGGTTTGGTAGTTCTGGAATTTGCTTGTGCCTTCTCCCTCAATGTCGGTAGAATATCTTTGACTTCTTTGATGTCTGTTTCCCTAAACATATTAGAATATGCATAATTTTCACAATGTTTTTTACTCTTTTGGTGGTTGTTTCACAAAACATACAGGCTGTTTTTTATCAATATATCTATACCAATATATAATGGGATACGTAAGTATGGTATTCAATTCTTTCTTCATATTTTACCACTGTTTTCTTTTTATTAAAAACTGGCTTTATCCCACAACAGAATTTAAAAACTAATTTTAATAAAAAAAACTGCTAGTAGTCTATTACGTACTTAATTCTTTTTATTTTATTTTTTCAAAAACTGGCTTTACCCCACAACAGATTTAAAACTGATTCACTTTCAACGCACGAGAGTTTCAACGCACCAGAGTTTAAAGCTGAAACACTTTCAATATGCGTACTCAATTTAAATACCGATTCACTTTCAAAAAATTTTCTGCCTTCAATCGTACTTTACCCAAAAGAGTTAAATATATGTTTTACTTTCAATCGTGCTCTTCCAATCGTTTTTCTTCTTTGCGTCTTGCTACCTATAATTGGAATTTAACGAATCAGCAATCACGTTATATCAACTAATATAATTCCTATTCCAAATCCATTGCCAAGTACAGGATTAACTACAATTAGACAAATAGTCAGAGCCACCCATCATCGTCGTCATCATTTTGTTTCAGGTAACATAAAACTTAATATGTATTATGATAATTTAATTTTTTTGGACTATAAATTTAATTTTTGCTTAATATTTATATTCTATTCTTTGAAAAATCTAGGATTGAAAGAGTATGATAATGGAATTGATCCAAATAACAGACGTCATAATAACATAATTGGTTGGTATTCTATAACAAAATTAATTAACTTAATATACACTATTTATATATTTCTGATGCTTATTATTTAACTTAAAAAAATTACATATAGCAAAGCACTTCTTAATAAAAAAAATACAAAAAATTATTAGAATTTGGTGTCCAATTTTTTATAGACTTCGTATATCCTTACATAATTTATTTCATAAAATAAATTTAATAGACAAAATAATAATTTTTTTTAATATTCCATCTTTATCATATAATATATAAATAATTAAAAAATTAAAATAAACAATCCCACAACAGAATTTAAAAACTAATTTTAATAAAAAAAACTGCTATTAGTCTATTACGTACTTAATTCTTTTTATTTTATTTTTTCAAAAACTGGCTTTACCCCACAACAGATTTAAAACTGATTCACTTTCAACGCACGAGAGTTTCAACGCACCAGAGTTTAAAGCTGAAACACTTTCAATATGCGTACTCAATTTAAATACCGATTCACTTTCAATAAAAAAAATTTTCTGCCTTCAATCGTACTTTACCCAAAAGAGTTAAATATATGTTTTACTTTCAATCGTGCTCTTCCAATCGTTTTTCTTCTTTGCGTCTTGCTACCTATAATTGGAATTTAACGAATCAGCAATCACATTATATCAACTAATATAATTCCTATTCCAAATCCATTGCCAAGTACAGGATTAACTACAATTAGACAAATGGTCAGAGCCACCCATCATCGTCGTCATCATTTTGTTTCAGGTAACATAAAACTTAATATGTATTATGATAATTTAATTTTTTTGGACTATAAATTTAATTTTTGCTTAATATTTATATTCTATTCTTTGAAAAATCTAGGATTGAAAGAGTATGATAATGGAATTGATCCAAATAACAGACGTCATAATAACATAATTGGTTGGTATTCTATAACAAAATTAATTAACTTAATATACACTATTTATATATTTCTGATGCTTATTATTTAACTTAAAAAAATTACATATAGCAGAGCACTTCTTAATAAAAAAAATACAAAAAATTATTAGAATTTGGTGTCCAATTTTTTATAGACTTCGTATATCCTTACATAATTTATTTTATAAAATAAATTTAATAGACAAAATAATAATTTTTTTTAATATTCCATCTTTATCATATAATATATAAATAATTAAAAAATTAAAATAAACAATGTATTCATAAAACTAATAAGAACAAATAGAATAAAGAGAAAAAATATTAACATATTGCTTATTTTTTGCTATGTGTATTTTTAAATCTGAGTGATTAAATATATTTTACAAAGTAATAACTATGAAATGAAAATAAATTTATTGTTCTAAATTATAAAAATAAGTATTGAGTACTCTTTAACTAAAACTTTTATTATAAATTTATTACAAAAAAATATATTTATGTTTCAAATTAATGTAGATGCTTGGGATAAAATATTAAAAATAAAAAAAATATGCATTGTATTCTTATATTAAAAAATAAATGAAGTCATTTTATATACAAAAATACTACGTTATAAGATAATTACAAAAAGTTGTCAAACATAATAATTTTATTATCAAAATAGTATTTATATATTGTGTTAAATTAATGTAACATAATGATTTTTAATATACTTTAATTTATTTTATTTTTAGTTTTTATTTTAATTTATATTTTCATATTTTAAAATTTTGGTAATAATATATATATTTTTTATAATTTTAAAATAAAACCAGGACAAATCTGACTTAAATACAAACATAATGATAGAAGAAGAATACAAGAATATTGATATTTTATCTCATGTATTTAAAAATACATGGCATAAATAAAAATTAATCCTTCTTACTATCTATTTAAAAATTTAACAAATACCAAAATTTTATCACGGTAAAATGGGTCATAATTTTATAAAAAATCTAAATACTATATTAAATATTACAAACAGTGATTGGATAAATAATTTTCAAATTCTAAAATTAAAAATATAGATAACACTTTTTTTTTTGTGACTGAACATAACACAAAGAAAAAACACTTAAGAGAAAGAGTAACACTCCTCTCTAATAATAATGTCTAAATTATTAGGGGGTTGTAACCACTCTAGGTACACCTGCTTGTTTAAAGCAGCAGTCTTAGCCATTAAATCAGCCGCTCTGTTTGCTGTACGCTGGATGAGCACTAAAGTAGCTGTCCAATTGAGCTGAAGCATCTCTTTGATTTTGCCAAGCCGATCAGAGTCATTTGTAATCATGCTGGTTGTGCCTCGCGAAACAAGAAGAAATGCATCAAGATTATCAGTTTCACATATGACCTCTTTACACTCGCAATCCCAAGCCATAACAAGCCCTCTCCAAATAGCATGAAGCTCACAAGAGAGAACACTAGAAAGAGGTATACTGGCAGAACAACCTTTCATCCAAATTCCCATGCTGTCTCTAATAATACATCCAAAGCCCGCTAATTGCCCATTTTCAAAAACGCTTGCATCGCAGTTCACTTTACAGACATTTATTGGAGGTGGTTCCCAGTTATATTGCAAAGAGGAATGAATAATATGTTTTTGGTTGGTAACAACCTTAGAGAAATCGCGAGCAGCATGTTGAACTAAGTGAACAATTTTCTCCTTACTCCATAGATCATCTTGATGGAAGATGTCATTGTTCCTATCCCTCCAAATCCACCAAAAGGCCGCTGCAAAGAGAAACTCTTTTTTGTTGAGGTTAGAACGAATCCAAGACACAAAATCTAAACTAGAGTCCTCAGTGGTCATTCCCAAATTTAAGCTAATCCAAATCTGACGAGCTTTTTGGCAAGTCCTAAAGCAGTGGTTAATATCCTCTAGAGCAAGATAACATCGCTGACAAAAATCAGAAGTAGCAAGACCTCTTTGAAACCGGTAACTAGCTGTGGGAACTCCGTTGTTGAGATAAAGCCAGAGCAGACACTTTATCTTCTCCGGTATTCTCAAGCGCCAAAGCCAAAGCCAATTTTCATTATCGTTCCAGCCAAATTTCTTCTTCAATAGCCATTCATACCCGCTTTTAGTCGAGTAGGTGAGAGTATTTGAGTTTGTCCAAAACCAACCTGTTTTATCTCCTGCCTGCTTGATAGGATCAAAGAGCATCAAATCAAGTTTAACTTCTTCCGGAATCATTGTGCAAAGAATATCCCACCGCCAATGTCCATGGTACCAGACATCTTCTAACTTCAAGTGAGAATCAGAGATGTGCACAAAAGGAACCAAAGGAGCTAGTGTTCCACATGGTCGCCAAGCATGATACCAAAAGGATTGAGACATCCTGCCTGTACACCAATCAAAACCATCACGAAGCTTTTCTATTGTCTTATAAATCGCTCGCCAAGTGCTTGAAACATTATTAGAAAAATTGGATGAAAAGCAAGACCTCCCAGATAAATATTTTGCCAACATAATTCTTACCTAAAGCTTATCATTATTATGCAGTAATTGCCAAACAAGCTTTCCTAATAAAGCAAAATTTACACACTGGGTATCTCTAATTCCCAAGCCTCCATATTTTCTTAGAGTGACAACTTTGCTCCACTTGACATAATTTAAGCATCGCTCCCCCACCTTTCCCTTCCACAAAAATTGTCTAAGCACAGAATCAATCTTTTGACAAATCGAAGTAGGAAAAAGAGTCACTTGCATCTGATAAATAGGAAGAGAAGAAGCAACAGATTTAATTAAGCAAAGCCTGCCTGCTCTGTTAAGGAGCCGACCTTTTCAACTAGCCAGCCTATTCTTGATCTTCTCTAAAGAGTCCGAAAAAATAGACCTAACAGCTCGAGGATGGTTAAGGTTCACCCCCAAGTATTTGCCTAGGTCACTAGTAAAAGGAATATGAGAAACACCAGACAACATTTCCTTCCTTCTATTAGAGATATTTCTAGAACAAATAGTTTTAGATTTTTCAATGTTAACCTTCATACTTGAAGCTTTGCAGAACAACTCCAAGGTGTGCACAACATTCTGAACTTGATTTTTCTTTGCTTTACAAAAAAGGAGGAGGTCATCTGCAAACATCAAGTGAGAAACTCTAGGTCCTCCTCTAGAAACATAGATAACGCTTTACATATTTATGAGTTACTGAATCAATTTTTATTGAATAACTATCTTAAATATCAATTATAAAAAAATGCTACTATATCAGCCAATGTTAATAATCATGAAACACGTAACATTATTTATTATTAAAAAATATATTAATTTAATAATATTAAATATGTAATAAATTCCTAATGTGAAATGTTAACATATAAACACAAAAAATAAAGATAAATTAGAGTATAACAAATAAACTATTTTTTAAAAAATATTTCTGCAATCTTAACGGACAAAATACTTATCATATTGTTAATTTATCATAATAAATTAAAAAAATAAATTTAAAAATGTCACAAATTAATGGACGATATTCAAACTTTGAAAAAATCAATAAAAAAATATAATAGAAGCATATTATTTTTAAAATATTCTCTGTTTTAGAATAAAATTAAACAAATTTAAAATAATTAAAATCACCTTTATACGCGACATAAAAGTTAACTTTAATCATGATAACTAATTTTACTCTTATGAATTTAAATTATGCTTATTATTTGTATTGCTCTTTAAAAATATAGGTGTGGAATCACATTATAATAAAGTTGTTCAAGTAAAAGATGTGGTGATATCCTAACTGATTAGTACCCTATATATTTAAAACATGTAATCACGTTATTTTAAGTCATTTTGCCTATACATTAAATTTTAATATAGAAGATTAACAAAATTAAGAACTAATTTTTAATTCTTTTAAGATAATCTTCAACATATTAAGTTTGTATTTTTTTTTTTTTTATAAGTGTAGGTCGAGACACCACTGCTACTAATTCAATGCCTCCATCAATCTTTTATAATGAATCACTTACAAACAATGCTAAAAGCCATGCAAATATGAATAGTTAGTACTCACTTACTCTACTTATATTTTTAATATTTTATCTTCATCGTATAATATTCATTTAAAATATTTTTTGTATTGAATAAATTAAGAGGTTTGATATTATACACTACTATATAAAATGCCTATTGTCAAACAAAATTATGAATTCTATAATAAAAAAATAAAACAAATAATTAACAAATACTATAAATTTTAAATAGGCAATACATTCATAAGACTAATAATAACAATAACTTTGTAATAAAATTTTGGTAACAACATATATCTTTTAAAATTAAATAGTAAAATTAGAAAAAATCTACCTTAAACACAAAACAACAACTATTGAAAAATAGTACAAAAATATGTCTTATTTTATCTCATGTATTTATTAATGTATTGTACAAATTATATGGATCCTTTTTATTATAGAATATTTATCCAATTAAAAATTTAATAGATAGTAAAATTTGATCATAGCAAAATGTGTTCTAATTTCTTAAAAAAATATCTAAATACTATATTAAATATTACAAGTCAATAGGTAACTAAATTAAATATTCTCAAATTAAAAACATAGATAACATTGTATATATTTTTATGAGTTACCGGACAAATTTTTATTGAATAACTAATTTAAGTACAAACTAAAAAAAATGCTACTACAAATATTATTTAATGGCAATAACCGTAATACACATAACATCATTTAGTGATGAAAAATAAATCTTAATTAAATTACAGTAACTAGATAATAAGCTCTTGATGATAAAAAAAAAAAACTTATTAAATTAAAATTTAATAATGTATGGAATATAACATAAATACCCAAAAATAAAAAAACAAAATAAAGTACAATGAATAAACTAATTTTTAAAAATATTTTTGCAATTTTAGCGGACAAAATCCTCGTCATATCATTATTTTGTCATAATAAATTTAAAAAATTAAATTAAAAATATTATAAATTAATAGACAACATTCAAAACTTTTAAAGAAATATAATAGAAGCATTATCATTCTGAAAATACTTTTTGTATATTTTAGTATAGTTAAGAATAAAAATTTACTCTATCGAATATTTCACCTTATATATTACCTAGAACTTTAAACAATGATCATTTTATATTACCTCTTTATTGTGTTATTTTATAATTTAACATTTTAAAGTGTTTTATAGTAATTTTAATTTCAACAAAATATGATATAAATAAGATCACGTCAATATTAAAATAAAAAAAATACTTATCTAATAAATTTGAAAAGTAAATAATATATTAACAAAAAAATAAATTAATTTATTAAAAACAATAGAAAAACGGCTGAATAGGCACAACGTGCCTGTTGAGCCGCTAGTTAGCATAATTTTCACAGAAGTGGTGTTGAAGATTCGTCTTCTACAAGCTTCTCATGGACCACTATTTTAGCTACGTCAAGTCTCCTGACATCAAACTTAGGAGAAAACAGCATTACTTGACTGACAGTTAAGTCAAAACCAGCGACGAACATCTCCATTCCCTCCTCTTTAATTTCATGGATACGGGAAGTCATCTCACCCTTAGTTTTATCATTCTCTTTTATTTCATTCTGCAGCAACCGAATCTGATCTTGAAGGCGGTAAACCTCCTCCTCCCTCTCCTTCATCTTGGAAGTTACATTGATAACCCCAATCCCCCTTCTTTTCACACACTCTCTGATCACTGTCGCAAGGAAGTAACTCAACACCCACATTCAAACCATACTTAACTAACTTCAAAGCCCTAAGCTCACGAAGTGATTCCTCGTCGCAGTAGGAAGAAGAACGAGTCTTCACATCAAGTTATACCCAATGGTAAGGGTTTTCACTTTTCACTTCAACCACCTTTTTCTTTTCTTTATCTTTCTCTCACTCTCTTTCTCTTTTTCTAACCATTGTGAAGGTAAAATGACAAAGAAACTAACCTCTAGAAATAATGTCTTTTTCACTTAAGTAGAAAAAATTTGGGTCAACTTTTGTGTCTTTTTCTAAGAGAAAAACGGTAATAAAGGTAGATTATAACCCACTAACTTAGTGGGCAATTTGAAGCGTAACTGTTGAACTGTTCAAATGCTCGAGAGGCTTCCAAGGCCCAAAACCAATCAGAGAAATTAAACCATGCATTTATCTCTGCCCAAAAAAAAAAAACCGTGCATTTATTAGCTGACCAAAAAAAAAACATGCATTTATTACAAACACGGTTCACAAAGTAAATTTTTTTTTTATTTTGTTATTATTCTTTACTTACAACTCAAGCTTGAGGAACGCCAACACACGTTGAGCTTGGGGGCTAGTATACTTACTCATGACCGAAGTGTAACCACATTCTAAAGTTCAACTTACTAAAACGTAAGTTCAACAAGTTAAGTTTGGGAGCTATGTATCGTATCTCTTATACGTCGGAGAAACTGGCTTATATTTCGGTCAAATCAAATTAAATTAAAATCAAATCAAACCCCTCAACGTAACAAACCTCTTCCCAAATTTCTCTCTCTGATGTTGGCTACGAAGATCTCGGCACCAATCAAACTATAAATTAGGATGAGGGCCCACGATACGGGGCAAAGCATTCAGTATCACTCCACTAATTATACACTCATTTTCTTAAGTGATTTCTTACTGACTTGAGTATCGGAGTCTTTTTTGCAAGTACCACACTTGGATCCGAGTTCACGAGGGTACTCCAATTCTGGATTGAGTAGATACCTCGGAATAGTGAAAGACCAACGTATAGCTCGAAAAAGAGTATCCTTTACAAAACAGAACCAAAACGAAATTGATTATTATTTTGACAATCAAGTAGCTAATATGTGGTTCGATTCTAATTAATTTTTTTGTTAGTAGTTTATGATTTTGTAGGTGAATAATATTTCATCGTTGATAGTTTGAATTGAATGTAATGTAACAAATTTGCAGCAAATTTGGGTGTAACACGAAGATATTTGGTGTATTCTTTAAGAATTTTCGTTGTATGTGTGCTGATAAATTCTGCATAATTCAAAACTCTTCTTCTCCATCCTCCTCATCTTCTGCTGCTTCTTCTTCTTCTTTTTCATCATCATTAACATCATCTTTTTTTTTCTTATTAATCTTTTTTTTCTTGTTTTATCTTCTCAAGTTTCTTCTTGTTTTACTCTTTTAACAAAAATAAAAACAAAAAAAATCAAACAAAGAAGAATAAGAAGAAACACATAATGGTACAAAATTATTTGGAAGATTGTGAACTTACATTCATTCAACTAAAAGAAAGAAAGAAATAAAGACAAAAGAAGAAGAAGAAAAATGCAGCATTAGAGAAAATATTTTTCTGTCAAATTTGGGTGTAATACGAAGATATTTGTGTGTAACACGAAAATATTTGGATATATTGTTTAAGAATTTTCGGTCTATGTGTGCTGATAAGTTATGCATAATTCAAAACTTTTCCTCTTCCTCCTCCTCATCTTTTACTTCTTCTTTTTTTCATCATCATCACCATCTTCTTCTTCTTCTTTTTCTTTTCTTATTCATCTTTTTCTTTTTGTTTTAACTTCTCAAGTTTCTTTTTGTTTTACTCTCTCACCAACACCTCCTCCTCCTCCTCCTCTTCTTTCTCCTTCTTTTTTCATTAGAAATTTTTTCTCCTCTTTTCTTTTTCTCCTTCTCCTCCATCATCAGTTATCTCGTTGTTGAAAATAATGAATAATTCAAATTCAGATTGTCAATTGAATCAGAACAAAATTGATTATTTTGAATCCAATCAAGTGGCTATGGTGTGATTCGATTCTAATTAATGTTTTCGTTAGTAGTTTATGATTTTGTAGGTGAATAATGTTGTTTTTGTTTGTGAAAATTGTTGTTCATCGTTGATGATTTGAATTGAATATAATGTAAAAATTTTGTATTAAAGAAAATATTTTTTTATATTTGGGTGTAATACGAAGATATTTGAGTGTATTATTTAAGAATTTTCGGTATATGTGTGCTGATAAGTTCTGCATAATTCAAACTCTTCTTCTCCCTTCTTCTCATCTTTTGCTTCTTCTTTTTATCATCATCATCTTCTTCTTCTTTTTCTTTCTTATCTATATTTTTTTTTCTTGTTTTATCCTCTCAAGTTTCTTTTTATTTTACTCTTTTAACAAGAATAAAAAAAATCAAACAAAGAAGAAGAAAAAATACATAATGGTACAAAATTATTTGAAAGAGGATGGACTTACATTGTTCAACTAAAAGAAAGAAAGAAATAAAAAAAAGAACAAAAAAAATGCAACATTAGAACAAATATTTTTCAATATTTGCAGCAAATTTGGGTGTAACACGAAGATATTTGGGCATATTGTTTAAGAATTTTTGGTGTATGTGTGTTAATAAGTTCTGTATAATTCAAAATTCTTCCTTTCCTTCCTCCTCATCTTCTGCTGCTTCTTCTTATTTCATATTCTCATAATTCTTTTTGGGAGGAAAAAATCAAAAAAAGAAAAAAATTCATAATGTTGCAAAATCAATAGAGAGAGAAGGAGAAAAAATACAACAACAACAGTAATAAAAAATGACGATGAAGATGAAACACGTGAAGAAAAAGGAAGAGAAATCCAAAGAAGAATGAGAAGAAAAAGGAAGAGAATGAGGAGGAGAAGGAACGCGAAAAAGAAAAACGACAGTTGTGATTTCGTTCGAGTAAGAAAAAGAAGCGTTTTTCATAATGGTGAGTGAGTGCGCTATAAAAACCGTTGAGTAGCACGTGTTAATACAGTGGTATGGGTGAGCGTTCTTTTTGTTGGGTTTGACCCAACTTGTATGACTTGTAAGCAAAAAACGCTTATATGTATAACATGTATTTTTTATAAAATATTTATAAATTAATATAATACCTAAATAATATAAAAATATGTAATAAATAAAAAATATAATTTATTATCATCATTGCTATATTTTTCTTCTTTTACTTCTTCTTCTTTATATCATCATTGTCTTTTTTTTTCTTCTATGCGGTTCTTTTTAATAATGTCGGCTTTTTTTTATTTTTCTTCTTTTGTTTTAGTTTTTTTTTCATCCTCTTTTATTATTATTGTATTTTTTTTTTCTATATCTATAACAATATATCTATAACAATATATAATGCCAAAACATGAGATTTAGTGTCCAATTTTCTATTTCCTATTTTAACCCTACTAACATAATTCAAAAATATTTTACACTTATTTATTTTTCTACTATATTTTACTAACAGTTGCAAAAACTCACGCATAACTTCTATTCAATTCTTTACCCCCACAATCTCTCTTTTTTATTTTTTAATTTTTTTTGGCTATATATGAAATGAAAAAAAATTAGAAGCCAAAACAAGTGTTTAACTAGTAGTGATAAATAATTTTTTTTATAGATCCTATTATATTCTGTTCATTTAAATTATATTTTGTTTAATTTTATGTTAGTCTTTGTTTATAGTGTTATTTTGAGTATGTCTGTGAGTACTGTACTCTGATGGTCTATCCAGCAATTTAGCCTGGTTCTAATTATTCTATTAGAATTTCTTTTGTAACCATAAAAAATATATCTTTTTATTTTTTTTTTATAATTTTATCTATTCTACTGTTTTTTTTTTACTTCTTAATACACTTTGTTATATTTCTCTTGCTACTATTATTTTTTTTTACCTTCAACACTATCAATTTCATCACATCCATTGTTACAAATTTCATTTAGTTTTACTGCAGTTACTACATTTACATATAACTTCCACCTATATTTTTTTCTCTTTAATTTACTTACTCAATTAATATTTTCATCATTCTTTTATCTTTTTAATTTGTCCCCAATCTTTCATGTACAAAGATAATGTTCTATCTTTTTCTCTTACTAAGGAAGAATTATTTTTTTTCATCTCATATATATTTTTTATTCTTTTAAGTATGTCTGTGCCTATCAATGATGAATTGAAAAGTCTAATATTTTGTTAAATTTATTTTTTTTTCTTTTCTAAATTACTTCATATGGGATAATATTTTTTAATTTTTAAATTATTAATTATACAAAATATTATATTTAAAATTTGAGTACATGAATATTTATTTTTAAATTAAACTAAAATAAATGAATTATATTACAAAAATATAATTTATTTTGACTTCTATAATATCATTTGTTTGGCACATGACACTGGTTATTTAATTAACATATAAAAAGATGTAACATATAAATACTTAGTGAAAATTGATTACGGTGAGTGAAGAGAAGGTGGAAGGAGAAGAAAAAACTAGAAAGAACATAGTGATATAATAACCGTGACTAGACAATGACAGATATGTGTACAAAGAATAATAATAATTAGACAAAGAATAATGTTTGATATAGTAAGGGGATATAATAAAAGTTATAAATTAATAATTTTAAAAAATAATGAAATTAAAGAAAATTTAAAAAATTAAATATAAAATTAAAAAAGAAAAATAAAATATCTTTTATCAATTGAAATTATACATGAAGATAAAGAGTCCTTTGAATATAAATTTTTATTTCGACTTCAAATTAAATACTATTAAAAATAAATAATTAAACTTAATAACATTTATAAATAGTTAATTTGTAAATAATGTTTCTAAATTTTTATTTTAATTTTTTTATGCATAATAACAACATAATAAATTTGTTTAATATCTTATTTAATTTAAATTTATAAATTTTATACATTCTAAAAATTAATTTGATAATTTGGGTAAAAAAATTAAATGCTTTATGTCTTATTTTTTTTAGCGAAACTTCAACAACTCATAAAAGTTAACAGAATAGATTATTATAAATCAACGTAATAGACAAGATTAAAAGTTGCGAACTTGCGATAATAATACTTGGTAATAATTAATTCGGGTGAAGAGAAAATGAAAAGAGAAGAAAAAAACGAGAAAGGAGAACAAGGTAATATAATAATCTATAATCTATAACAATATAATAATCTATAACCTATTTTAACCCTGCTAAATGCCAACATAATTCAAAACTAATTTTATAGTTATGCATTTCACTATCAGTTGCAAAAAAAATTCACACGTAACTTCTTTTTCAATCCTCCACTTAAATAATCTATTTTTTTTATCATTTCTTTAATTTTCTTTACTTCTCTTGCTCAACTATAATATTTTCACCTTTTGAATAACTCTTTAGACAACTTCCTAAAATAGACTATGATTATGATAAATGTTGGTTTTAGAAGCATGTGTGAAAAGAACAAAAGAATAATTTATGATGGAGAAAGTGTTCAATTATCATCAATAATAGTGATAAGTAATTTTTGGTAAATTTTATTATATTTTGTAATATTCAATTAAATTATATTTTATTTAGTTTTATCTTAGTTTTCGTTTGTACGGTTTTGTTCTGAATGTACTCTGTAGCTTCACTCTAATTATTTTATTAGAGTTTTTGTTGTAGTTTTTTAAAAAAAAAAATTATCATTTTTGTATTTTTTTTTATGTTTTTCTTCTTCTTTCTTTAACATTCTCAGTTGAATTGTCTCCATCCTACTCATTTGTCTTCCTCTACTGCGGTTATAATTTTTTTTTTTCAATTTACTTACTCAATCTATATTTTTAATCCATTTTTTATTTTTTTTAATTTGTTACCATTTTTTACGTAGACAAATTACGTGATGTCTTTTTCTCTCGTTAATTTGATTTGACAAAAAAAAATAGTTTCTTTACATTTTATATGTACATTTTATTTATTTTTTTGACATGTCTGTATTTAACTATCTGTCAATGATGGGATGAAAAAATTTTATAAATATTTTTTAATATTTTTCTTTTTAAATTGCTTTTAATTGGATAATTTTTTTATTTTCTAAAATACTTGATTACTTAGAATATTGTATTTAAAATTTGAGTATATAAATATTTTTAAATTAAACTAAAATAAATAAATTATATTACAAAAAAATTTATTAATTTTGCCTTTTACAATATTATTTGTTTGGCATATTGGCTTAGTTATTTAATTGGTATATAATGCATGCAAGAAAATCACACCTATCAAGTGTTTCTTAAAATATTCGTATACTAATTTTTTAAATAATTAATTATTTAGAGTACTGGATTTGATATTTAATTATATAAAGTATTGTATTTGTCATACAGAAGACACAAAAAGTATGCACATATCAATAATAAAGTGAACAAACTCCATATAACATTAAAATGGATAAGATAAGAACTTTGTTAATTAATTTTGATTTTTTAATTTATTAGTTTTTTATATATCTTTTATTTTTTGGATTATTTTATTTTATTAGGCATTTTAATTTATTTTATTGTTTTTTTTTTTATTTTAAAAATTTTATAGTCTAAAGAACTCCTATTCAAACGATTCAAACCAGATGATTAAAAAGTGGTTTAAGAGAATAGATTTGAATTTGGGTAATTTAACATTTATTAATGAATAACTACTAGAAGAGATAAATTATTGCATAAATAACAGATATAAGTTGATAATATATGGGCTAATTTAGAAAACCAAAAGAAAGTAAAAAAGTAACAAAAATTAACTTTAATTTTGAAGATAAATAAAAAGATGTGACATTTTATGCATTAGATAATTTAAATAACACTTATTATATAGGAAATTAAAAATATTTTTACCTAAAAAAAATTTCATAACAAAATTGAGTTTGGAGAGAGAGATATAAAATTTTCTAACTAATTACAAAATTTTTCTATTTATCTTTATTTAGCGTTTCACTTTAAGTAACTATTTTTTAGCGATAATATTCAAATGATAAATTAATTTCACTTTTATAATACGATGACATTATTTCAAAACACGCAAAATGAAATAATAAAGTACAGTTTAATTAATGTGCATAATAAAATAAACATAAAACTTATATAGTAGCAGTCAAATACGATAATAACAATGATTACTTTTTGTCCAAGGTACTATATTAAACTGGACTTTAATTTACAATTATTAATTAAAAAACTTGCAACGATGTATTTTTATATTTTTATTATTTAGTTAAAAATAATATAGTTTGATATTATTTTTTAGAATTATTGACATCAAATTTTGCTAATATAACAAAAATTTTGAATGTTTTTTGTCTTAAATTTTTTCTCAATCGAACAAAATAAGACAACTAACACGCACATCAAAAAAAAAAATATAATTTTTATACATTCAGATATTCAAAAGACACAAAAAAATTTTTTAGTAAAACTTAAACAACTTATAAAATTTAACAAAATAGTTGGTTATAAATAAAAGTGATAGACAAAATTAAAAGTTGTGATAATGATATTTGGTGATAATTAATAACCATAGAGTGAAGAGAAGGTGGAAGGAGAAGAAGACGAGAAAGGAGAATAATGCAATATCATAGTGGCGTTGAGACAATAATAAAAATATGAATTAATAATTTAAAAAAATAAAATTAAAGATAATTTTAAAAAATGAATAATAAATTTTAAAAAATATTTTTTATCAATTATAATTATACATAAAAATAAAGAATACTTTAAATATAATTTTTTGTCTCTAATTCAAATTAAATACTATTAAAAATAAATAAATAAACATAATAACATTTATAAATATTTATTTTATAAATAATATTTTTAAATCTTTATTTTGATTTTTGTTTTCACATAATAACAACATAATAAAATTTTTTTATATTTTATTTTATTAAATTTATAATTTTAAAATAAAAACATAAAAATTAATTTCTTAAAAATAATAGAAAAGCGGCCGAACAGGCACGATAGTGCCTGTTGAGCCGCTAGTAATAATAATGACGATGAGACAATGGCATGTATTTGTATAGAGAATAATAGCGAGAGAAAGAATAGTGTTTGATATTGTAAGGGATATAATAAAAATATAAATTAATAATTTTAAAAATTTAATAAAATTAAATATAAAATTAAAAAGAAAAATAAAATATTTTTTAACAATTGAAATTATGCATGAAGATAGAGAGTGTTTTGAATATAAATTTTTATCTCGACTTCAAATTAAATACTAATTAAAAATAAATAATTAAACTTAATAACGTTTATAAATAGTTAATTTGTAAATAATATTTTTAAATTTGTATTTTGATTTTGTTACACATAATTTTTAATTTAATAATTTTGAAGCGCTTATATATTTATTTTTATGGTCAATAAATCTGACAGTTTTTCAAAACTAAAGAAGTTATTGATAAGAAGATATATGATGAATTACAAAGAGTTTTGTCCAGATACACAATTTTATACTCTCCTATTTTGTTTATTAATTATTCTTATATTTTGATATTTAAAAACGAAAAAAATAAGCATTCTCATTTATTCTATTTTTTCACTATTTATAAAAAAATGAAGACCTCTTCATATTTAGATTCATATTTTGGCCTACCACTTAAAAAAAATAAAGACAAATATGAATATCCATGATATGTAAGTAAAAATTATTTTTTGTAAATAATTAACATGTATTTTAGTTTATATATACTCTTTTTGAATTAGAATAATGTTATTATCATTATTTTTTGAATTATATTTTGGTTTATAATAATTTTAATTTTAATAAAATATGATATAAATAAAGTCACGTCAACATTAAAATAAAAACATACTTATCTAATAAATTTAAAGAGTGAATAATATATTAATAAAAAAAATAAATAAATTTCTTAAAAACAATAGAAAAGCGGCTGAAGAGGCACGTTAGTGCCTGTTGAGCCGCTAGTAATGCGAATACCTCAAGTTTGGTGTCCAATTTTCTTTCCTATTTTAACCCTACTAAGTGCCAACATAATCCAAAACTAATTTTACAGTTATGCATTTCACTACCAGTTACAAAGAAAATTCACACGTAACTTCTTTCTCAATCCTCCACTTAAATAATCTATTTTTTTTTATCATTTCTTTAATTTTCTTTACTTCTCTTACTCAACTCTAACATTTTTACCTTTTGAATAACTCTTTAGACAACTTTCTAAAATAAATTATGACTATGATAAATGTTGGTTTTAAAAGCATGTACGAGAAGAACAAAAGAATAATTTAGGATGAAAGAAGTAGTCAATTATCATCAATAATAGTGATAAGTAATTTTTGGTAAATTTTATTATATTTTGTGATATTTATTTATCTATAACAATATATAATGCGAAAACCTCAAATTTGGTGTCCAATTTTCTTTTCTATTTTAACCCTGCTAAGTGTCAACACAATCCAAAACTAACTTTACAGTTATGCATTTCACTATCAGTTACAAAAAAATTCACACGTAACTTCTTTCTCAATCCTCCACTTAAATAATCTATTTTTTTATCATTTCTTTCATTTTCTTTACTTCTCTTACTCAACTCTAATATTTTCACCTTTTGAAAATAGACTATGACTATGATAAATGTTGGTTTTAGAAGCATGTACGAAAAGAATAAAAGAATAATTTATGATGGAGGAAGTGTTCAATTAAATTATATGTCGTATTGGTAAGTAATTTTTGGTAAATTTTATTATATTTTGTGATATTCATTTAAATTATATTTTATTTAGTTTTATCTTAGTTTTAGTTTGTACCGTTTTGTTTTGAGTACAATGTAATCTGTAGCTTCACTCTAATTATTTTATTAGAATTTTTGTTGTAGTTTCTTAAAAAAATTTATCATTTTTGTATTTTTTTTGATGTTTTTCTTCTCCTTTTTTTTTTTACATTCTCATTTGAATTGCCTCCATCCTACTCCTTTGCCTTCCTCCATTGTGGTTATAATTTTTTTTTTTTTCAATTTACTTACTCAATCTATATTTTTAATCCATTTTTTATTTTTTTAATTTGTTACCAATTTTTTACGTAGACAAATAGCGTTATGTCTTTTTCTCTCATTAATTTGATTTGACAAAAAAAAATAGTTTCTTTACATTTTATATGTACATTTTATTTATTTTTTTGACATGTCAGTATTTAACTATCTGTCAATGATGGGATGAAAAAATTTTATAAATATTTTTTAATATTTTTCTTTTTAAATTGCTTTTAATGGGATAATTTTTTTTATTTTCTAAAATACTTGATTACTTATAATATTGTATTTAAAATTTGAGTATATAAATATTTTTAAATTAAACTAAAATAAATAAATTATATTACAAGAAAATTTATTAAAAATAATTAACTTTAAAATTTATTAATTTATTTTTTCACATACTATATTATTATTTTTATATTATTCGAATTTAAAATTTTAAAATTTATTAAAATAATTAACTTTAAATCCTATAAAAAAAAAAGCGGCTGAACAGACACGGCAGCCCCTAATTTATTTAAAGGAAAAGTCTAGATGCCAGCAACTTTATCAAATTCTGGCCAGCATGTAACGATCAAAGAAGAGTGAGCCATTGGATGAAATCTCACACTAATCTTACACCATTAAAAGCCTCATTGATGACTATTTGATGGCTATAAATTCTAAAAGTTGCTGGCCCCTAACATTTCTCTTTATTTAAATTATATTTTATTTAGTTTTATCTTAGTTTTAGTTTGTACCGTGTTCTGAGTACAATGTAATAATTAGCTTCACTCTAATTATTTTATTAGAGTTTTTGTTGTAGTTTCTTAAAAAAAATTATCATTTTGGTATTTCTTTTGATATTTTTCTTTTCCTTTCTTTAACATTCTCAATTGAATTGCCTTCGTCCTCCTTTTTTGCCTTCTTCCACTGCGGTTACAATTTTTTTTTAATTTATTTACTCAATTTATATTTTTAATCTATTTTTTATTTTTTTAATTTGTTACCAATTTTTTATGTAGACAAATAGCGTTATGTCTTTTTCTCTCATTAATTTGATTTGACAAAAAAAATAGTTTCTTTACATTTTATATGTATATTTTATTTATTTTTTTTGACATGTTTGTATTTAACTATTTGTCACCAATAGGATGAAAAAATTTTATAAATATTTTTTAATATTTTTTTTAATTACTTTTAATGAGATAATTTTTTTTAATTTTCTAAAATACTTAATTACTTAGAATATTGTATTTAAAATTTGAGTATATAAATATTTTTAAATTAAACTAAAATAAATAATTATATTACAAAAAAATTTATTAATTTTATCTTTTATAATATTATTTGTTTGGCATATTGGCTTAGTTATTTAATTGGTATATAATGCATCCAAGAAAATCACACCTATCAAGTGTTTCTTAAAATATTAGTATACTAATTTTCTAAAGAGAAGTGCTACACATACAAGTCATTTTTGTTTACAAGTCTTACAAGTTGGGCCTAACACGAAGAAGAAGAAGAGGAAGAGAAAGTACGGAGAAAGAAGAAGAAGAAGCACAAAAAAAAACGTGAAACGGCGTTTTTATAAATGACTTGTAGGACTTGTATGGAAAATCACTTGTATGTGGAGAATTACTCTTTTCTCTAAATAATTAATTATTTAGAGTACTAGATTTGATATTTAATTATGTAAAGTATTGTATTTGTCATATAGAGAATAATAGCAAGAGAGAATAGTGTTTGATATAGTAAGGGATATAATAAAAATATAAATTAATAATTTTGAAAAAATAATAAAATTAAAGATAATTTAAAAAATTAAATATAAAATTAAAAAAAATAAAATATTTTTTAACAATTGAAATTATGCATGAAGATAGAGAATGCTTTGAATATAAATTTTTATTTGGGCTTCAAATTAAATACTAATTAAAAATAAATAATTAAACTTAATAACGTTTAAAAATAGTTAATTTGTAAATACTATTTTTAAATTTTTATTTTGATTTTGTTACACATAATTTTTAATTGAATAATCTTGAAGGATTTATATATTTATTTTTATGGTCAATAAATTTGGCGATTTTTTAAGACTAAAGAAATTATTGATAAGAAGATATATGATGAATTACGAAAGATTTTTTTCAGATACACAATTTTTATACTCTCCTATTTTGTTTATTAATTATTCTTATATTTTGATATTTAAAAACAAAAAAATAAGCATTTTCATTTATTCTATTTTTTCACTATTTATAAAAAATGAAGACCTCTTCGTATTTAGATTCATATTTTGACCTACCATTTAAAAAAGAAGAAGACAAATATAAGTATCCATGACATTTAAGTAAAAATTATCTTCTGTAAATAACTAACATGTATTTTGGTTTTTTTTTTTGGTGACTGAACATAACACAAAGAAAAAAAAACACCTAAGAGAAAGAGTAGTACTCCTCTCTAATAATAATGTCTAAATTATTAGGGGGTTGTAACCACTCTAGGTACACCTGCTTGTTTAAAGCAGCAGTCTTAGCCATTAAATCAGCCGCTCTGTTTGCTGTACGCTGGATGAGCACTAAAGTAGCTGTCCAATTGCGCTGAAGCATCTCTTTGATTTTGCCAAGCAGATCAGAGTCATTCGTAATCATGCTGGTTGTGCCTCGCGAAACAAGAAGAAATGCATCAAGATTATCAGTTTCACATATGACCTCTTTACACTCGCAATCCCAAGCCATAACAAGCCCTCTCCAAATAGCATGAAGCTCACAAGAGAGAACACTAGAAAGAGGTATACTGGCAGAACAACCTTTCATCCAAATTCCCATGCTGTCTCTAATAATACATCCAAAGCCCGCTAATTGCCCATTTTCAAAAACGCTTGCATCGCAGTTCACTTTACAGACATTCATTGGAGGTGGTTCCCAGTTATATTGCAAAGAGGAAGGAATAATATGTTTTTGGTTAGTAACAACCTTAGAGAAATCGCGAGCAGCATGTTGAACTAAGTGAACAATTTTCTCCTTACTCCATGGATCATCTTGATGGAAGATGTCATTGTTCCTATCCCTCCAAATCCACCAAAAGGCCGCTGCAAAGAGAAACTCATTTTTGTTGAGGTTAGAACGAATCCAAGACACAAAATCCAAACTAGAGTCCTCAGCGGTCATTCCCAAATTTAAGCTAATCCAAATCTGACGAGCTTTTTGGCAAGTCCTAAAGCAGTGGTTAATATCCTCTAGAGCAAGATAACATCGCTGACAAAAATCAGAAGTAGCAAGACCTCTTTGAAACCGGTAACTAGCTGTGGGAACTCCGTTGTTGAGACAAAGCCAGAGCAGACACTTTATCTTTTCCGGTATTCTCAAGCGCCAAAGCCAAAGCCAATTTTCATTATCGTTCCAGCCAAATTTCTTCTTCAATAGCCATTCATACCCGCTTTTAGTCGAGTAGGTGAGAGTATTTGAATTTGTCCAAAACCAACCTGTTTTATCTCCTGCCTGCTTGATAGGATCAAAGAGCATCAAATCAAGTTTAACTTCTTCCGGAATCATTGTGCAAAGAATATCCCATCGCCAATGTCCATGGTACCAGACATCTTCTAGCTTCAAGTGAGAATCAGAGATGTGCACAAAAGGAACCAAAGGAGCTAGCGTTCCACATGGTCGCCAAGCATGATACCAAAAGGATTGAGACATCCTGCCTGTACACCAATCAAAACCATCACGAAGCTTTTCTATTGTCTTATAAATCGCTCGCCAAGTGCTTGAAACATTATTAGAAAAACTGGATGAAAAGCAAGACCTCCCAGATAAATATTTTGCCAACATAATTCTTACCCAAAGCTTATCATTATTATGCAGTAATTGCCAAACAAGCTTTCCTAATAAAGCAAAATTTACACACTGGGTATCTCTAATTCCCAAGCCTCCATATTTTCTTGGAGTGACAACTTTGCTCCACTTGACATAATTTAAGCATCGCTCCCCCACCTTTCCCTTCCACAAGAATTGTCTAAGCACAGAATCAATCTTTTGACAAATTGAAGTAGGAAAAAGAGTCACTTGCATCTGATAAATAGGAAGAGAAGAAGCAATAGATTTAATTAAGCAAAGCCTGCCTGCTCTGTTAAGGAGCCGACCTTTCCAACTAGCCAGCCTATTCTTGATCTTCTCTAAAGAGTCCGAAAAAAGAGACCTAGCAGCTCGAGGATGATTAAGGTTCACTCCCAAGTATTTGCCTAGGTCACTAGTAAAAGGAATATGAGAAACACCAGACAACATTTCCTTCCTTCTATTAGAGATATTTCTAGAACAAATAGCTTTAGATTTTTCAATGTTAACCTTCATACCTGAAGCTTTGCAGAACAACTCCAAGGTGTGCACAACATTCCGAACTTGATTTTTCTTTGCTTTACAAAAAAGGAGGAGGTCATCTGCAAACATCAAGTGAGAAACTCTAGGTCCTCCTCTAGAAACAGCCACACCATCCCAAATACCCTCGTCAACTTGTTTGGAAATGAAGCACGCCAATCTTTCCATGCACAAAACAAATAAATAAGGAGAAATTGGATCTCCTTGCCTGAGCCCTCTGCGAGGTTGGAAGCTGTCCAATCTATTCCCATTCCAAAGGATGGAAAGATTTGAAGCCTGAACACAATTCATTACAAGCCGAATAATTAGAGAAGGAAAGCCAAAAGATTCAAGAGTGTGCTCAAGAAAATTCCAATCAACTCTATCATAAGCCTTTTCTAAATCAATCTTAAAAGCCATAGCTCCTTTTCTAGACTTTGTCCGCTTAAGAAAGTGAAGAACTTCTTGGGCCACAATAATATTATCAGGCGCTCCTCTACCATGTATAAACCCTCCCTGAGTTGGGCTAACAATCTCATCCAAAAAAGGTCGTAATCTATTAACCAGCACTTTAGTCACTAGCTTATAAATTACATTACAAAGGCTTATTGGCCGAAAATCCTTCAATCTAGTTGGAGGGTCGCATTTAGGGATAAGAACAATCAAAGTTTCTAACAAAGAATGGCTTAAAGTCTCCCCTAAGAATGCTTTCTGAACAGTACGCCACACCTCATGACCCACCACATCCCAATATTCCCTGAAGAAAAAAACTTGAAAACCATCCGGCCCAGGAGCTTTGAACGAGCTCATATTATCCAGAGCTTCTTTAACCTCCAACATTGTTACTGGTTTAGACAAATTATCACAAGCATCCTGGCTAAGAGATGGCATAGGAATTTCTCCCATGCAATTAACCTCAACAGGCTCAGTAGAGCAAAAAATATTTTTGAAAAAATGAACGACCTCTCTTTGCAAAACTTCCGGATCATCAGACCAGGACCCATCACTGACCAGCAACCCATGAACCTTGTTAGATTTTCTTCTAATGATGGTTTGCATATGGAAAAAGCTAGTATTTCTATCACCATACCGAACCCATTGATCTCTTGACTTCTGGTACCAAAGCAATTCTTCCTGGGCCAAAACTAGATTATACTCAACTCTCAATTCTTCTTCTTTGTGCTTCAAAATCGGATCATCGTCAGCCTCCATTTTTCGTTGAATACAATTCAAATAAGCCTCCAATTCCCTCTTTTTAATAAAAATATTGCCGAAGACCGTAGAGTTGAATTCCAACGAAGTTTCTTGAACCCCCAACAACTTCCTATGGATGCCAAAGTCTGTACTATTCCAAGATTTCTGAACAATGGCCTTGTAATCAGGATGCGTTGCCCATGCCGCTTGGAATCTAAAAGGCCGGTTTCCTTTCTTGATAGGAACTCCTTGACATCGGATAAGTAGGGGACAATGATCAGAGTGGGAACGGCTAAGAACTTCAACAAAAGCTTCTGGAAAAAGAAGACGCCATTCTGCAGTACAGCAAACTCTATCTAATCTCTTTGCAATTTCTCTGTTTCCTTGAATTTTACGGAACCAAGTAAACCGTCTTCCAGAGGTTGTCAGATCAAAAAGACCACAAGAATCTAGAGTACTTGCAAAGACACTACTGCGAGTCGAATAGTAATTACCCCCCTTCACCTCATGAATACTCAAAATATCATTAAAATCCCCAACCACCACCCATGGGTCCTGAATGCACAAACCAATATCAAGCAGATGACTCCATAATTCTACTCTATTAGTGGCTTGAGGGCTGCCATAAACCGCACTGCAAATCCATCTTCGCCCACCACCATCAATTTCCAAAGTTACACATTGATTCATAACCCAAAGAATTTTACAAGAAAATTTTAAATTAGCAGAGAGGAACCAAATTCCTCCCTTATGTCCAACAGCATCTACAATCCCTACAGGATAATAGCCTAATCTCCCCCAAAATTCTTTCATAGTTTCAAACCCAATATGAGTTTCCACCAAAATAAAAAAAGTTGGTTGAAATTTTCGTACTAACTCCTTACAGTGCACCCGAGACATCTTATTTGACGCTCCCCTTACATTCCAACTAATAATATTTAAATGGTCACAATCCATAAAAATAAATTAAATAATTGGAATTTATAATCATTCTACCTCACGTTGATGGACCCCTGTCTCCAATTGTCTTCTGGTGGACTTGCGTCGCAGAACCATCATTCTTCTGTTGAGGTTGGTTCTCCAAGTTTGTTGTTACACTAGCTTTATCAAGCTCTTTTTGTACTCGAGAATCCGTTGACAATGCTTCAATAGGTGAGTTTTGAAGCGAAATAGGACGCTGCCTTTTGTGCCCTGCTTTAAAAAAAGGAGTACTCTGATCCTTGAAAGCCACTTGAGTTGTTCCCAAAGAGCCAAGCGTGGATGGAGGATCTTTCTTTTCCTTAGGCTCCACCTTTGCATTTGATAAAGACTTCACCTTTGCATTTGATGAGGATCCAGCATGCATTTTATTAGACCCAAAAGAAAATTTCTTACTCCCCAAATTGGAGCATATTGCTACATTGGCTTTTTTTGGCACTACATTGGGGCCTTTACCCACTTTTTCCTTGCCTTTTCTACTAACTGTAACCCATTCATCCTCTTTTGCTTTAGTATCCCTATCCATGCGTGATTCTTGTAAATTATCATGCACAAGACCCGCTGCTCCATGCTTCTCCATAATTGGAATTGATTTGGCATTAATTCCAAATTCAAAAGTTGAATTTTGATTTTTTACTGGGATTTGACTACCTTCTGCCGTTTTCTCATTATTATCCACCGAAAACAGTGACGGCAAATTTTTCTCCTTCACCATGGTTTCCTTCCCAATGTCATTGTTGTTCTCTTTCGCACATTCTCTTGTTACATGCCCAAAGCAGCTACATTTTTCACAAATTAAATTCAAGTGCTCATATTCTATGTCATACATATGACCATCAACTTGAATCTTTTTTATGACTGGAAGTCCCAAGTTAATTTGCACACATGCTCTTGCATATTTTCCCCTCTCTGCAGACTTGGTGGCTAAATCGATGCGGATCGGTTTACCAACAGCTGACGCAATCATTTTCATGGCTTTCTCTTGATAATAGTTAATGTTTAAACCTGTAATTCTTATCCAAACCATGGTAGATCCAAAAGTATTTTCACAAGGTCTGAATGAAGAACTCCAAGGTTTAACCGCAACATAACTACCAGTAATCATCCACGGTCCGCCAAGGAGAACTTTTTCTCTATCCTCCAAGAGATCAAATTTAACTAAGAAATAGCCAAAACCGACATCTAGTACCTCATATCCTCCTTTGGTTCTCCAGACTCCTTTAAGCCTGTGCGTGATCGCCGTATAGCTAAAGTTTTTTCCAAGAACTTTGATCACGATGGCATCTTTGTAGGGCTCTGCCAATATCTCCTTTGCTTCTTCAGTGAACGTCACAGTTGGTATCTCCGAATCGCCTTGCTTACCAACTACTGTAGCCATCTTATCCCCATCAAGAGAATCAGCAACCTCCAAAGCTCTCCTTGTTGAGGCACCCACAACTTTATCTCTGAACGATATCCGCTGACCTTGAATCTTGTTATTGTCTCCTTTAATTCCCTCCTTTTCACCTGATGCATGCCCACCTCCACTCTCCCCCTTATTGCTCTCGCCGGCATGGCCGGCTGCCTCGCTATGTGCCACCCTCGAAGACTCTCCCCCGCTCTCTCCACTCTCCATTTCAAAATTCAAAATTTGAATAACAACTTACTCATGTATTTTGGTTTATATATACTCTTTTTGAATCAAAATAATGTTATTATTATTATTTTTTAATTATATTTTGATTTATAGTAATTTTAATTTTAATAAAATATGATATAAATAAAATCACATCAATATTAAAATAAAAAAATACTTATCTAATAAATTTAAAGAGTAAATGATATATTAACAAAAAATAAAATTAATTTTTAAAAACAATAAAAATGCGATTCAACGTATCTGTTGAACCGCTAATATATATAATTAAATTTAATCAAGTCTTTTTTATATGTCTCATTCTTTATCTTTAATTAACTTTTATTATGTCAATAAATTATTTGATTAATTTAATTAAATTTAGTTACTAAAATATGTTTTCCATGTAGCTTTGCAAATATATATAAAAGGATTATTAGACAAGAAGAGATTAAAATGTAAGAAATATAATTGTCACAATACTTGCTTAAATTCATGTCTTTTTTTTTGTTGGTCAGGAAAAAAATTCGGCTAATTTTTTTTGATATGACACCGACTGTGGTGTAATGCTGGGTTATGAAACTATGGAGAATTTTACATCGGTGTGACGGCATTCAGGTGAAGAGAAGTAATCAAACGGTCCGATTTACTGCAGCTGAAAAGGGATACAAATTGGATCGTCCGATTTGTGGTTCATGGAGGGCAGTGCATGGAAATCGGACCCACCAATTTCATGCTTAACGTTCAGATTTTTCTTTTGCACAAAGAAATCGGACTCAACAATTTCTTGGCAAGATGGAAAAAATTTTTGGGAACCATAAATTCGGACCCAACGATTTCTAAGTGCCACACTCCCGTCAAGCACCTTGCACCAATGCACCCCCATAGTGCGGTTATACACCACCACTAACCCAATATCAAAAATAAAAAAGTGAAAAAATTCATGTCTATTTGATTTTTTTCAACTGAAACTCTCAAGAGTCAAAAGTTAAAACCCTCCACTAGGGTTTATTTGGACGAGCTTCAATCCATGCAAATCCAAATGGCTTCCGTGCCCTTCTTCTCTCGTTTCCATTTGCTTCCTTTAAACCAATCATCATTTCCACCAAATTCAACCTTTCACCTTCACCTTCACAACCCACAACACCCATTCACCGCCAATGCAAACCCCTCTTCTTCTGATCACAAAGCTCAAGACTTTGCCACAAACCCAGTTCAGGGAATCGGTGGCGCTCCGAAGAAGAAGAAGGCCAAGGAGAAGGTTCACTGGGTTTGCAGCAATTGCGGCTACAGTGCAGGGCAATGGTGGGGTGTGTGCAGGTCATGTGGTGAAGCTGGAACCATGAAAGAGTTTCATGAAACCAAAGGAAGTGACAACAAGGTGAGTGGTTTTGCTGTTATGGATGGTGCTGTTGGGTCATGGCTACCTCACCAGGAAGAAACTCAGTTGCGTCCATTGAGATTGTCTGAGGTCAATAGAGGTCTTGATCAGCTTCATTGGAGGATTCCATTGTAGGTTCTTTCAAAAAGATACAAGCTTTAAATGGATCATTTGTTTGCAATTTACCATTGAAGAAACAATGTGGCAAGTGTTATATTTTTTGTGGTTTGCTTTGATTTCAGAAATGGTCCTTGTGGAAATGAAGTTTCTAGAGTGCTTGGTGGAGGCCTTGTACCAGGTTCAATTCAATATTTATGCTTATCTTTAGACAAACTCTCTGTCTTGGCCATGATTTGATTGTATGTTTGATGGGTGAGGACTAGTTCCAAGGAGTTACTACTTTTGCTTTTTCCTGTGCTCCTTATTTAAATTCTGTTATGAATTCTCCAGCTGATTGTTCTAGTGGTTACCATATCTTATGTGATTAAAGTTTCTGAAAACCCATATTGCAAGAGTACTCATGGCTTAGTAATTTTGCTTTTGTAATGTTGGGTTTGAAGGCTCTTTGACTTTAGTTGGTGGCGATCCTGGTGTCGGGAAAAGTACTCTGCTGCTGCAGGTATGGATTACTTTTCAGATAGTGAAACACTGAAACTGGATCTTCAAGTTAGATGGCTAACATTCTTTTGAAGACTTGGCCAACCCCATGGACACTTACTTTAATTGTGACACTTGAACTTGCAGATTGCTGCAATGATCACAGAAGAGTGCAATGATAGCGAAGCATCTCCAGTTGTGTACGTCTCTGGTGAAGAGGTTTGGCTTTTGCTTGTTGGTGGTTTTCAAAATTGTAAACTTAATTATCATCTCAAGTTCCTGAAAAATCTCGTGTGGCTTTTATAAAACTTATTCATTTCTCAAACTAGATATTTAGGGGAAAATAACCTCATTTAAATGTAGAAGAAAGTAAGCCTGTGAATAATATAATAATTAATCTACAGAAAAACCGTTGACTTGGACAGTGTAGTATATCCTCTGATTTACAACTGTTGTTTAATTCTTTAAAATACTTTTTGATGTAGCTTTTATTTATCATAATTTGTTCATTTATGACAGAGTGTTGAGCAAATAGGCAATAGGGCGGATCGCCTTGGCATTACAGAAGACATTTATTTATATTCAAGTAATGATATTGAGGTGATTTGTCTTGGATTCTTCTGACTTGTTTTTACCATAAGGATCAGTTGTGTGTTATTTTTTTAACATGGTTTTAACAATTTCTTGATACTACCAAGAATTTTGTTTGCCTTTTAATTGGCTAGAGTAGAGCATTGTACAGGCGTCTAATTGATGTATTGTTTGCTATTGTATTGTGTCAGGATATATTGAAAAAAGTTCAGTATCTCGCTCCTCGGGCTCTGGTTATTGATTCAATACAAACTGTTTATTTGAAAGGAATAATGGGAAGTCCTGGAGGGATTATGCAGGTTGGGAATCTATCTTGCTAAATTTCCTTGTTAACTTGCATCTTACTGAAAAGGATAACATCTGTGGTACAATTAATAGGTTTTCTGTTGCTTGAAATTCTTTGATTTGTTCATTTTGTTTCTAAGATGAATGGCCTACTTTATCATTCACACCATATCATCCCTACTCAAGATTCATTTAATCTCTATATTACCAAAACTGTCAAATGTGCATTGGCTATATCTTTTTATATGGTGAAATGACATGCCGGTTACCATGATACATGACATGTCATAGGTGTGTGACAGGTGAAAGAATGCACTTCAGCTTTGCTGCGATTTGCAAAGACAACAAACATCCCCGTTCTTTTGGTGAGCAAGCATATGTTCATCAAACTTATGCATTGTACCTTTCCTGTTTAAGTGGCATGTGAATTGTTGGCTTAACCATTGCAAATTTGCTTTTTTTTTTTTTGGTTCTATATTTTAGATTGGCCATGTGACTAAATCTGGAGACATAGCTGGACCTCGTGTCTTGGAGCATATTGTAGACGTTGTTCTGTATATGGAAGTTGGTACCTTGATGTATCTTTCTTTCGTTGTATAGTTGACAAATTCTTATTCGCATATATTCTTTGAGACTTTGACTATATATTTTTACTTAGATTCCAAGTTATTGTTCAGTTGCAAGACATGGTTCATCCTATTCCCTTAATCCTTTTGCAAAATTATTTTGAGAGTATATTTTTGAGCTAAAATCACATAGTTTTGTTTTTACTGCCTAATGCATTTTTCGCATGTTACTTATGGAATGGTTACCTTGCTGAAATCACTTCATTTTCTCTATATTAACTGCTCATTGTAATCCTCAGGGGGAGAAGTACTCCACCCATCGTATGCTTCGAGCTGTGAAAAATCGATTTGGATCCACTGATGAGGTACACCACTACAATTATGTTGTGGATCCACCATATCTTCCCTGACTTTATTTCTAAGTACCAACAACTTCAATAAATATCTGTTTGCAAGTTGCAACACGTAATATTATGAACAGATGTCTTGGCATTGACTTCTTTCTTTAGTTTATTTTCGTACGTTCTGGTAATGTCTTTATATGTACCTTATTTGCCCCTCTTTAACCATATAGAGAAGTGGTATCTTTTTGTGTAATCATGCCAATTTCTTCTACTTATTTGGTTTTGGCATTATTTACTTTACTCTCTTGTCACGATGATGCAGCAAAAAATTTATTTTTGATCTTTGTTGTCAGCTTGGAGTTTTTGAGATGTCACATTCAGGACTTCAGGCTGTTTCAAATGCGAGTGAAATGTTTCTCAGTGAGCAACATTTAGATTCGGAAATATTAGCGGGGCTAGCTGTTGCTGTGATAATGGATGGCTCCCGAACATTCCTTATTGAAATTCAGGTGATTTTCCTTTATTTCTGTTGTGGGTAATTTCACTGCCCTTTATTGTGAATATATTGCAAGCAATTGTTAGAAATGATGATGTTTTCACTTTGTAAAATTTTCTAGGAAATCAAATGCATGAAACATAAAATTCATGATTAAATCCATATACATTGTACCAGTAGTCTAAATTGAGTTAGGCTCTTGGTGCTCAGTTGTCGATTCGCTGTATCATTGCATGAAAATACTTGGAAGTTGGAACATAATAATACATAAATCAGAATTCTTTCACACATCTTTTTCTTTGGAGATTTAAGCAAATTTCTGTATGCGTGTTGCAGGCACTTTGTCTTTCTGGCTCAACGGGTTCAAGGCAAGTTAATGGGATCCATGCAAATAGAGCTGATATGATCATATCTGTATGTTGTTCAAAATTTTATTGACATGCTTTTGTATCATATCATCATCTTATTATCTTCTTTTTAGTCTTTTGTGTATCCATTATATAATCTTCAGTGCTGAGAGGTGTAGAGTAATTCCTTGATCATAGTCTCATAACTCAAATGTAGGTTCTTATAAAGCAAGCAGGTCTTCGCCTACAAGAAAATGTAAGCTGATCTATAAATGCAATATATATTTTTGTTTGTTGGCCATTCTTCCTTGACCAGTTCTAAAGCCATTCATCTGTATTTTTTTTTTACTTAACTGCTTTACTTATTTTCTTCTTGACTCGTGCTGATCAAGTTCTGTTTTGTACAACAGGCTGTGTTTTTGAACGTTGTTAGTGGGTTGACACTTACTGAGACTGCAGGAGATCTTGCAATAGCAGCTGCGATTTGTAGCAGGTTTATATTTCTAAATTTTATTCAACTGTGTTAAAACTTGCTGATCTGAAAATGATAAATGTCATGTGAAGAGGATTCGGGAGCATATGATTGAAGTTAGATGTACATGCTGCTTGGACTTGGAGAAATAATTTTCTGGCAGTGTATGATAAAAAATCAAAATTTTGGTTACACTTACCTCCTTTCTATTTATAAAATTACAGCGTTGATATAAGTAATATTACACGTGATATATTTATATTTTCTAAAATGTGACACTTAACATCCTTATAAACATAACACCAAAGAGGTCAGGTAACGATGAATTTTACTAAATCTCACAAGAGGTTAATGAAATATGTCCTTTTTTCTCCTTCCCTTATTGTTAGATTTTAGTGTCAATCTATGATGTACCTTTTCTTTTTCTCAGTTTCTTGGAGGTCCCAATACCAAATGAAATTGCATTCATCGGTGAAATTGGACTTGGTGGCGAGCTTCGCATGGTAATGATGCTTCATGAGAATGAACATTTGCTAATTAGAATTTACTAGCATTTGGATTATGTATTATTTATGTGACGATGACGATGATGATGATGATGATGCAGGTTCCTAGAATGGAGAAAAGGGTATACACAGTGGCCAAATTGGGTTACAGAATGTGCATAGTGCCAAAAACAGCTGAAAAAACTTTAGGAAATGAAGGTCTAGAAAAGATGACACTTGTGGGTTGCAGGAATCTGAAAGAAGTTATTTACACAGTCTTTCCCAAGGTATTGAAAAGAATCTAAACTATTTGAGCACTGTGTGCACCGATCTCATGAATACCATGATGCAATGGTTGAGTTGTCTCCGTGTGACCTCAAGGTCACAGGTTCAAGCCATGGAAACAGCCACTAATATAATTATCAGGTTAGGCTGCGTACATCACACCTTTTGGGTGCGGCCCTTCCTCAAATCTTATGTTAACGCGAGATGCTTGCCACGGGCTGCCCTTTTTTTATGATGTAATTAGGCCTTTAGGTGCTGGGCAAGCAAGTGCTCCTATTTCGTGTTGTTATATTTCGTTTTCTCTGGTCGAGTATCCTCATGTTTTCAGCACTGGTTGTGTACTATAAGAAAAAAGAGAAAGTAGTCTATGATGTGTTTAAATAGAAACAGCAAAAATTATGTATATATCTCATTTGTGTATGAATACCCTGGTTTCATGTGATGAAGCTAGGTTGGTTGGTTGAAGATAACAGTCTTGCCCACATTTTGTCTGTTATCACGAGTTCACCACCTTCTGCTTTTCATTTATCCTCTCCACAAAATTTGAGCCATAAGATGTTACAATCTTGTTCAGTGATGAAATCAAACAAACTTGCTTCAAATCACAAATTGGTTGCCCCAAATGAAATATATGCATGACTGACAGGACCAACTGTGAAGCCTGTGTACCTGGCCATTGCGCTATGAATGGCACTATGAGCTAGCAGAGTGCAATACACATTAATCAATTGAATGTTTAAAAAAAAAAAAAAAAATCATTTTGACCTTAATGAAGCAAATAGCTTTAGGACCCCATACATTTCAAGCATGCTTACCGGGATATCATTGTCAATAGCATTTGGAATTCCAACCACTGAAATCTTAAAGCCACGTATAATACAATGCTATAATACACTAATAATTAGTGGTATACACAGCTAATATAATTTTATGTTATTAATTTCTATTAAATTTGCATAATTAAAACCTCAAAAATGAGTTCGGTTTCTCCAATAATGAGTAAAGTGTTGACAACAATTTAATTATTTTACATATTTTCATTATGTATTTTATATTTTTATTAATAATTGAATTTTAATAATGTTCGGGACTTTGTGTGACGGACAGGTCGGAGACGTTCCTTGGGTGAGAAGGTGGGAACCGGCCTGGATCTGGGTCCGGTGAGCGGGACGTGCGGACAGACGACCTCCCGAGTCGCTGTGATGTGAGGGGAGAGCCATCTACAATGATACTCCAACGCTCAAGTTAGAAATGATACAGATGGCAGTGAGAGTAAGGGTGGTAATGACGTATCGTGGGGGAGGAGTAGGACCCTCTCCATATATACCCTGTCAGTAGGGCGGGTCCCATAGGAGAGGTCCCTTCTAGGAGGTAGGTATCCGGATCGAAATCCGGGCACGGGGTCCGCTAAATCAGCTAATCGGGTTGGGTTGGATAATGACCCAGCCGGACCGGACCGTAACAAATATATGCACAACATAGTTATATTTAAAAAATATATATTTAAACAAATTTAATCAACCATCTATTTTTAATTAATATGTAATTAACGACTTCATTTCTTTTTTTTTTTGTTTGGACACTGACTTCATTTCTAATTTTGCCGAGTCTTATTCTTTTATTTTTTTGTCATTTTAAAGCTTTTATCCTCATTGGGCCTAAGTGGCCCAACTAAGTTTACGAAGAATTTAACCTTTTAAAAATTTAATGGGCCTTGACAAAACATAAATGACTTGGCCTGACCCATTCCCCATTGTCTTGTCATCTGGAACCGAAAGCCCCTCTGTGTGTTTGTTTTCTGGTTTTGTGATCCGCTGCTTCGTAGGAACATCGGAATTTGCTGATTTACACTCTCATATAACATCGAAAACAATTTGCTTTTAGATTTTAGCGATTTATTGCGTTTTCTCATTTTTAACATGTATAGAGCAGCATCTTCTTCACTCAAGAGGCATCTCAAGGTCACTCTCTACTACGCTTCTCTCTCTATTTCCTTTCTTCTTTCTAATTTATTTTTTTTTAATACCACAAGTCAAATAATGAAGTTTTCAATTGATTTGAGCTAAACCCACATGAAAAAAATTGATTTTGATTTTTTTTTTGATGGGGTTGTATATTGGAAAAGTTGTTTGCTTTTTTATTTTATTCATTAAATTTATAGTTGCCCATTTTGACAATTCCTAGATTATTTTTTTCGTGCTAGAAATCATGTGACAAATAGGGGAATAGAAAATTTAGCTCTTGTTGTTTGTGATATAGATTCGAATTGGTGAAAGTGGAATGGAATGCTCATTTTTTGTGTGGTAATTTTGTTGCAAACATTATGTGTGTTGCTGTGTGATGAAATGGGACCTTGTAATGTGTGTGATTAGGGCCATGGAAGCTACTTGAGAGCCACTAGGTTTGCAACTTCAACTGCAGTGGCTACAAAGCCTTCCTCAGGTGGATTGTTCAGCTGGCTTACAGGGGAGAGTTCTAGTCCACTTCCTCCGCTTGACACTCCGCTTGGAGGCATAGCCCTCCCTGATCCACTGCCGGATTTGGTTGAGCCAAGCAAGACCAAGATCACAACTCTCCATAATGGTCTCAAAATAGCCTCGGAGACCTCACCGGTATGCGCATAGTTATAGTTCTCTTTGCTTGTGTTTTGTAAGTGCACAAAAAAGGATATTGTCCCGGGAGACCAATACAGGTTTCTCTGTATTTTTATTCTAAGGTGGTTTACGAATGGGGGCCAATATGTTGATATGTTCAATGACAATGCTACTTTGAGTGATAATAGTCTATTTGAGGTGATTGGTTAGCATAGTGATTATGTTTTTCATTTTGGTTGTTAATTAGAACCATGCAGCCTCAATTGGATTATACCTTGACTGTGGTTCCATATATGAGGCACCATTGTATAGTGGGGCTTCTCACCTGCTCGAGCGAATGGCTTTCAAGAGCACAATAAACCGTAGTCATTTTCGTATCGTAAGGGAGGTAGAAGCTATTGGTGGCAATATAGGAGCCTCAGCTTCTCGGGAGCAAATGGGATACACTTTTGATGCTTTGAAGACGTATGTTCCTCAAATGGTGGAATTGCTGGTTGATTGTGTAAGGAACCCAGTCTTCTTGAACTGGGAGGTCAATGAAGAGGTATTTGATTTTTGTGATTACAAAAGGATTGAATCTTTTTAATTCGTAAGGTTAAGTATCTGTCTTGTTTGTTTCACATTTTCATTTTCATTTTCAATTTGTACTTTTGAAATTTAATTACTAGAGATGCTACCCATGTCCTGCATCTGAAAATGAAGACAAGAAACAAACAAGCACCCTTAGTTAGCAGTTTCATTCTGTCATTCATCAGTATATGCAGCAAATGGACATTGTTCTATTGTCCACAATTAAGGCTTAGGTATTCCTATGATGTATTATGAGAAAATGAGACATCTAAAAGAGTGAGTGTTTATATAGTATTTATTTATTTATTTATTCTTTACAAGTTTAATGACAATGTAGTTATCAAGTAAAAATGAAAACGAAGACAATGTTATTCCTTGCAAGTGTTAGGGCATCTTCCGGAGAAAGTTTGAGTTAACACAGCTACCTCACCTTTTGCATGGTAACATCAATATTTAGTAAAGTCATAGGTTGTTAGAGTGAGTTAGGTTCAGTTACAAAGTATGAACAGTTAGAGAGAATGCAATCCTTGCATCAGAGATAGCCTATTACATCTTGCTATAACTTTACTTACTTTCCAGAACAGATCAAAAGAATAATTTTTTGCACAAAATAGAGAATTTTCAACTTATCTGAATCCCAAATTCTCTCATTTTGCTGTCATAATTTACTAGACTCCATTGCATTGAGAATGGAATTTAACACTAAGTACTATACCAACTCATGCACTGAGATTGGAAATGAATATTTTTTAGCTCTGACTTCTGATTAGTTTTGACCTTTTGGGGAATTAAACATAGTATGAATTGGTTGGTGGAAAATTGAACTAGGAGCTAGCGCTAGCAATCTATAGGATAATTTCCTTTCTAGTTTTCTTGTGCACTGGGAACCCCAGGAATTGTGGTAAAACCAGAGCATTCCATTTTGATAATGTAGTCTCTTTCTTTTATATATGTAATCCCGATGTGAAAAGTTGATTAATTGTTCAACTTTGGCCATTGCTGAATTTGTCGAACCATGTATTGATACAGCTCCAAAAGGTGAAATCAGAGCTTGGAGAACTTTCAAATAATCCCCAAGGCTTGCTCTTAGAAGCAATTCACTCTGCTGGTTATTCCGGTGCATTGGCTAATCCTCTTTTGGCTCCTGAAACAGCATTGAACAGACTGGATGGCTCAATTTTAGAGGAATTTGTTGCTGTAAAGATCTTTTACCCTTTCTGATATTGACTGAATATTGTTGGTTTTCGGCTTCTGGTGATCTATATGTGAATGTGATTGTTGTCTAATGCGAAAATCAGGAAAACTATACAGCACCTAGAATGGTGCTTGCAGCATCTGGGGTTGACCATGAAGAACTTCTGTCTGTTGCTGAGCCTCTTCTCGCTGATCTACCAAATGTTCCCCAACCTCATGAACCAAAATCTATCTATGTTGGGGGTGACTTCCGTCATCAGGGTGAATCAGGGGTATGTGTAACTTGGTATAGAATACTACTTAGATTTACTTGTATCTAATCATTCTGTTTAATTTATCCCGTTTAAAAGACATATCTGTACTTACCTACTATGGTATGTTGCAAGTGCAGGCTACACATGTTGCGATTGCCTTTGAAGTGCCCGGTGGATGGCAAAAGGAGAAGGATGCCATAGTTTTGACTGTTCTACAGGTGCTCATTTTGTCCTATGCCTTCAGATTTTGCTTCTTTTCTTCAGTTCTCAAAAACAGAAGGAAAAATGATTTTATATGGAAATAACAGTTCTGATCATGCAGACACTTATGGGAGGGGGCGGATCATTCTCAGCAGGAGGGCCCGGGAAAGGGATGCACTCAAGGCTATGTAAGTTTTACCGATATCTTCTGGCTAACAGTTTAGTTTGTTCCATAGTTGCCTTGATTCTTTCATTTACTTGTATACCAAATTCTCTCAAAATGAACACCTGCAATTTAATCACAAAAAGTAACAAATTGCATAATTTCATACTGAAACAAACTGCATAGCGTTCCCTGTACCAGCTCTCAAGTAACCATGGCTCTATGATATGATTTATCTTGATCACAATGTTCTATGTTTTCCCATTTGAGATGACTACAACACCTTATGCTCCCCTTGAGTCCTTATATTTGGTATATCTTCTCTAATGTTTAAAGTTGTATTGTGTGTACAATTCAATCCAGACCTTCGCGTGTTGAATGAGCACCAACAAATTCTTTCCTGCTCTGCATTCAACAGCATCTTCAACAACACAGGACTCTTCGGCATTTACACAAGCACTGTAAGACTCTTTCTGAACTTCCTTTGCATTCATCTGCATGGACAATTCCCATGATTCTCATCTAATAAGTAAATTAAGGAGTTATCTTATAGAGATTAGCCAAGAAATGGTTAATTGACTCTCGAATTTGTGTAGAGCCCTGAGTTTGTGGCAAAATCTGTGGATATAGCGGCCAAAGAACTATTAGCGATTGCGTCACCTGGACAAGGTATTACTTCTCTTTCTCTTTTGCTTCTGTAGTATATTGGTAAGGACCTTGATTTCTGTCTAATAAATTTATGATTCTTGCCATGGCAGTTACACAGGTGCAGCTTGACCGCGCCAAAAAATCCACAAAGTCTGCAGTTCTAATGAATCTGGAATCTCGAGTATGGTCTCTCTTTCTCTACTGTGCAATGGGGTTCTCTTTTGGTTTGACTCCCTTGTTTAAATTTTCGAAGGGCGGCACATTGTGTCCCCTTCTGAGAGGGCGAACCTCTCGTTTATTTTTTTCTTTTTTCCCCTTTTAATTTCTTAATCCTTGATACAATTCATTTTCCTCTTAGCCTTGAGAATTGCCCGCTTTAATTACAAATTCATGCTTAGCTCCACCATTGCCTCGTTGACCACTAAAACAAATGTGATTATAGTACCCGTTGCAATCCTCGCGAGTGTTTGCCTTGTTCTTTTTAATCTTCAATTCTGAAGGGGAGATGGGATTGGTTAGATTTCATATGATTCTTGTATGCTTAAAATAAAAAATCATTGTTTTTTTTTTTTTTTTTTTTTGCTTTTTCAGATGATTGCATCAGAAGATATAGGGAGGCAAATTTTGACTTATGGAGAAAGGTAAGCAAGAATTTCTTCTTAGTTTTGTTAACCTCAACAAACCTCGCATCTTGCGCTTTCGAATTCTGCACCCTACGAATTTTTATTAACTAGTAATGAGCCCTCTGCAAATTGTTACTTAAGAACCTTGTTATGATCATTTCAGGAAGCCTGTGGAGCTGTTCTTGAAGGCAGTTGATGAAATCACGTTGAACGATATCACCAAAATTGCTCAGAAGATTATTTCCTCTCCTTTGACTATGGCATCCTTTGGCGACGGTGATTGACTAGTTTTTCATTTAATTACTTAATTATGGCGCTTCGAGTCTTAACCAACGATTAACAAGATGTTTCCTCTTATCGCCGCAGTTATAAATGTCCCCAGTTATGAATCCGTCAACAGCATGTTCCATGCAAAATGAGAATTCCTGTATCATCATGATGTAACATTTCCAAGAGCAATTCTGGAAAATAAATTGCAGAGAAATTTTTGCGTGGATCTGAGGAGCCATTTGTTCAGGTTCCAATTTTTTCCCCCATCTTTTGTTCAAATGTAATGTTTTATATATTAGTGTATGGTCTCATGATTAATGTGACATTATTTTTTAAAATCATTATTAATGAATTATTTCTCTATATTCTTAGCTTATGAGAACACAAAAGGGTAACATTCTTTTTTAAATAAGTACCTGATTTTCTATTTAATTGTAGAGTTTAATTTTGATGCATTACTGACAGTATAAAAGTTTATACAGTCCAGCAATCATGTCCTTTTGGATGACCATTTACGGTCAAGGTAAAAAGTAGTTACTTTTGCTGATGGCCTGATGTGATATTATATAATTGAATACACGTATAAAATTGTTTTACATTGAGAGTACATCAAAATTAAATTTTCAGTTGTATGCATAATGTTTGTGGATTGTGGTACATCTAATTGGAAAGATTATGTTTGAATATGAAAGAGAATGAGAATAAATTATCATTCATCTTTAACGTTCATTCAAAGTTTCTACTTATGGTATCCTTATGGAGTGTCTTAAAAACATTTCTTATCAAAACTAGTAAAAATAAGAGTTTAGTTTTAATGCACCGATAGCATAAAGAATTTTGTGCTATCATTCAATTAGATTTATGCATTTAGATTAATAGAAAGAGCAAGCTTGAAATACAAAATTAATTCATTTTACATTTCAAGTCCTAATAAGTTCATCTTCCTTCACCAACGAACTATAGCTCAAATGGTACTCACCTAAAGATCGCGAGTTTGAATTTCACTCCTAAGTTATTATTTTTTGTCGTCTTCAAATATTGGTCTCCGAACTTTAGGATTTTTTTATGGATTACAATTAGTGTGGAATTAAGGCCTTGCTTGCAATAATGTTATCATTTTGATAAGTGACAATGTGAGAGAAGTCTCTTTTTCCCATCTTATAGTGTAATTTATTTTTCTATTGGGTGTTAGTCTCGATTCATTAAAAAAAATCATGCCAAACTACCAACTCCACAAATTAAAAAAAAAAATATCAAGGTACCTTCAAACAATTCATCCTTGATAAAGAAATAAAAAATGCTACTTGAACTCTCTTTTGGGATTAACCACCATCAATATTTTGTATTATTTGAACTCATTTTTTGTATTGATACCTGTGCTATTATAATTTTATTTAAAAATTTTATCAAACAAAATTATTTGTTTTTTATACAAATTTAGACTTTTATACCGTGTGAGATTAGTGAAGGAAGATTATTTTACACCACCATCTTGATTTTCTTTTTCTCGATAATTTTTAAGCTTTCGACTACAAGTGGAACATAGTTTGAAGCATAGAATGCTAGTTCAGTTTCTAAAAATTTTATATTTATTTTAATATTTAATTTAATTTTGTTTTTAATGTTTGAAATAAGTTTCAATTATATATCTGCTGTTAATTTTTTGACAAAACTAAACTTATAATAATTTTGAAAATTTTAAAAACATTAAAAAAAAAAAAACATATTTTATCCTGAATAAATCTAATGAACTTTATCAAAAGGAACCATTATTGATATGTTGGACCCTAAATATAATAATGGTTAGGTAAGAAGAATCTCGTCAGATAAAAGATATCTCAGTAAAACTCAATTCCAACATCTGTTTGAAAGTTCATCATTTTTACATAAATGCAATTCTCAAAATTTAATCTTAAACTTATTGAAAAAAAAAAGGGTATAAGATCTATAAACAATTGAGTATATATTAAATAGATTTGGTAGGTATTTAAATTTATGCTATGATACATAAACCTTTTTAATAAACAGTAAAGATTATGCATGATATAAAACAGAACCCAGGATAAGATAGAAAAAAAAAAAAATTCTACTTCAATTCGATTTTTTGATATAACAGTTAAGAGAATTATTTTAATTTTTTTGTTTATATCTAAGTTTTTTTTTAAAAAGGAAATTAAAAAATTTTCATTCATCAAAAATTAAAAAAAAAATGTGGCTATAAGATTTTAGACATTTTTATACTTCTTATGTTTAAAATTTTAACTCGTAAATTCACTACAATAAAAATAGGTTAAATAATAATTTAACTTAAAATAAATAAAATACATATAAAATAAATTTTAAAATAAATACTAATAAAATAATTGCTATTTAATTCAATTTGATTAAAGAGAATTTTTAATATAACTTATAAATAATAAAATATTTGACTTTCTATAATTATAATTATTATCTAGTCTAATAATTCTTGATATATTTTATAAATAAATAATTTAGCCATATTTATAAAAAAAAATTACTTCTCTTAATTTTTATTCTTATAATTAGATTAATTGGCACATCATAATTATCAGTTTATCTGATAAAGTTCGTATTCATAATAAAAGAATTTCAATATGCAAGAGTCATGGAATGAAGCCGTTATCCGCTTTGTATTTTTAATACGGGGTTGATGGTGGTGTTTTTTAATAAGGTAGAAAATTGGTGTGTTTTTTATTTGTATGGATATCACAAATATGAGAATTAGATTTGTGGTGTTAAATTTTTTTTTTTTTTTGATACCACAAATTTGAGGGTCAAATTTGTGGTTTATATTTTTTTTTTCACAAAACTGACCCACCGATTTATTTATTCGTTAAAAAAAAATTTTAGTCCACACAAATCTAAGGCTCAAATTTCTCTACTATCCTAAATCGAACTCTAAGTTTTGTTTTAGAAACAAAACTGAGTCTTTAATTTGTGAATTTCAATTAAAAAAAAAATTAATCTCCATATCCATAAAAAATACACTATTTTTCCATAATAAAGCATAACACATTTTAAACTTCCATAACTAAAAAAGTTAGCCGCTGTTATCCCCTCCCCAAAAATAACTTTATTGGTAGTTGAGAAACAGATATAATGATAAAGATAAACATTGAAACAAAAAATGAAGTAAAAATTTACTCACGTTTAAATCCCTAGTATATATGAACCCCAAAAAAAAAGGTTCAATGACTTTATGAGGTTCATTTCAAATAATCCAAAAATTAAATAGGATACCTCAACGAGTAGCTTCACTTTATAGAGAATCTCACTAAAAACGGGCAGATAAGAACAAATTAACTAATAAAAAAAACGTGAATAATTAACCTAAATTAAAGTGCTAAGTGTAAGATATAAAATTGGATAGTTTGGACAACTATACTAAAGGTACATTAAAAATAAATTAAATAATATATATTTATAAAAGTATTCATTTAATATTTTTTTACTTTGGCATTTTTCAAGCTATTGCCTCATGGAAAGCATGCAAACTTGAAGGAGACGGCCATAATTTGCCCTTTCTCCATGGTCTTACATGCATGCATATGATAAGATATTATATATACTAGTATACTTTATAGAATTAAGTAGACAAAAATACTTAAAAATACTTAATTATTGGTTGTTATCACTATCAAATTAATGTGTTTGTTTGGGTGATATTAAATTAATAGAAAAATATTTTTTTAATAAATTTTTTTTTTTTGCATATGTGATAAATTTTTAATAGTAAAAATAAAAATACTAAAAAAATAAAAAAATAAAAAAATATATTTTTTGAAAAACTAAAGTTTATATCTTTATTTAAAAGATTTTTTTTTAAAAAAAAATATTTTTTACATAATAAATAAATAAAAAAATTATATTATTATACTTCAAATATAATTAATAAATAAAAAATATTTTTTTGCATAAAATATTCAAACATAAAATTACTTTTATTTTTTTATAAGATCTTTTTTAAAAAAATAACTCAAAAAAAATCTTTTTTTTTTAAAACTCACTCAACCAAATTTAATATCTAAAATAATGCACGCATGGATCATGTACGTAATATTTTATTCTTCAAACTATACCCATTAATTCAATGCAAGAATGATTGAATTATATATTTATTAGTGGTATGGTCTCCTTTACCAGCCTCTTTGTCTTTTAATCAATTTGATATAAAGTTTATATATATACATATAGAGAGAGAAAAAGAGAGAGAGAGAGATGAGTTTTGAGAAATTTTACTCATAAGGTTTGAGAGTTTGACTTTCAAAAAATTATTTTCAGAGGATTGTTAATGAAATTGAAATATTTAATTCATGCACATCAAGTTACAATGTCCCAAATGAAGTTTTAAAACTTGGCTTCAAGAGACATTTATCTGTTTATTTATCTTTTTACTTTCAATTTTTTTATGGTATATTAGGAACATGAATTTGATCTTAATTAATATCATACATATTACTCAATAATTTCATCAGTACCACTTCTATTTATAGCTTATACTGTTTTTCTTTAATAATTTTTTTTAAGTATAAATTGTTTCCTCTATAAGCTTTTTTTTTTAACTTCACAAATATATATTAATCACACAATCTTAAAAAAAAAAAAAAAGAGTTTGTGAATTAAAAATCTCCATTTAGGAAATAAGCCTTCTCCCAAAAAAAAAAAAAAAAAACTTATAGTGACCAGAAAAATAATAAATTATTCATACAATAATGTATTCTTTCATTTTCATATGCTACCCAATAAATTATTCATATATTTTTTTTTTCTATGTAGACACATTTTTCTATATAAAGAACAAAAGAGTCACACATAAAACCATCACAAAGTTTTTGTTACCTACCTATAGCTACAAAGCCACTATGAAATTAGTAGCACTTATTTTCTCTCTTTCTACAATAATCATATCATTAGCAACACCATCATCATGCCATAGCTTAGCATTAGAGCATGGATTAACCTTTTCAATATTCCCTCTAAGATTAAAATCAGGGTTAGGGGGTCACTACATTCCTGAAACATCATGCTCAAGTTGGAGGCTTGGTGTTGAAGCACACAACATCATTGAATGGACATCAATTCCTAAAGAATGTGTAGATTATGTTGGAAACTATCTTTTAGGAAAGCAATATAGAGAAGACTCAAAAGCAGTTACTGAAGAAGCTTATAAATATGCTAAGAACCTCAATCTTATTGGTGATGGTAAAGATATTTGGATTTTTGACATTGATGAAACTTCACTCTCTAATCTCCCTTATTATGCTGACCATGGATTTGGGTATGCTCTTTAATTATCTATGCATCTACACTGGTTTTTTTTATTATTATTAGTGTAAAGTATATTTTTTGTTCTTAAAGTTTGGCAAAGGTTTTAAAAATATTCCTAAGCTTTATTTTGTTTCAATTTTGTCCCAAAAGTTTTCGATTTGCATCAAATATACTATCGGAGGCTAAATTTTCAAAAAATTTAAGACCAATATAACAATAATACATGAAAATTATGCTTGAGTTGCTTGTGTTGAGGGGTTGTTCTTATGAAATTGTTGTTAAATCGATCTTAAATTTTTTGAAAAATTAGCCGTCAGGGGTATATTTGATGTAAATCGAAAACTTTTAAGACAAAATTGAAACAAAATAAAACTTAGGGATATTTTTAAAACTTTTGTCAAACTTTAAAGACAAAAAATATATTTTACTCTTATTATTATTATTATTATTATTATTATTATTTCTAGTTGTGAAATTAGTGTTTTTTTATTTTTTATGAGATTAGTTTTTTTTTTTTTTAAAAAAGAGGTCTAACAATTGAAAAATATTATTCATATACTAAATACTATTGACGCCCGTATAAAAATACAATTGTTACTAAGTAATTGTTTATTTAAATTATTTTTAACTAACAAAATAAAAAGGATGTGTGTTTGGTTGTTAAGAAATATTGATGTCAAAGCAATGTTTATTATAAAAGATGTAGACTATAGACATAGCAGAATCATTAATAATTTAATTTTAAACAAAAGCTACAAAGTTTACTTTTTTCAAAAAAATAATTTTTAAACTGATTTTTTTTTTTATTTTAAGGATTTAGTTAATTTGTGTCCTAAAAACACATTTTAGAATTATAATAATAGAATTTTTTAATATTTTTTATGTTCAATTATATTAAAACCGTCAAAAATTTATTTTTTTAATAACTTTTATAAAATATTTTTTATAGTGTTTTTAATCTGTGTCTTCAGAAAATAAGTTAACAAAATCCTAATTTTAATTAGACAACCAAAAAGTTGTTTATTAACAATTTTTTTAAGTGTTTCAACAATTTTTTTTAAGAGAATGTGTATATATACAACATTAATAGTAAATTGGAGTTGGATCCGACGGTTCTTGTAGTGAAACATTAAAAAAAAATGTACATAACTGACTAGGACTGCACTCGTATTGAATATGGCCTAAAATTTTATTTAATATGCATACACTTATTGGATACGATATCTGCATTTTTTACAAGTCGGATCGGATCGGAGTATATCTATCCACATATTCAAAAAAACTGTTACAAGATCCCGTTTGACTATTTTTACAAAAAAATGTTTAAAAAATTCATTTTTCACCTGTTTAAGCCTATTTATTCCTAAAATATTATCAATAAAAATTCTTTTGAATAACAAAAAAAAAATAACCCAAGATTTAAGTTTAATTATTCTAAATTGAAATACAACATAAAAAATTAAAAAAAGATATCATAAAACAACACACTAAAATTTATATCACATTAGAATTTACTTTCTTAAACTATGCTATTTATATTATATGAAACATGCGGATATATGGATTTGCGGATTGGATCTGCAGATATCACTACCAAATCTACAATCCGATCATACCATAGTACGGATCGGATCTGATCTGATCTAACTCTGCAGATGGAATAATATATATTCGCAAAATTTGGATCGGATGCGAATAATTACCGCAAATATGCAGATATTATCAAATCCATATACAACGTATAACTGATTTCAAATCTATATAGCATATACAACTTTAATTATTTGTCTATTAATTTTGTTTTGTAGGGTAGAAAAATATAACGCAACGTCATTCAATGAATGGGTTGATCTTGGAACCGCACCTCCACTTCCAGAGAGTCTTAAACTCTACAAAAGATTGTTGCGTCTTGGATTTAAGGTTGTGTTCTTAACTGGAAGGCCACAGTCCCAAAGAGATATTACTCTTAGGAACCTCAAAAATGCTGGCTACACCATTTTTCACACTTTGATTGTCAAGTAAGCATTTTAACTTTGTTTATAATAATAATTGTTCATGGTTCTTGTGATGATTTATGGTAAGACTACTATCACAAATTTCATATCTCTTAAAGATATAATCTTTGAATAATTTATAAGCGTAAAATATCTCTTACTTTATGAATTAATTTTGAAGTTGAATTAGATCTATCTCAATTGTAATATAATATCAGAGGTTTATTTAGGGCTGTTAAATGGGTTAATTCGGCCAATCTAAGCCCGACCCGTTAAGCTCGTGGGTTAAATGAGCTGGTATGTTTAAGCCTGCTTTATTGGTGGGTCAAAATTTTTTAGTCCGGACTGTTTATGGTCAGGATGAGTTAAATCTTAAATGGATTAGCCCGTTTATTATTTAATTTTATTTTTTGAAAAATATTTTGACAAAAAATATCACTTTTAGGTCAAAAACTTTTATAAATAATAATTTTTTAGTTGATGGGTCAGATTTTCGGGTCGGATCGAAAGAAATATTGGCTAAAAAGTGTTGCTTTTTTTGAAAAAAATGTAAAAAAAATTAAACGGGCCACCAATTTATCCCGCAGGCTAGCTCGTTTAACCCGTCATTTTTTCAAGTTAATCGGGTTCAGCCTGTTTAACCCGAAATTTAAACGGACTTAATTTTAGAGGCAAAATCTACTCATTTATTCATTTAAATGAATAAACGGGCTGATTCAATGGGTTTAACCCATTTTAACGGCCCTAAGTCTATCTGATATTGTTGGGTCACTCGCATTATAAATAATTTATAAGTAAATTAATTATGATTTAAAAAATACTATTCATATATCAAACACTTTTAATATTCCTATAAAAATATGATTGTTACTAATTAATTGTGTATTTAATTTTTTTTTAATTAACAAAACAAAAAAACACGTATTTAATTATTAAAAAATATTGATGTCCAATCAGTATTTATTATTGGGTAATACTATAGTGCTTAAAAACTTTAACAGTGCTGAAATGAGTTGGATAGAGTATTAGATTAGCACGTGTTGCTTTAAAGTGACATGAGGAGATAGAAAGTCAGTGGAAGCAGTTGAGTTGCAGAATGGTAGGTATGAGATGTCAGGTAGTTATAACACAGGAAGATTTTCGAATGTACCGTCGTACCGGTGTATCAGTGATTTTTAACCGTTGATCTTAATTATATATATTATATATATTTTTTATAATTAAGATCAACGGTTAAAAATCACTGAAATACCGGTATGACAGTACACTTGAAAATTTTTCTATAATACAAAATTTATGTTAATTGAGATGGTTATAGCTTTTTAACTATTATAACAATTTGGCTGTTTTTGTATTGCTACATATGGGCGTTTTTGGTAGGTACATGGATTGGGCTGGCTGGAAATTTGGGAGGTTAAAAACAAAAATTCTTTCAATTGAAATGTTGTTTCTTTTTTCTTTTTGGACTGATGTCTATAGAGTACCAAGAAATAAAATTAAAATTTTGTAAATAATAATAATAATATTTCGGTAAAAGCCAGATGAAACAAAAAAAAAAAAAGAAAAAAAAAAGCTAGAAGGAACGATGCGTAAAAAAATTCTGTTATAACAAATATGTATTTAGTAAAATTAATTTATGATAAACAATATATATAAATAAATGTTAAATTCAGGTAAAAAAAACGGTTATCCCTTTATTTTTTTTATATTGATAAGAAGAAAAGAAAACTGTAATAATATTAAGATAATTGGTAATTTAATTTTCTAATAATAAATAAATAATATTTAATATTATGAAATGTGAAATTACTAATTAATATTATATTTTACTTAAAATAAATTTATTTTTTGGGTCGAGTTAAAAATTTAGAATGTGAATAGAATTTAATTGAAATGTTTTAATTTACGGGTAGAATTTGGGTTGAACTTACATTTTATCCTATTCATTGTTATCTTAGCTTTTTTTTTTGTGACTATCTTAGCTTAAAGTTCAATGAAAATTTTTCTCTCAAATAAAAAAATTAATAGCTTTTATTTTTCTTAAAAAAAGAATATTTGTTTAGTTATTTAATTTTTTTAGTTTAATTTTTTATTTTTAAATTAAATAAATTGAAAATTTTAAATAGTAATATTTTGAGTTTAAATATAATTTTGAAAGTCTATTTTAAATCGAAAAACTATGTTTAAATTAAAAATATTTTAAAAATATATTTTTTATGAATTTATTTAAATAGATATAATTCAAATTATTAAATTTTAAATTTTTATATTTGCATTCAAAATTTTGTTTATTAATTTAAATGAAATATTATTTAATTTTTGGTTATTATTTTGTATGTTTTAAATAATAATTAATTAATTATTAATTTGTTTTAAGATGAAATAATACCCGTATTTTATTAATTTGTTTATTAATTTAAATAGGATATTATTTAATTTGTTTTTAGTTGCTTCTAGTTTTTTTTTTTTTTCTCACTTTGTTTCATCTGACTTTTACCGACAACAAGTTATTATTATGATTATTATTCACAAAATTTTAATTTTATTTCTTAGTACTCTATAGACATCTGTCTAAAAGAAAAAAAAAAACATTAATTAAAAGAATTTTTGTTTTCAAAATATTTGAGTAATTTTTGGACAATTTTAGTCCAATAACCTCCGGCCAGCCCAATTCATGTATCGACCAAAAACGTCCATATGTAGCAATATAAAAACAGTCAAGTTGTTATAATAGTTAAAAAACTATAGGAAACATTTTAAGTGCATCGGGAATATCGATGCACGAATTGTCTGAATTATAAAAAATATATATAATATATATTAATTAAAATTAACAGTTAAAACAATTAGTGCACCGGTGGTGCACTTGAAATGTTTCCAAAACTATAACCATCTCAATTAACATAAATTTTGTGTTATAACTACCTGACATCTCATACTTACCATTCTGCAACTCAGCTGCTTCCCACTGACTTTCTATCTTCTCATGTCACTTTGAAGCAACACGTGCTAATCTAATATTCTGTCCAACTCATTTCAGCACTGCTGAAAAAAAAGTTTTTAAGCACCATAGTATTGGAAACATTTCAAGTGCACTAGGAGTATCGATGCTCCAATTGTTTTAACCGTTGATCTAAATTATAAAAAGTATATATAATATATATTAATTAAAATCAATAGTTAAAACAACTGGTGCACCGGTAATCCCTGGTACACTTGAAATGTTATGTATTACCCTTATTATAAAAGGTGTAGGCGTAGTGAGATTGTTTTAAAAATATAAAATATTTTATTCAAGATGCATGGATAAATAAAAAATAATAAGTTGGGACAACTTTAGTAATATTTTGGCAATTATTTCAGAGGTCCATCAAATACTTGTCCAAATATTAATAAAGTATACTTGTCCAATATAGTTACTATTTTTTTTTTATTAAATATCAATAATCTTTGGGTGTTATTGCAGGGATTCAACAGAATACAATGGAAAAACAGCAGTGACATATAAATCATCAGAGAGAAACAAGTTAGAGGGAAAAGGATACAGAATAGTTGGAAACATTGGAGACCAATGGAGTGATATATTGGGAACCAACATTGGCAACAGAACCTTTAAGCTACCTGATCCTATGTATTACATTAGTTAAGGTTTCACCATCTTTAATTTTCTACTACTATTTCTTCAAATAATAAGAAATATGGAGTAACCTAGTACTCAAGTTTGGGTGAGAACAAGTCACACAAAGAGACACAACATGTTCTCTCTTTTGTGATTGACATAATAATTATTATTATGTATGTGTTGGTGTTCAATGTAAGAGGAAATCATGTGAACATTTTTCGTTTAATAAACTCAAACACTTTTTGTTCGGGTGGAGACTCTCGATCAGTTGTTTTGACGTAAATTGTTAGTGGAGAACTGTTAGATAATTTAACATGCTTGACAGTGGTAAGATTTTTTTATTTAATGTTAAAATAATATATATTGATATTGAAAAATTAATAGTAAAATATAAAAATAATTGTTAACAAAAATTTTGGTAAAATTACAATTTAATAATTAAAAAATTATTGAAGGATAGGTATTTTAGAAAAAAATAATTTAATTATTAATTTTTTTAAAAATATTTTAGTAAAAATACAATTTAATCAATAAAAAATAATTTATTAAAGAATATTTTGGTAAGTAAAATTTAATGATAAAAAATAAAATTTGTGCTAATGGATATTTTTTCAAAAAATAATTTATTTTTTCTTAAAAAATGAATAAAATTAATATTAGTTAACATAAAAAATTTAAAATGGATTAAAGATGAGGTTTTTTAAAAGTTAGAAGGGAAGAAAATGTACATTTATAAAATAGAGGAGAGAAAAATGTTATTTTAGCATCTCTCAAAAGAGTGGAATTTTCTCTAAACTCTTTATGTGTACGTAAAGCCTTAGTATAATGATTATAATTTTTGCCTTGTAATAAATATATTTGAATTTAAAATTTGGTTGAGATTAATAATAAATATAAACTCTTAATATTTAATATGTGAATGTGTAGTGTAAATAAATGTTATAATAATTATGACGTCTAAGATTGGAGTTATTCATCGATCTTCTTGAAAAAAACACATCTCTCATATCATGCTCACATGAATTTTGGTAGATATATTTATTTAATTTTCTCTTTTTCTTTTTCCTGTCTTCCTACAGGACTTTATTTGTCTTTGTTTTTTTTTATAAAAACAATATCTCAAAATTCAATAAAAGGTAACAAATGATGATAAGTACTTGTATAAAAGAGGGGAAAAAAAGTTTTCATGGACACTAAACATACACAGAGAGGTGAAAATAAATAATTAAATTAGCATTATCTTTATTAACAATCTAAATCAGTGTATAGAATTTAATTTTTTTTATACTAGCAATTATTTGTTATGTAATTATTAAAATTAAATCTTTGGTTTAGAATTTTTTTTAGAAGGGTAAATTGAATATCTTATAACTCTTAGATAACGTTTGTTTTGAGATACTGAGACAGAGACTCAGACTCAATATTATGTTTGTTGGTTCAGAAATTGGTACTAAAATTTCTGTTTCTATCCTCTAAAATTTTAGTATTTTAGTATTTCTAAAAAGTGGGGACACAGAGAACTAAAATTTTTAGAGATAAAGACTAAAACTTTAATAACATTTTATACCTAAAATACCTTCATTTTAATTAATTAATTCCAAATTTATCCTTTTGTACAAATTAAATTATAATTTCATTCTTATTTCAATTTTTGTCTCCCACTTTACACCAAATAAAATACTAAAATTTATTTCATTTATCTTTTAGTCTCTATCTCTCAGTCTCAATCTTTTCATCTCTATCTCTCCACTAAACGCTACCTTAAATATTATAATATCGCAAATTCGCAATACTCACGGACACAATATAAGATACTCACGCCCTCAACATTAAAAGTTTTTATTGATCTCAACCAAATTTAGAATCTGATGAATACACCTATTACAAGACAAAGGTCATAATTACTAGACTATGATTTTTCATGTGATCTTTGGTTTAGAGCTAATTAATCGTTTTGAACATACATATTCACCACCAGAAGCAAAGTTTTGAAGATCTTGGAAAGAATCAAAGCGGGTCCAAATTAACAAAAGGAGAAAAGATACAATCTTTATGACCAATTATTGAGAATATTATATTATATATATATATATATGATGACATGATGTCTCTTTATTTAGAAAGTACAGGATAAGATATATATCATGCATGATGCATGCATGCCACCATATAAGCATAGTTGTCAGAACCGAACCAGTGATCGAACCGATCAAATTATTGGGTTACTGGGTCATTGGTTCAACCGGTGGGTCACTGGTTGAACCCGTTAACCCGGTATTATGTAAATAAAAAATAAAAAATAGTAAAAAATTTAAAGTTAAAATTTAAAATATATATTTTTACTAACATTTTAAGAATATTCAATTATTCTAAAATAATATGAAACAGAAATAATAAGTATTTTATTAATTTTAATGTATCATAAATATTTTATTTTGTTTTTATATTAAAATAATAATTATTTTCAAAATTTAATAATTTATTAATAAATTTATATCTATTATACTATTATATACTACAAATATTTATTAAAAAATAATATTAATAGATATTATATAATTATAAAAAGAAAAAATTAGTGAATTTATAATTATTATTAAATAAAAATATAATCAATTTGAAAATAAATGAGTTTATAACTAAAATTAAAATAAATTAAATAGAAGTAAATATATTTGATAAAAGATATATATATATATATTAATTTGTAAACATGATAATTAGAACTGTGATAGTCTGGTGGTTGTGACATGCCTTTTTTTTATTGAGGACAGGGTTCGAACCCCACTTCACTCATTTTGCAAAATTTTAATTACCAGCGGTTCGGTTGGACCGGTTTACCAAGTTTGACCGATTTTACCGATTTATTACGAATTTGACCGGTTCATACCGGTTCTCATCCTTGTGCAGTCTAATTAGCGGACCAAATCGATTTAAGATCCGATTCATCGATTTTTCGGTCGAATTAGTCGGTCCGATCCGATTTTTACAACACTGCATATAAGTGCAATAAGAATATAAGATGGTAAAATACAGTTTTTAAAAATATTAACTATATATTCATTTCAGATGTTAGTCCCAAAAAATATTTTCATATCTCATCAAAACCATATACAAATTTCTTTATATATTTAATTATGTATTTTGCTTTTTGAGAAAATTATAATATATAAGTGCCCGCTTAAGCCAACAAGGCAACAACACAACAGGATAAAGACCAAAAATTATTTTTTTTTTTTTGTCATGCGTTTTTTTATTTTTTTTTCTCTCTTTAAAAGAAAAAGAATTTATTTTTATCATCAAGGATAAAGAATCTTAGAGTAGGTTTAGTTTGCGTTTTTTATTTTTTGTTTTTATTTTTAGTAATTTTTGTTTTTATATTTTGTGAAGAAAAAATAAAAAAAGTAAAAATAATAAAATTCTGTTTTCTATTTTCACTTTTTATTTTTATTTTTATTTTTTTTTTTATAAAATTTAAAAAATAAAAATTATTAAAAATAAAACGCAAACTAAATGCACCCTTAATTTTTCAGCTTCCCTATCCCTATTGGGGGGAATTTTTTTGTTGTACTTTTTGGGTCATGAGGAAATGTTTGGTCTTTATTACCCTGTTGTAGTGTTGTGGGCTTAAGTGGGTACTTATATACACCATTGCTCCAAATAAAATAAATATGAATTCAACTAAGTTGGATAAGTATTATAGTGACTCACTAATTCACTTACTAGGTATTGGAGGTTTGAATTCTATCTGTTATATGTAGCAATTCATTGATTAATAACAAATTTTTAAATAAAATTTAGTATTATAACAGATTAATCCTTAATTTACAGTTGAGAAATATAATGAGAAACAAATAAAAAAAATTCTAAACTCTAAAATTAAACTTGTAAATATCATGGTCCATCTTGTAAAATAAGAACATAATAAAGCTAGTTAGCTTTAAGTTCAAAGCTAGTTATCTTGATACAAAAAGCCCACAAGCTAAAAATTTTCATGTCCAAAAAAAAAAGAGAAAAGCCACACCCTTAAATAAAGTTTAGATAGAAAAAAAAACGAATTATACTATTTGATGCATGTATCTCTTAATATTCTTCCAGTCCAAAAAGGAAAAGAAAAAAAGTCCCTTAAGATGGTAGTCTTAAAAGTTAAAGTTTCTTAGTGCACAGCCCTAACTTTTTTTTTTTTTTTTTTGGTCAGAGTTTAAAATTCATCTTGAATAAAGAAGTATTACTTGTGGGTACCATAAGTAATTTGCATATACCATTAGAGAAGGTTGGATAAACAAGTATTTTTATAATTAAATTTTAATTAAGTCTTCAAAAAGTTGTTAACTTTTCTAGAATAAAACATAGTAGAAAAAGTATAGAAATGATGTATAAATAACACAGGACACAAAAAGAAAAAGAAGAAATAAAAAAAAAATTAAAAATGTAAAAGAAAAAACATCAATGAGTCAACATCGGAATGAGGAGGAAGAAAGAAAAATTAACAAAAAAATGCAAAAAAAAAAATGCATATGAAGAAAAGGAAAAAATTGAAAAAAAAAATGTTCATTTAATGATACTTACATCCTTAATTAGTAAATTTTAACTCCAATTTTAGTATTTTACTCCAATCAAATATACTTACACAATTTTAGTTGTAGATGTGTTGCATAGGATGTTGGGGGAGGCTGTGAGGAATGGCCGCATTGCTCCACTGCTGGTAGGGGAGATCTTATTGAACTGTCACACCTACAATTTGCAGATGACACTATTTTATTCTGCCCGCCGGAGACTGAAACAATTGTAAACTATAAGAGACTGTTACGGTGCTTTGAGTTGATGTCTGGGCTGAGCATTAACTTTGATAAATCGAATCTGATATCGGTGAACTGTGAGCAAGGATGGATTGATCAGGCATGTGGACTGCTGGGATGCCAACAAGCTTCTCTACCGGTTAGATACTTGGGAGTTTCTCTAGGTTCGAATCCGCGCTTGGTGAAGACTTGGAAACCAATCATTGATAAGGTGGAACAGAAGCTGAGTTTGTGGAAAGCCAAGGTTTTGAATAAATCAGGTAAGCTGGTCCTTATCAAATCGGTGCTGAATAGTCTCCCCATCTACTACCTTAGTCTATACAAGATGCCGAAGGCGGTAGCGGACAAGCTGATTGCTTTACAACGGAACTTTATGTGGTGCAGGGAGAACGGGAACTATGGTATACCTATGGTAAAGTGGGAGATAGTTCAGGCTCCAAAAAAGGTTGGGGGATTGGGGGTTGGTGATGCAGTGCTGAGAAACACAGCGCTTCTGTTTAAGTGGTGGTGGAGGTTTTCAAAGGAGGATTGCCTGCTGTGGAAGAAGATTGTGTGTTCGTGTAATAAGTTGAACCCGGATGTCATGTTAGCAACTCAGCCTTTACCAGTAAAGGGTGGCCCTTGGAAGGACATATGTCAGCTGAATATAAAAGAACCGCGGATTCGTGATAAAGTGGTAAGTGGACTGGCAATGGAAGTAGGCAATGGTATGCAGACTCGATTTTGGGAAGATAACTGGGTTCAAGGTGGTACTCTGAAAGGAAGTCATCCGAGACTCTACTCTATTTCCAGTCAGCAAGGACTTGTCATCGGGGAGTGTGGTTTTTGGGATGGGCTTGATTGGATTTGGAATTTTCAATGGAGGAGGGCACTGTTCCAATGGGAGCTGGAGCTTGTCAATCAACTGCATGAGAGGTTAAGGCCAGTGAGGTTGTCATCAGGTAGGGAGGACAATGTGGTGTGGAAGTTTGAAAATAAAGGTATTTTCTCTACTAGTTCTGTGATCCAGGCTATACAAGCGGAGACATTATCAGCTGAGATAACGAGTTATAGCTTCACAAGTTCCATTTGGAAAGGTTTCGTCCCTCCGAGAATTGAGCTCTTTGGGTGGTTTGTGCTAGTGGGTAGAGTTAACACCAAGGAGCGGCTGACTAAACTAGGAGTCAACATTCTGGGGGATAGTATGTGTGTACTGTGTACCAAGGAATTAGAATCTGTTGAGCATTTATTCCTTAGGTGTGAGGTAACATGGCAGGTGTGGTGCAAGTGGCTGAGGTTACTAGGAAGGGAGTGGGTGATTCCCGGAACTGTTAAAGAAATGTTTGAAAGTTGGCATGGAATGCATAATAGACAACAGGGGAAGAAGATGTGGATGTCAGTGTTCTTTGCAGTGATTTGGAACATCTGGTTGGAACGGAATGCACGAATCTTCAAGAATGCAAGAGCAAGCCTGGAGGTCATACACACAAGGACGTTGATGAGCTACACGGAATGGAGTGGTAGTGATCCTGGGGGAGGATGAGAGTACTGGGGATAGTAGGGGTTGGTTTATTTGTTGGTAGCTGGTTATGTGTCTTCTTCTTTCTTTTATTTGCTCCACTTTAATGTGTTGAGCTTCCTTTGTTTCAAAAAAAAAAAAAAAAAAAGTAAAGGACAAAAAAAAGTTAATAATAACAATAACTCTGCTTAGTACTTACACCTTTAATGGGCTTTAATTTGCAAATAGCCTTAAATTGAATTGTGCACAAACCCTTGATGACAAATAATACTCCAAAAATTGGAGGATTTTTTTGAAATAAATGGACTTTATAAGAAGCAATGGCAGGAAGCAAGCTCTTTTCAAAAGTTTCTATTAATTTGCCAGCTGACACCTCGATTTGGATCATTTTCTGACCAAATTAATTCATATTCTTTTTTTGTTTCCCAGTTTCAAAACCCGATGCAATAACTAATGCTAATTAGATGGAATCTTTCATTATTTTTCACACATTACCAACATCCTCTTTTCTTTTTTTTTTTTTTTGGTTAATATTAGTATATTACTAGCATCCTCTTTGCTTCCACATGCTAATGACACCTTATCTAATTGTTTCAAAAATCGCAACCACAAAATGCTGTTTGTATGTGAGGTACGTATATTAAAATGGTACAGCGATTACCGAGATATAGGATATGGATCTGTTAGGAAACATAATAATTATGTGGACAATAAAAATATTAAACAATAGATATTAGAGGTGTTATTGATTTGGTTTGGTTCGATTTTAGATCAAAAATTAATTGAACCGATTTATTTGGTTTTTATAGAATACCAATCAATCAGTTTGTTGTCTGTGCAATAATCGAACTAAATCGAATCGAACCAAAAACGGTTTGATTCGGTCGGTTTTTTTTTTATTTTTAAATACTAACTAATAAAAAATTAATCTCAGTAAAATGATGTTCAAAACAACCAATAAACTGAAATAACATTACATTCAAATTCAACACAATTTCAACTCATTCCAACAACTAAACATTAAACATTGCATTACTAAGCCACTTCTTCGGTTTGGTTTGGTTCTGCCGAGCCAACTGAAAACCGAACCGAACTGATCGGTTTAATTCGGAAAAAAACTAAATTTTTTTAGTTTTCTATTCGATTGTTGTAAATTTCGGTTCGGTAACTTACGCCTCTAATGGATATATCGCATGTTCAATTTATTAGGTGTGTGAATGTTTATTCTAATATTAAAATTTAGGTAGATAATTTAGGAGTGTAGTATATTTTTATTTTCGGGCCTGCTACACATACAAGTATCCAAGCTTCCAAGTTGGCCCAGCCCAAATCGAAGACACGCGCATAAGGAAGCATAACATGGCGCGTCAAAATCACGCGCTCAACACAAACAGTTACGTATGGCAGACTCTTCCACTTCCTCCACTTCTTCCACTTCTCAAAACGCTTCGAAACCAAGGAAACGCTCCCAATTTCGAGCAAAAATCAAAGTTCAAAATATAGAAATCGTTGTTCGAAACCTCCATCAAAACAACATCAAACTCTCCGTGAAGAATCTGAAGACAAAACGAAGCAAATACACTCAACGTAAGTTCATCAAGAAAACCTCCCAATTTTAGTTTTCTTCTACGTCGTTCTTCTCTAGGGTTTACTGTGCTATTATTCTTGCTTCTTTGTCACACTGTTCTAAGTTCTACGTCATTCTTCTAAGTTTTACGTCGTTCTACATTCTTGTTCTAAGTTCTCTTGCTACTGTTGTTGATTTTTGGGGCTTTATTCCGTAGATTGGGGGTTGTATACTGTTTGAACTTGTAATGTGACTTGATATTGATGCATGTTTGAGTGATATCTCACTGATATATATGAATGTATCTGAATAATTTCAATGGGTGTATCTCACTGTTATCAATGGGTGTATCTGATTCTTACATATGGGTGTATCTTACTCTTATCAATGGGTGTATCTGACTCATATATGCGTGTATCTTACTGATATCTGAATTAATTTGATATTGAAGCATGTTTGAGTGATAACTGACTGATATATATGGATTTATATGAATAATATCTATGGGTGTATCTCCCTGTTAACAATGAGTGTATCGGATTCTTACATATGGGTGTATCTTACTGTTATTAGACCTTGTAATGTTGCTTGATATTGAAACATGTTTGACTGATATCTGACTGATATATATGAATGTATCTGAATAATTTCAATGGGTGTATCTCACTGTTATCAATGGGTGTATCTGATTCTTACATATGGGTGTATCTTACTGTTACTAATGGGAATATATTTGTGTGTATTTTTTGTTTCAGACAAAATGGCAGCAAGAAACCAAACGAAAGACCTTAAGTGTGCCACACATCTCCTGAGTGATAAGTTCAGAAACATGGCTGAGGAGAAGAAGGCAATTGTCAGGGATCTCGGATTTGGTGGGTTGATGCATGTCCCACCTCTAAGGGTGGATCACCAACTCTTAAGGGAACTGGCAAACAACTTCAAACTTGGGGAGAACAAACTGAAGACAGGATATGGTTCTTTCCAAATAACACCAAAGACAATAGGTGATGCGCTTGGCATCAATGCAACAGGTAACTAGCTCAAAATTATAGGTGTATATTAAGTTCATGCTTGGGTGTATTTAAGGTTGATGCTTGGGTGTTTTTGAACCGATTTTGATACTTTGTTGTTTTCTTTTTTGTAGGAAATCTGTTTCCTGAGAAAGTTGAGTATAAGCAACTTTATAAGCAACTTTCTGATGATGACAAAATAATTTATAGAAGATTCCAGGGTAAGACCCTCAAAAGTCTTACCGATGAAATGATGGAAATCGGCGTTGGCAGCGAAGAGGAACGCCTGATGTTCAAGAGGATATTCATCCTCTACATACAGATGGCGTTCCTTTTGCCAACGACGATAAACAAAATATCGCCCGTGCACCTCGCCCCAATTTTTAAGATGGACGGCATATCGGAGAGAAACTGGGGGGCGCATGTTTTGACCTTCTTGATCAAAGGCATCACAGACTACCAGGATAAGAAGAAGAAGGCAATTGATGGCTGCCTCTTTGCTCTCATGATAATATACTTTCATCTTTCTGAAAACAAAGGCAAGAAGAGGGCTGAAAGACCACCAAAGCCTTGGATTGCCAACTGGACTAAGGAGAAGTTGGTGGAAAGAATGACTGCAGAAAAAGAAGAAATTTTGGTAAGTAAACATAATATGTTGCTTCTATTTTATTTACCTGAATGCTGCTAGCTAAAATATCTCATGTTTCAGGGAATTGTGAAGATGGCGGAGACAAGAGCAAGAGAAAAAATGAAAGAAAAAGAAAAAAAAGAAAAAAAACAAGAAATCAAAAAAACAAAAAAAAAGGAAGGCGAGTCCAACATCGTCTTCGGAGACAGAAACAGCTACTGACAGTGACACTTCTACCTCTGAGTCTGAGACTCAACAAGACTCGGAGGATTCAGCAAGAAAACAACACATCAAAAAGGGGAAAAAGTAAGTACCATACTTGGGTGTAATTTCTTTTTCGAGTTGGGTGTATCTTGTTGATCACGTTGGGTGTATTTTAATATGTTCTAAATAATCACTGTTTGCCTTCCAGAATGGACTCCAGAAAAAGAAAGCAGAGGCAAGAGGAGCCAGATTCTGATTCAGAATCTGAATCTGAACAAAGTGATGAGTAATGTCCTGAAATTATTACTCCTTTCTTTTGGCTTCATTATAAAGATTTCGTGTATTAACTGAAGTGTCTGTTATTAACTTATAGGAGTGAAGAATCATCACCTGCAGAGAAGGAGAAGGAGAAGAAAAAAACAAAAACAACACCAAAAAAGTAAGCACTTCTTTGCATAATATTCTGTGATAAAATTAATTTTTTATTTCTGATTGGTACTCTTTTTTTTCCACCCAGAACACAACCAAAAAAGAAAAAAGTTCTCGTGGAGGATTCACCTCCTAAAGAAGACCAATACTTTGACGGGTACAGTACCTCGTAAGCTATATTACCGTCTATCGTCGTAATTATTTTTGTTAACATCTTCCTTTATGAATGTAGTGAGACATATGAAATATCAAGTGACGAACTGGATGAATGGCTAGGGCAAAATGTTGATAAATCTGCTGCAGAGGGGTATGTCTTGATGGGCTGTCTATTTCATATTTTGTTGTGTTTTGCATGCTAATAATTGTTTCTTGTTTCGCAGGGAGAACCAACCTGACCTGCGATCGACAGAAGGTCGCTATGTGTCGTCTGAAACGTAAGAAGCTTTATTATTTAATAAAATCTTGTTATCATGAATTGGGTGTGTCTTGTGGTACCATTTGGGTGTATTGAGTGGATCAAGTTGGGTGTATGTTGTCTAATAAGTTGGAATATTAACTTTGTTGTGTTGCTTGGATCAAATCTGTCTTAGAATATCGGCTGTGAACTTGGGAACTGATGCTCCTTCCTCTCAAGGAAACACAGAACAGAGTAGTGTAAACCAGCCGTCACAGAGCATGTAATTTCTCTTTCAAATAACCGTTACTTTTGTTCTTCTATTACCCTTCTACTTCTAATTCTGTATATATTTTTTTTTAGAAAAAAAAGCCCTTTATTATTTTATTCAAGAAAAAAAAGGCAGGAAAAAAAAGCAAAAACTGCAAGTATGTAAGTTCTCAAAAAAACAAAGCCTGTCTTCTTTTTGAATTGTTCGGGTGTATTTCTTGAATTTCTTTGGGTGTATTTTAGGTTGAGTCCGTCTGATTCGAATATGATGGTTGTGAGGGAACAGACACCGTCCGAAGCGCTTGCAATGTGAGTTTTACAATAATATTCAACCTTATAACCTTATTATTTTCAAAGGCGTTGTTAACCTTTCATTTTTCTTCTTGTTTAGAGTCCCGATTCAGGTTTTTGTGCCGGCATCCCAAACAACCACAGAGACAGATTTTGAACCAACCCCTATGCTACAGATTGAAGGGACTACGGAAACGTAAGAAATAGTATTGAGTGTATATTTGTTTGGAGTTTGGGTGTATATTAGCTAACAGTTTGGGTGTATATTGTTCCTGATTAGTTTCTTTTAAGACGTGATTAATTTTTTGTAACTGTGCAGCACTCCTGAAACCCCCAAACAACTTCAAGAGACCACACCCACGGTTCCCCCAGCTCCAACTAAAGTGTAAGTTCATCAGACTAAAATCAATCTTTCCTTATCATCTGTATATTCTTATTCTTATTCTTATTCTTATACATGATGACGCAGTCATCCAGACGCAGAAGACGCTGCTGTTCTGTTGATGATGGCACGGACAGCTTCCTATGTTCCTAAAACAGATCCAGGGGTGCCATCATTCAGCCTTGGATTGACTGATTCAAGCCAGGAGGGGGCGTCAACACAGGAGACAGAAAGGGAAAAATCTCCAGAAGCTGCGAATTTGATAGAACAATTGGACAGTTTGGTCCAAAGAATAGCAAGCAGCGCGACGAAGGGAAAAAACACAAGTCCACAAATTCAGAGGGAGACTGGGGGAGAAAGTTCTGCAAAGTTTGAAACTCCTCGGGGATTATATCAGATTACGGATGATATGAAACAAAAGTGCTACATCTGGGGGACAAGACTGAAGGAAGATGCAGATGAAAATACTAACGAGTATGAGGAGATGTGCACTCTGATTGGCCAAGGAGAATACATTTTGATGAGAATGCACCTTGCTTCCCTCCAGGCAAAAAGTGATATAGAATCTCAGGTAATATTAGAATAAGATTACTGTTTTTACACAAAAGTCAATTACAATGCTTATTAATGTAAAATTGATTTCGGCATATATTTCTAGATTGTATCTGCCGTCTGCCTCATCCTCAACAACAAAAATGAAAAGAGATTTCAAGAACAAATATACTGTCTCCCCCCGATATTGTGGTAAGTGTTACTTCTACGAACTTCGGGTGTATTTTCTGTATTGATTTGGGTGTATTTGTCACGTTCCATTGGGTGTAAGTTTAGTATTTCATTTCTCGTTTCCCATTCTTGCAGTGCATGGCGCTTTCGGATCACCCAAACGGGGAATTCGTATCACCAAAAACGAAAAAGGAATTCAGGGTGGAAGCCTACCCGAGTTTCATTCCCTTCATAGATAGAAAAAAATTAACTTCGCACCCATATGTAAGTTTTCGTTTGCTAAATTTGTTACTACGCTTATTTACTTATTTGCAAAATAAAATAACACACTGTTAATGTGTGGGAATCCTTCAGATTTTTGCCCCTGTCTGCTACGCCGGGCATTGGTGGTTATGGCTGATAAATACAAGAAAGCGTAAATGTCAAATACTTGACCCGCTACACAAAATAGCTCCCACTGATGAGAGAAAGACCATTAATAAATTCACTGTAAGTTGCCTCTGTCTTCTTTACTTTAATAGATAGGTCTATTTCGTTACTTGTGATGGGTGTATATTGTCCATTCAGTTGGGTGTATCTTGTCCATTCATTCGGGTGTATTACTGATTTGTTTTCGTATTTAAGGGATACGTATTTTCAAGATTGATAACATATGCCGGCGGGAAACCTCTTCAGAAAGGGGAGAGGGAGAAGGAAATTAAATCACCATATGTTAAAATATCAGGCCAAAAAACAAGGTATAAATTTGTGAGTCTGATCATTAAACTTTTGTAAATGAGATTTGTAATTTATTTTCTTTGTTTTCAGCTATGACTGCGCTGTGTACGTTATGAAGTGGATGGAGATAATTGAGCCGGAAAACATCAAAAAGAGGAAGTATCAATGGGATAATTGGCCACAGGTAACTGTCTTTAGAACCATATAACTCTGTATTACTTTACTGAATTAATATTGCTGTTTAAACAGAATATACTTTTTTATTGTAGGAGGAGGTGGACCACTATAGAGTGGAGTACGCATCCCGGATACTATTCAGTGAGATGAATACCCAGAGAGATCAGGCAATTAGAGAGAGTAGTGCTATAAGGCTGTCGAAGCCATCCTCTATATTATTAAGTCCGTTTTGTCAGATTAATTCTGCTGATATAAAAACTGGGTAGTTTGTAAATTGAACAAATGATGTAAATATTTGCCATTTATCTACAACTTCTATTCCATGTATATTTTTTCCCATAGTTAAACTATCTGTGCTGGTAAACTGTCTGTGATGTATTCAAAAGCTGTATTACAGGTGCTAAAATATGAAGGAAAAAACACAAATTATAAAATGCTACACCCAACGCAAGTCTAATAATACACCCAAGGTTGTATTAAATATACACCCAAACTGTCTGCGCTGTATTCAAAATGTATGAATTACATGTACTAAAATATGAAGAAAAACATCAAATCAAATATAAACCCATAACCTGAGAATTTTTACAGCTTTTGTTTTATATTTATATCTAAATTGTGAATTAACGAAAATACACCCGAAATAACAGTGCTTTTACACCCATATTCTGTAATACTATACACCCAACCAGTTATCCCCTGCTGCTGGTACCCTGAACTGATAACTCATAACGTGTCCTTGATATTGGCTGCAATTTGAATGCGCCGCTGATGCAGCATCAAACAGGTTTATCTGAAATATAACATACACACATTACCTAAACTATTAACGAGAAAAATAAACTCAATCGCCACAAATTTAAAGAACATTACTTTTACCTCGCTTAAAACTTTCATCTTCTTCTTCTTTGTGGCATTTGCGATCTGTTTCTCCAGCTTTGAACCTAGCCTGTTTTTTGGACGTCCTCTTGTTCGAATCCTTGGCGGGCTTTGAAGCTCGTTAACGGATTCCAAGTTGGCGTCTTCGTGGGATAAAGAAGATGTCCCCTTCCTTTTGGCTTTTAATGCTTCCATCTCGGCCATGACGTTATCGTACGCGCGGTGCAGAATTGCAGTCAGCTCCTCCGATTCGGAGGCAAATTCGCATATATTTTGCGAACGAAAAACTAATTGGTCGAACCTCTTGCTTCTTGGCTCCATTAGTGGCTCGTCGTGGCTGCTCTTGATGTGTGTGTGTCGCCTCTTTACCTTCTTGCTCCATCGTTCCAATATGTATCTCGGTGACACTTGGCTTACTTGTTCGAAGCTTAACACGCTTAGTGCGTGACGGCACAGTATCCCTCTCGACTCGAATAATAAGCAATGGCATTTTACCTCGGCTGCAACAGAGTCGTAAGTAACCACGAACTTGTTGAATATTGAGCTGGAAACTTGTTCTCCGACTTCGTATACTGAATAGCCTAGAGCGGAATTCTTCAGTCTGGTGATGCAATTCGCCTTTCCTCTGAATTGCGCTTGGACTTCCCTAAACTTTGCGTGAGTGTACGCATCTTGAAACTGAGCTTCAATGCAGGATTTCGTTGCACACGGTATGACCGTATGAAAATCTGCAGCATCTGATTCTCTCTCTGCTTGCTCCCTGCTTCCGAGGCAATTATCGTATTGTTTGACGAACTGAATAAGCGAGCTGTTCCGGGTGATATACTTGTTAAAAAATGAATGCATGCTCTCGCTCCTTTGTGTGCTTCTCATCCCTGCCCAGAAATGGTGATCCAGATAGATAGGAACCCATATGTGACGGTCTTCGTACAGATCTGCATAATACACCCAAAGACAGTCTATAAATACACCCGAGAAAACATGCAACTTACACCTCTGATGCAGATTTTAAAAAGACATTACCTGAAAGCCACTTGTTGTCCCCAAGACCAAAATTCAGCAGAAAATCGTTCCAATTCCTATCGAATGAGTCTTTGCTTTGAGAGTTCCAAACAACTTGGCTCATTTCTTGTTCGATATCGGCATGTCCCTTGTACCCGTTTAATTTGCTTGGAATCTTCTTCATGATGTGCCAAATGCACCAGCGGTGAACTGTTGTTGGCATACAGGCCTCTAAAGCCCTTTTCATGGATGCGCACTGATCGGTGAGAAACCCTTTCGGAGCGTTTCCTCCCATGCAACGAAGCCAGCTTTGAAATAACCATTTGAATGATTCAATTTCTTCGTTCTTCATCAAAGAGCATCCGAGAAGTGTTGATTGACCGTGGTGATTCACCCCGACAAAAGAACCACAGACCAAATTATACCTGAAACAAATTACCATGGTCCAGAATGCAAAATCATTAGCTACACCCTAACAAATGCTTCGCATACACCCAATGAAACAGCCAATATACACCTCTACTGCGGATTCGTAAAAATAAATTAATTTGGCATCATAAACAGGGACAGTTTGTTACCTGTTTGTATTGTAGGTGGTGTCGAATGAAATGACGTCTCCGAAATACTCAAAGGCGGCTCTGCTTCTTGCATCGGCCCAAAAAGCCAGCTTAATCGATTGATCCTCTTCGAGTTGGAGCTCAAAAAAGAAATTCGGATTCTTCTCTTTCATTCTTAACAAATATTTCCCGAATTCCTTTGCATCTTCTTGTTCGGAAACATTCCGCACTTCCCTGGTAATGTAATTCCTCACGTCCTTTTCGATAAAATTTAACTCGCGGTGACCCCCGGCAGCAGCAACAAATGATTGGTAGGTTTTGCTTGGTCTGATACCGGCCTCCTCGTTATTCTCTATCGTACGACGAATGGACATGCTTAGTTCCCTGTGCTGTTTGAGCATCTCTGCTTTGCTTGGACAGCAGGGGTGTGAATGATCCAGCACAACCTTTGAAATGATCCAAGCACCGACATCCTTCAATGTGTGTATATAAATTCTTGCAGGACAGTTTAGACCGGCTGTCGGATTGGTCTTCTCGGTTGGAGATATTTTAGATTTCCATTTTCCCTCTCTGCTACATGTAATCAGTTGGTTCTTAATCTCGTTTCCCTTCCTATTTGTGCACCGAACTCTTGTAGAGAAACCTGCAGCCTTGGCGTAGTTCCTGTAAAATTTTCCAGCATCTTCAAGGGTAGTAAAGGTCATTCCAACCTTTGGAACAAGCTCGTCATCAACAACTGAGAGAGGCTGCAAAATACACCGTGTCAGAACTGTAAATACACCCATAGATATGATTCAAATACACCCAATCATGTCTAATACGATACACCCTAACCGCAACAACTCAACAACAGAATGACTTTTAAAGCCATAAACTGTAAATACACAGCATGCAGATATAATACAGTTCTAAAAACACACCTAATCATGTCTGTTATAATACAGCTGAACAACAACAAGTAAATTAAAATAACAAAAAACCAGTAAAGTGTAGATACACCCACACTTCTAGCTAAAGTACACCCAAACAAGAATTGATCTACACCCGAGCGTCTGCTACAAATTCCAGGTAATTAATCACAACTAATACATTGAATCGACAGATTCACGTAAACGTGTTACTTTCACAGTAATGTTCAGTAATTTTTCAACTACACAATGCTATACAAATTACTGAAAGAAATTTCATACTAATCCTATGTAAATCAAACCTCAGGGACTTCGTTAGATTCTGACTCATAATCCACTTCGCCTGCATTCAGATGACAATCTGAGGTTGAATGATCCATTATCTTCAAAACGAGATCAAAATTTGATTTCGAAAAACAACAAATCAAAAATAGAAAACGAAGATGGAGTTGCAGAGAGAGACAAAGGTAACCTAAACGAAGAAGCTGCTAGTGAGAAAAGGAGAAGAAAAGAACAATGGAGAAGAAGGAGGGTAAACGCGGGAGAAGAAGAAGAACGAAATCTCAAAATAACGAAAACGAAAAGGGAAAGAAATATTTTAAATCTGGTAGTTAGATATACGCGCGATGTTATATAGCGCGTGTAATCAACGTACCTGAAGCAGCGCGTATTTTGATCTTATTGTTTAATGAACTTGTATGGCATACAAGCCATTAGGGCTTGTATGCAGAGCTTTTCCGTTTTATTTTATTGGTCCAATTTTAAAACTCATTGTTCATATTGTTTATAAAAATTATTATCTACCTAGCAAAGTCCTAATTATAGTTAGTTATTAATTGAACTTATCTCATATAGCATCTTGAATGATGTTAGTACACTCAGCATGGATTGCACCTTACCACAATATATATAAATACCTTACTACCCTTTGTGATATTAATATAAATATACAATATTTTAATCAATTCCAAAATACAGTTTCTGAATTCGCATTTTCTTTTCTCCAAGAACTCTCCTTCTTGATCTCTTTTTCACACTACAATTCTTAGAACACCTTCTGCCCTCTCATATCTTTCATCAAAAGAAATCTAGATAAATCACACATCATGAAGGGAATAATAATGGTATTATCAAATTTACTAATGACAATATGACCCTCCTTGAATGTTTATAGCTTTAGGAATATACTAATGTTTTTACCCATAATAACATTACGAAAATATAAATTTTTTGAGGTTATGTCAGCTTTCTTCTTATATTATAGATTATTGCAGAAAATATTTATAAAATCAAATTACTTTTACAAAAAGATTATAGGAGAAAAAAATTATCGGTTAATAAAACCATAATCTTTGTAGATTAAAAAGATTCAAATAATAAGTTTTTTAGTTATTATTTTTATGTGAAAGAGTTTATTTTTTACTAATAATTAATTATAATATTTATTATCTAAAACTTGAAAGAATTTAATGTGTATATTTTTTAATTTGATCAAGTATTAAGTCTATTGGATAAATAAAAATAATTTAATTAAGTGTTAATCACAATATTACTATTCTCTCTAAATTATATGTAATAAATTCTTAAAAGAAGAGAAGTGAAAATATAAATTAAAAAGATATGCAGTGAAAATTTAAAATTAAATAAAAAATTAAAAAAGTATATATATTAATAATAATATATTTTTATGTGAATAATATTAAGGAATTTTTTAAAATTATATTTAATTATAAATTTAATATATTTTTTGAAATTTTATGAATTTGTTTAAATTATATTATTTTATTAATTTTATTTTTTATAAAACAGAATTATAAAGAGATAAAACGTGAGAGAGAAAATTAAAAAAAAAAAAGAAAAAAATAAAAAAAATAAAAAAGAAGAGAATTTGTTAATTTTAATCACTGTTGATTAAGTAATCAAATCTTACCTAGAACGTCAATAAATAAACTTAATCCTTAAGAAATAAAAATCACCAATGCTCATCATAAGACATCAAACATAATTTGATCTCATCTCACCCCACACATCAAATATACATTATGCTTAGGGCTCTCAATTCATATCCTATTTGTGGGTATTTAATTCGGTCCAACCCGTTCGAATAGGATAGGCTATCCAATCCGCTGCGGGTAGAATAGAGTATAGTTCGGATATGTCTGCGGGTAAGGTAGAGTACGAGTTTAGGGTATATCCTACCCTACCCTACCCGCACCTCATATATAACACATATTTTATTAAAAAATAGGTATATAGTGAAGGAAGTGAAAATTGAATCGACAACCTCCTTTATGTAATGACTTATAATAAGTGAACAACCACTAAAATAGTTAGTTAATTTAGTAATTTAGAGCATTAGTTTTTTATTTTTTATGTTATTAATATGTATAAAATTTGAAATGATTGAATTTTATATTTACTTTGAAAAAATTTGATATTTCTGCGGGTAGGATAGGGTAGGTAAGGTTTAGAACTTTAGGGTGTAGGTAGGGTTAGGGTTGAGAGATTCTCAACACGCAAATAGGATAGGGTAGAATTTTAATAAAATTTTCAACTCGCGAGTAAAATTAGGGTAGAGTCCAAACCCTATCCTACCCTACCCATTGCCAGCCCTAATTATGCCTACTAATACATAGGCTCAGATATGATCTCTAATCTAATATTGGTCGAACATCTTTCAAAAATTAAACTTCAGCTTAATGCATGTGTAAGAAGTAGCTAGGTGCTGGTCCAAACCCTAATTTGGTCCACACTACCATTTAGATTACAAATAAAGCTAGTGAAAAAGTAATTTAGGATTAGATTAATTAAGGATCCACTATGTTTTAATGTTGGGTAAAAAGTAAAAAGAGCATAACACCAAGTAGAAAAGGACAATGAAAAAGGCCCATTAAACTTTTTGTAAAGTTAATGATGACATTAACCCAAAAAGTAAAACGAGGTTAAGATATACATGAGATGCCTGCTTGTAATTAACAGACACTACTTGAAAGAAAAAACAATTAATCAGACAAAAAAAAAAAACAATTAAAGGTTAATTAAAGTATATTTTTCAATATTCTATTATGTTTATCTATTTTATTCCCTCAATGTACGAATATAATGAAGAAACCTATGAGTTATTGTTTTAACCATATATAGTGAAGTAATAATTTAGGTAATGTAACTTTTGTTATTTATTACTTTAATTAAATCACTATATAATAGAATAAACAAAAAATTAAAAAATGTTTCCTAAAACAAACAATATATTATTTAATAAAGTATAAAATTAACAGACTTTAAATAATTCTTCTGAAGATAAAGAAAAAATAAATTTTGAACATTATTTGAGGATTCAAAACCATGTAACTAAAAATTAGTCATCAATCACTTATTCATTTAGAAATACAAAATGTTCTCATATTTATATTTTTAATCAAATTTAATAAATAATAAAATTAAATTATATTTAGAATTATAATTAAACTTTATAAATAATATAATATTTTTATTCACATCTATAAGAAAGATAAGAATAAAAATATAAAAATATAATGGTAGTTAATTGGTGGCTGATATTTTGTGTTAATGAAAAAATTTTATTATTCTATTTTGCAATGAAAACTTTGATTAATTTAATTTGATGGTTGATTGTTCTGTTACAAAAATGTATGAGGACTAATTTATAGTATTAATAGATTTCTTTTTTTTTTTCCGAGAATTACAGTACCAAACTCCAATATATATAAAGCTTCAATTTATTGAGAATAAAATTTTCTTAGAATAAAATCATCTGATATTTACTTACTTACTTTTTTACCAATATATCAAACACATTCTTAAAATTTTAAATTTAAATTAAAAAAAGTGAGATTATATTGTAACAAAATTAAATTAAATATATCAATTATTGTGATGTACGGATCCAAGATTTAATTATTTATTTATTTCAAATCATTTCACCCTTTGGTTGTGTTTTCAAAGTCCAAAGGGATTAATAAGATACAAAACCACGGTCTTACCCAAAATTTCGATTAGATTTAACTAATAACTGTGTGCGTTTAAAAATAATAAAAAAATGTGAAGCTACATAATCTCAATAGAGTAATAATAATTAAGAATCCTATTACTTCATCCTTTTAATTATTTTTTAATATTTAAATAATAAAATTTTAAGTATATATATTTTTTGAAAAATATTATATAAATAAAAAATAAAAAATTTTGTTTATTATTTAAAAATTAGAAAAAAAAGTTAGGATGATAAATTAAGACTTTCAATTATTTTTCATCTAAATAAGCTTCACCAATTAGTGACGAAAGCATAGCAGCAAATTAAGCTCTTAGACCAAACAAATTGGACGACATTATTGCTTAGAATAATAAACCGATTTAAATATTAATTAACTATTAATGTTTGAATCACAGTTTCACTATACAGATAAAATGCTTGTTTAAGGAAGCACTTAATAGTTTAATGTGTTTTGGCCATTTCTCAACGTCTCTTTTTCTGTCTGTTCAAACAATGGGAGGGTATAAAGAGGTTAAAAAATTAAAGGAAGTTGATGGAAAATTTTTTATTTTATGAATAAATTCTGAAGATACCTTATCATCAATAACAATGATTTTTTTATTGTTTAACATGTACTCTTTGATCTTAAAAGGTGGAGCATTGCAGGATCTAAATATTTCACCGGTTAACAAATACTTTATGATATTTTTTAAAAATATTATAAATAGAAGATTTGAATATACGTAAACTTGAAAGGGTTTTAATGTATTAAAAATTTTAATTTTTTTTATTTTAATTCTTTTATACCAATGACGGTAGGTTACATTTTTTTGGTTGTTTTTATAACTTTGTTTTTGTTTTCACAATGAGTAATACACTAATATTACGCATTTAAATCTTTTAATAAATTAAATTTAATTAAATTAAACAATAAAATTTAAAATAATACTAATTATAACTGATTTTTATTATATTAGAACAATTTAGTTAAATTTTATTAACAAAAATATTTAAATATATAATATTATTCTTTCAGAATGCATATAAACTTAAAAGTTTGATTAATTCATGAAATCCATCCTTAAATTCTTTTATTTTTTACGTATACTCTTTTTAAAGGAAACTATTTAAATAGTATCCAAAAATTTATATCATTGACAAAAATAACTCCCAAAAAATACTAACCATAAATAAGTCTGCAAAAAATTTAAAAACACGACAAAAATAATTATATATTAAATATATATTATAAAAAAATTTTAAAAAGATCAAATTTTGATACAAATTTTTGTAATTATTATTAGAAAAATAAGATCTTTTCATCCTTAAAATTTGATAATTTTATATCAAACAAATTTTTTAAAAGATTTTTTATTGTGAATTATCACATTTTTTTAAAAAATTAAAAAAAAAAATCTAAAGACCAATTTTTGTTCTAAAACTTTTTGTGCACCTTCTAAATATTTTTTAAATATTGTCATAAAAATTTATATCAAATAAATAAATGGTTTGTTAAATACAAATTTTTTTCACTTATAAAAAATATAATAATTATTGATTATTTTTATTGTATTTTTAAATTATTTAGATATTATTTTATCGATAATATATTTTAAAAATTCTTTATCAATTGCTAAATCTTTTCGTTATCAAATTAGTAATTAAAAAAATAGCACATCTAAGTTCAAAAAATTTAGGAAGGCAAGTTACACCATTAAAAGAATTCATGAAAGTAATTTATATGTAACCAAAATTTTAGGAGTTAAAGGGTGCTAATTTCAATTAAAATAAATATGCATTAAAAAGGTTTAGAAAATCCATTTGTAATGCATATTTAGATTATAAAGTGGGCATCATCTATATAATTCACACCAAATAATAATAATAAAAAAATAAAAATAAAAATATAAAATATTTTTTAATAATTTATTTTTTAGTTATTGATATTAAATTTACAATTTTAAAAATAAAAATATAAAAATATTTTTTTAACTCAATAGAAAAGCGACTAAACAGGCACGACAGTGCCTGTTGAACCGTTGAACCGCTAGTAATAATAATAAGGTCAATTTTATGGTGCTTATTATTTGGTGTCTAAATTTTGCCTAACTTTTTTTTATAATAAGTTTTGAATTCTTAAAAATTATTTATTTTTATATCTTTTTAATTAAATATTAATTTTTAACTCTTTTTAATAAATAGACACCATCTTTTAGGCATGATAGCATTCACCTAATAATAAAATGAGGAGGCAAAAAAGATAATAGAGAGCGTCGAAGACAGTGAGAGAGAAGGTCCTTATATAGGCACACTGCACGAAATATTGACAATGATGTATGCATGACGTCATACTTATTCTTTCCAAAAGGGTTTAACAAATACTTTAAAAAAAGACATAATTAGTTCCATTAGTTTATATCAATTTTAAACAAACAAATTTATAATTTTATTATGTACTCCTGTGTTTTATACAATAAATATTTCTTAAATTAAAAGAAAAATTTTATTTTTTAATAAAATTTTTAATATTTAAAAAATATTTGTTAGCTAAATTATTTCCTTATATATAATGTTGTTTTGTTTTAACAATATTTACTTAAAAGTTTTAAGTAAATATTGTTAATCCGACCATTTTTTTTCTATTTTTCATTTAAAATATTAGGCAATTTTTAATCAAATTAAAATAACATAATGAACTAACCTAAAAATCATTAAGTAAGATAAACATTTAAAAATTGTTAAGTAAATAAACTATGAATTTTGTTACATATTTAAATATTTTTAAGGTTTAATTATTTTGTTAGTCTTTATAATCTCGCGAAATTTTCAATTAGGTCCTTATACTTTTTTTTATTTTAATTGAGTCCTTACACTAAATTTTTTTTTTAATTTGGTCCTTACATTTTTTTTTCTTTTATTTAGGTCTCTATACCAATTTTTTTTAGTTGAGTCTCTATAAAATTAAGTCAATTATTACTAAGAGGAATTTAATTGAAAAAAAAATTAGTACATAGATCCAATTAAAAAAAATATATAAAGATCTAATTAAAAATTTTATAAAAACTATAAAAATTAAATAGAGTAATTAAACCTATTTTTAAGTTAGACCAACGTTTTATAATTTTTAAAAATTTTCCACTGGCAAGCACGTGAGGTTATGGCTATAGCCTATAGAGTAAGAGTAGAATATGTGCATGAAAAAAAAAATGCGACGCGAAATCCAAAAAGAAAAAGAGTTCTAAAAACCCATGAGTCAAATGAAACCCTAATCATTGCTGATATGAAATTTAAGATTCAAACACTTTACACTTCTCCCTTCAACACCCACGCGCTGCCTCAACGCGTGTACTAAACTCTCTCTCCCTCATCAACAATAATATTAATTCCTTTCATTTTCTCCTCTTATATCTAAAAATAGAATTTATTTAACTTCTGTCTTAAGTAATAAATTAAGAATCTTTTCTAAAAATACAAAAAATTTAAATTTTGTATTTATTAAATAAAAATATTTAAAATATTTTATTAATATATAATAATCTTATTATATATCTTTAGAACACATCATAACTAAATTTATAAAAATATTATATATATATTATATAATTAATTATCAAATTCAGTATTAAATATATATTATTTTATATATTTTTAGTATATATTTTATATGTTCATAAATAATTTTTATATATATATATATATATATATATATATATTATATATACATGAATGTTATATATTATTTAGGACAAATTGCATAAAAAAATAAAGGATGAATCAATTTTATTCATTTATAAATTTTTTAAAATCGTTATTTTTTTTATCCTGTATTTATTCTATATAAATTGTTATAGAATATAGAGGTTTCAAAATTTATACATAAAATCGTTTTACTCATTTATAAACTTTTTAAAATTGTTATTTTTTTATTCTGTATTTATTCTATATAAATTGTTATAGAATATAGATGTTTCAAAATTTATACATAAAATCGTTATAGAGCGTAGATATTTATGTAAAAACTAGTTATCATTGTAAACTGCTATAAAGATGCGTATAAAAGTTTACGTGAAAATTAACTACCATCATAAATTCTTATAAGATGTAAAAATTTATACAAAAATTGACTACTATCATATATCATACAAGATATAGCGGTTTACACGTACAAAATTTAAAAGTTTATGATGCTAGTCAATTTTTTCATAAATTTTAGGGTAAAGTATTAAATTGGTCCTATATTTGGACGTAATTCTATTTTAGTTCTTAAGGTTTAAAGTGTTCTATTTAAATATAAAAAAAGTTTCATTTAGCATCAATTTAGTCTCACAGTGAAGTCAAAGTTAAATAATTAACAGAATATCCCACATAATAATACAAGAACAAAATCAATAATTTGGAGAACAAGTACAAACTCCAGAGGCACAAAATCAACCATTGATGTATCAATACATTTATTTATCATTCTCTTTAGTTTTATAGAAAATATTTTATTTATATTGTAAAAAAAATAATAAATAAATGTATTGATGTATCCATGGTTGATTTTGTGCTTCTGGAGTCTGTATTGTTCTCCAAATTATCGATTTTGTTCTTGTACTGTTGTTATGTAAGACATTCCCTTAATTATTTAACTTTGACCTCAATGTCGGACTAAATTGATACTAAATGAAACTTTTTTGATTCAAATAGAACACTTTAAACCTTAAGAACCAAAACAGAATTACGCCCAAACATAAGGGACCAATTTAGTACTTTACCCTAAATTTTACATTCTATAAAGATTTATAATAATTTATTTTTACATAAACTTCTATATTTTTTAATAATTTAGATATAAATTTTAAAATTTTTATAGTAATTTACATAAAATAAACAGATAACCAAAATATAATCATTTAAAAAAAATTTACAATTAAATAAAATTAATTCATCCTTTATTTATTTATACAATTTGTCCTATCCTTTAATTTAATTCTAATTAGTGTAACATTCCTTTCAAATTTTCACATGGTATATTATTTTCACTCTACTAAAATGCTCAAAATCCTGATTTAGAATTTAGTTATCTAATTATGACACCCAACAATTGCCTCATTTGGATCTTGTTTCTATGTAATTGAAAGCAGGTTTGCGTAGAGACTAATCTTGCTACTTATCTTTTATGATGGTAATAAACATTCTTCGAAATATTGCAATGATTCTATCTCAATTTTGAATGACTTCGTGACTAATATATAGAGCTGAAATGTAATCATGATCATACCAAGATATAATTATGTAATGCAGAAGTTAAACGAAAGGGAATAGTAAAATTATTATTCTTGATTTGCGGGGAAAGAAACCATGGAAAAATTTATAAATATACCATAAATACCGATATTTAATAATTTTAGTCGTTAATTTTAAATAATATATTATATACATATTTTTATAGTTAAAATTAATTATTAAAAAACGTGAACACTAATATTTTATCAACAATACTAGAAAATCAAGAGGAGATCAGTCAAAAATTTGTCAAATGTCTCTAGGTGAATCTAAAACCTCTATGTGGATGGTGTTTATGCTAGGTATTAGAATATTTTTTCTACTAAATATCAGAATGTTTCTTTTTCATACTAAATGAATGTTCTTTTATATATTTTATAAATTTTTTTATATACTAAGAATCGGAATTATTGGAAGTTTCGTGATTCCCACCTCTATTTCTCTAACATATCATTCAAAATTTTAATTTAAAGTGAAAAGCAATTAATATCAAATATTATAAATTAAAAATAAATAAAATTAATTAAATATAATTATAAATTAATTAAGTTCTTGGTTCCATATACTTTTTCATATTTTATAGCTAACGTTTTGATTTTGGAAAAGAATTAGAAAAACAAAAAGAAGTAAGATGATTATATATATTGACATAATTATGAGTTTTGCAAAAGCTGTATTTTCTTAGTAACTTTAAAAAAAAAAAGGGGAACTCTTAGCTTTTGAGAAGATTCCATTGCTAAGCTACTTCGCTTCGATTAAAATAATTTGCTTCCTAACATGAGATAAGACAATGGAAAGGAACATGTCTAGTAGTGTCACTATCTTTGGAGATTTTCTTTTTCCAAATTGAAAATGCCCTATTAATCATGATTCTGATAAAGTGGAAACTCAGGTGTGCAGTCGATTTTACATAAATATCTGAGAGTCGTTAAATAATTTGATTGATTTGACTAAATTTTTATCTAACAGCTATCAGGTATTAACTTCACGTAAAATCGACTACACTTGAGTTTTCACCTTTGGATAATTGGATCGAATTGTCTGATTTAATTGGATTAATCAAAAGTCGTTTATTAGACCGATTTTGTTTAAGAAAAAAATTAATTATGTTAAATTGGTCAAATAAATTTAGTGTTTTAGCGATTAATCAATTTAAAATAATAAAATATATTAAAATTATATATATATATATATATATATATATATTATATACAGATATTATTTTATTATATTTAATTCCACTTCAATTAAATTTTTGTTGAATTTTCAAATTTTAAAATCTCTAATTCCATTGATTTCAATTTTGGTCTTTGGAACCTTGCTACTAGTTCAATTCTTTAATATTTACTTCTACAAAACATCAAAAAACACAAAAAAAAAAAAAAAGAGAAAAAAGAAGGATGCATAATCAATTAATCATTCATCGTTATTTTTTTATAATTGCAAATATTTTAATTTTAAACAAAAATAAGTGTACAGAATAATTGTAATTTTGGTGGCAAGTGGCGACCATTGATTTTGAGTTTGAGTTTCAAATTTTCTGGCAAATTATTATGACCTTCACAACTGATAATTGTTCTGAACAACAATGTCCTTTTCAAGTGCTGGTTATTGCCAAACACATGAACAACTATCAATAGAGAAAAAACTGTGTTTAGTGAAAGTGACATTTCAACCATTTACCAGTGCTTCAAACTATTATGAGTTATGATTTCCCATCTACACAGACCCCATCATCCTTTCCACAGTTAATTATTAATAATAAATAATAACAAATACATTTATTATTATAAATTTAAAAAATTTTCAAGTATACTAGTATATAACTGTTTTAATAATTTTTAATCATTAATTTTAATTATAAAAAATATATATAATATATATATAATTAAAATCAACGATTAAAAATACTAAAATACTGGTATACCGATATATTTAAAAACTTTTCTATAAATTTTAGCTTCTAGTTCTTTACTCTTTCCCTGCATTCCGAAACCATCAATACAGCAATAAGCATTTAAGAGCCATAACATATTTTACCTAAAATAGCACTCTGAAACTGTTTGAACTTCAATCCAAATTGTATAAAGTTAAAAAAAAATTCAAATGTTCACATAACATCGAAATATTCTAGTAATTTTAACTAATATATATTATATATTTTTTAAAATTGAGATAAACAATTATGCATGGCACAAAAGATTTACAAAATCAAACTACTTTTACAAAAAAAGTCGTAAGTTGACAAAAATTTTTGACTAAGAAGACCAATGTATTTATAGATAAAAAATCAAATAATAATTAGATATTGGCATAAAAAATATACTGATAGTTATAAAATTAACTTAAAAACTATTTTTTTAAAATAATTGAATCTTAATTCTAACTTTTAATTATAACATTAGTATTCTTTTCAAATTATATGTAATAAATATTTGAAAGAAGAGAAATAAAAATATAAATTAGAAAGAAAAGTGGTAAAAATTTAAAACTAAATAAAAAACTAAAAAAATATGTATATAATAATGATGATAATAATAATTTTTATTTGAATTATATTATTTTATTAATTTTATTTTTTGTAGAACAGAAAGATAGAAAAAATAGAAAATGAGAGAAAAAAGAGAGAAAGATAAAGATGAAGAACGAGAGTAAGAGCGAGAGTGAGATTTGTTAATTTTGGAAGAAAATTTTTTAATTTTAATTGTAAAAAAAAATCGGATGACATATTTTGATTTGTCAAATTACTAATATAAAAGATAAATTATATATAGAGTAAAAATGGTAGAGAAATGAAAAATGGAGAGAGATAGATGAGAGAATTTAGGAAGGGAGTTTATTAATTTTGAAAAAAAAAATATTTTCTCTAAATTTTAATAAAAGAATGTCATGGGATAAATTTGATTATTAAATTAGATAGTAATATATGATACATAATATAGGTATATTTTAATTTTAATTTTAATTTTAATGCAATTAAAGAATGTCATGTTGCACATTTTGATTGTCAAATTAATAATTAGTCATTGATATTGATAATGATATATAAAATAGATAGAGTGGTTGAAGGAATGAGAAATAGAGAAAGGAAGAGGGAGGAGGGTAGAACTCTTTAATTTTGGAGGGAAATATTTGATTTCAATTGTAACGAGGGAGTGATATGCGACATATTTTGGTTGTAAAATTAGTAAAGATGAGAGAAGAACTCTTTAATTTTGGAGGGAATGATTTAATTTCAATTACAATGAGAGAGTGACATGTGGCACATTTTAGTTGTGAGGAGGAGAGGAAAATTCCTTAATTTTGGAGAGAAAGATTTAATTCCAATTGCAATGAGAAAGTGATATGTAGCACATTTTGGTTGTAAAATTAGATATATATATATATATATATATATATATATATATATATATATATAGGTTCATTCAAAAATTTAATTATACATTATTATTACATTGATTAAAAAAATATATTTAAATTAATTATTTATTATTTTTAAAATTGCAAAAATACAAAGATACACAATATATAATATTGAAAAAAAAGGCCAAATTCTTTACTAGATGTAAATAATTTGGTACATTAAAGAAAGACATCATTCAGGAGAGAGAAAGAAAGAAAAAAAAATTGAAAAAAAAAAAAGAATGTACATTAGCAAACTTTGTTCTATCCTTGAGTTTGTAAATTATAAGCACAAGGTTGGAAAAACAAATTCCAAGGTAAATAGTAGTACTAACAAACATCACTTTAGACTTTAGACTTTTTGATCCTCTCTCAGATATTCCCTTTTTCTTTAGATTCTGAAACTGACATATATAGGGCATATTAACCAACCAACCAACCAAAACCATGTCAAAAATTCCATGATTCTTGACCTTGAAAATTGGATGGCCTATGCATTCTAACACCACTTATGCTGTTCCTTGCTGCCATCATTTCATTGAGTGAAAGCCTCTTCTTTGGCTCAGGCCTTTGCTTTGGAGCACTATGACACCTTAATTTTGCATTAAAAGATTGAGTATTTGACATGTAATTTGGATAATTGGAATAAGGCCTAAAAAATGTGTCCCCTCCACACACACTTTTAGCCGGTGTGGCCGGGGCAATTTTAGGGTGCGCGTAGTTTGCGAATCTTGGAGTGTTGTGTGCCGTCGAATACCTACATTCGTCGGCACTCAAGTACCAATCGAAATCTTGAAGGTGCCGGCAATCTGGGACCGAGATTCGGCCAGGAAGAGGGGATGAGACAGCGTGGTATGGCGGATCTTCGCCACATTCGGACATTGTAGAGGTGTAACGCCTTGACCTTGATGATCTAGTCTTGTAAGTGTCAATTTCAACAATTTTTGGAGACTCATCAAATCCATTCAATGATGCTTCATAAGATGTAGGTATCATCATCCTTTTGCTGTGGAATTCACTCCTTGTTTCATCAAATCGTTCCTAGTACAAAAAAAATAAACATTGTCTTAAATTAGAATTAACTACAATAGTCAGTTTAAATTTAAGGTGGAAACTCAAGTGCAGTCGATTTCACGTGAAGTTCATAACTAGTGGACTTCACGTGGAGTTAATAACTGAGAGCCATTAGATGATTTGACTGTTTTGACTAAATTTTCATCTAACGGCTCTCGACTATTAAATTCACCTGAAGTCGACGGCACCTGAGTTTTCACCTAAATTTAAAGTTGCATTTGGTTTGCGTTTTTTATATTCAATTTCTTAAAATTTGTGAAGAAAAAAAAAAAAACACAAACAATAAAGATAAAAAAACAGAATTTTATTATTTTTGTTATTTTCTTTTTTCACAAAATTTTAAAAATAAAAACATAAAAAATAAATCATCTTATTTTGAATCCAAAACAACTTATAATCAAAAGCCATCTAGAATTAAAAGCTTTTACCAGAGATTTTCTTGCAAGAACTTCCGGGAGGAACCTATTGTCTTTGCTCATGGAACGGCGGGCGCGCTGCGACCGGACGGCGGCCTGAGCTCGAATTAGAGCCTGCATACTGTGAAGAGTTGCGGCAGCCCTCTTTCTAACTAGAAAACCTCTAACAAGAGCTTGTATCTTAACCAATCCTTTCAGTGCTCTAAGAGCCTTCCTTGCCTGAAAAAAAAAAAATGAAAAATCTTGGATTTAATGTTGCTACTAGAACATTCTATAATTATACAATATGCATTGATCAATAAAAAATTTTGAAATTATGAAATTATCATTATCATTACATTGTCAAATAGAGCATTCAAGATGGTAAAAGGTAAAAAAGTGCACCAAACTTGTTTAAAACAGAAAATGGAGGATTTGGATGCTAACGAGGCAAGTCAAAGGAAAAGTGCATATGCTAATGCTAGTTTCAATGAAGAAAAAGAAAAAGGACATTTGAGAGAAGAGTCACTGTTTCATTAAGAATCTAAAACCAACTTTCTCACCTTTTTAGAGAGAGGGGGACAAAAGAGTAGGAACCAAGCAATTAACTTCACTTATACCAACAAAAACAAAAGATGTGTTTTTTATAGAAAAGATCACAAAAACAATGGAAATACACAAAAAACAGACATACCCATTTGTGAAAACAAGCAATAAAACATCAACACCAAATCAAAATTTGATTTTTAAACATACCCAAATGAGAAAACAAGCAACAACACATTACCATCAAATCAAACTTTGATTTTGAAAGAAGATAAAGTGACATACCAAATAGCCTCTGAAGAAAGTTTGGATTTTTACAGCAGCCCACTTGTCTCTGCTGCCACTGAACAATGTGCCTCTCCCTTGGCTTGTCAGCCTAACAACTGCCACCGCCGCCTGCGCAGCTGCCACGGCGGCATCTGCAGCCGCGGCAGTGGCAGCTGCCACAGCAATTGCATGCTTGTTCTGCTCACTCTCAGTGTCAGCAATATAGGATCTAATCCAAGCACCATCAGAAGAAGAATCCAAAGCTGCACCATTGGAAGGAGCAACAATGTTTCTATTATTATTATTATTATCCTTCTCTACTTGCTTAGCAAAACTCCATCTTTTCTTCTCTTTCTTGTCATAAGAAGAAGAAAAAGAAGATGTTATTGTTGCCAATGACCCTGAATTTTCAATGTGGTGTTGATCCTTATTACTATTCTCTTTATTCTCCTTTTTCATTCCTAATAGACCCTTCAACCACCTTGTAGCTTTTCCCATAATAACAACTTCTCCTTCTTCAACACTATCACCAGAACTAGAAAGTGGAAGAGAGAGTGTTAAAGTGGGTTTCTCAAATGTAGCAACCAAATCCAAATGGATCCAAATGTGAAGGTTTTTTTTGGTTTGGTTTGAAAATGAGAGGGAGGGGTGTGAATATTGATGATGATGCAAGCAAGCACAAAGGGATTGTAGAGGGAATAGATTAATAATAAACGGTGCAAAGAGTTAGAAAAGCATCAAACCTTAATAAATGGGGTGAAGAAGGAAGAAAAAAAAAAGATTTAAAATTTTGGATAAAGATTGGAACTTTTTTTGAAAATTAACTTCTGACAGCACCTCGTGAAGAACTGCATTAGAAGACAAAAAGAGGGTCACAGAAAGTTAGCAGAGAGAGCCTCAAATGAGAAAAAAAAAATTAAATTTTGTTTTTAAAAAATAAATTAAAACAACCCCATTAAAATAGTTGCAAAATTTTTCAAAATCTAACCTCAGGAGTAAAGAGACAATAATTAACAGACAAAGCATAACGATGAAAAATCACATTGAAAAAAAATGGTAATAAAAATAGGCCACAAAAATCATGGGGAGACCAAAACTGCAAAACACAAAATCAGGAACTCTTATTTTTTTCATTTAAATTCAAAAAAGAAAAAGAGCGCCGAACTATCCTTCCACTCACTCAACTAAAATAAAAAAAAATCACTGCAAATTCTTGTAAATTTCTTCCCTTATAAACTGCAAAACTTTCTTGAGTTTCTTCTTTTTTATCTTTATTTTTTCTTTATCTTTCTCTTTCTGGAGCAACGTGTACACTACATGTCTACATACAAATGAAAGATTATATGATACTCACTGACAAAGTCATTTCTGATTCAAAACCTTCAATGAGTATGAACTATAATAAGAATTGCTGTTATTCCAAGAATATCGATATGTTAATTGAAATTAAGGGGTAAAATAACTGAAATATCAGTGTTTTAGAATATAAATCTCTCTTTGAATTTTTATATCATTTATTCATAGAAAAAATTCTTCATTTATTTAAAATATTAAAAAAACAATTATTCCAATATTTTTCAAATAAATTATTCTTATTATATATTATCTCATAGTAAATAACAACATGTTTAACCTAAAATACGTCGTACCCACTTTAAAGTTCAAAATTTTTTTTGTTATTTACGCGAGGTAAACACTAATTCGTTGTGGATTGTAACTCTGTTTAAGGGCTTGTCACTAGCTAACGAGTTGGTACATACACAAGACGAAATTCAAATTTTTCAACATTTACTTAAGCGGACTAATGAGTTAACCACATCAACCCAATTTAGTTCTAAAGTTCAAACTTTAATAAAGGCTAAAACTAGCTGTGGAAACAGGCCAAACTTTACTCTTAACAGACTTTACCTGTCATGTAGTTAATTGGTCTGGGCCTGACCTGTTAGACTTTTTCAAAATACTAAATTTGGCCTGATTTGTAACTTGTTAAAAGATCTGATAATTTTTTTATAAAAATAAAAATATTATTTATAAAGTGTTTTTTAATAAAAATATTTATATGTAATATGACATATTTAATATTTATAAAAAATTTTTAATTTTTAAAGTATTTAAAATATACAAAAATATTTATAATAAAATATAATAAATTTAAAATATCTAATAATTATGTTAATAATAAAATTAATTTATATATTTAATTATGTTTTAACAGGTTAAGCAAGTCTGACAAGCTAATAAAATTAATTAGTGAATTTGAATTTGATATATTAATATATTAAAATTTTTATAAAAATCTAAATTTGTATCTATTTTATAACAAGTCAGATTAGAACTGGTCAGACTAAGATCCCTAGCTAAAATTTGAAGATCACATTGAACATTTGAACCTATAGTAATATATATTAACAAATATTACAGGTTCGAATCTCATATCTTTAATAAAAAAAAAAAACATGCATTAACAAGGGACTATACTATAATAAAAATGCACACTTTGTAATCTTCTTCTTTGTCCCATCTAAATATAACATATAAACAAAATAGATTATGACATATATTCACAAATTATCACATAAATATCCTTCATTTTTTTTCTTCCTTATTTTTTTATTATTATTGTAACAAATAGTAGTGGTTCCAGAAACAACTTTCTCGCTGACCATGATGATGATGATGATTCCACTGAGCTTCTTTTTCTATTTTCACTTACCCTTTTGCTGCTACAACCACAGTTCCTTATTATTAATATTCTGCTGCTGCAAAACCTGAAACACTATATTAGTATGTGTTAGTAGTATCCATTTGTCAAAAGGGTTTTTGATTTCTAAGTGGAATGGTCAATGGTGCTATATATTGCTATCATTTTATTGAACCTAATTATGAGCAATAAATTCAGCCTAGTTTTTTTTTAGCTAACAAATTTTAATATGAAAAAAATATGTGAATTTTTTGTGGAAATAGATTTTTTAGTGTATATATAAATGAGTGAACCGTGCATATATACAACATGTGAATACAACAATTTAAGAAAATATCCTTACATAATATCTTTAAAACTAAACACTAACGTAAGAAACTATTGTGAGTTTATGACAATTATTTTCCTTAAAATTTGAATTGTGATAATTGTTTAGTGAAAAAATTTGACTGATTAATAGTGAAGTTTTCTTTCTCTTTCTTTTAATTTGTGCCTGATTTAATTTGTATGAAAGCCAATATCCGTTTTTATTTAACCATTTTTCTGACTTCTTTTTATTCGAATCCGATTTGAATAAAAACAAATATATTTGATTAACTTATTTTTAAAATATTAAAAATAATTTTTAATAATTTATAATACTAAATATTTTTTTGACAATATGTAGATACAATTTTTTTGGTATAACATTGTTAAAAATATATATTTTTAAATATTAAATCAAAAACCCTCTCCTAAAAAACTAATAAGCCTAACAACAAATAAAAAGAAAAAAGAAAACAATAAAGTAATGACTCATTAATAGTTGTTATCATAATGTAAAATAATTTTTCATAGTGAATTTTTTCTCCAAAAATCTTGACAGACAGCCGGAAGCCCGTAACCCTCTAATAAATAGAATTTAAAATATTCTCTTGCATATATTAAGTTTTTCTTCGTTTTTTCTTTAATTAAGAGTGAAACTGAACCCAAAACTTTTAAATAAAGATAAAGATATTATATTATTTAAATTATAATTTATTGGCAGATGGCAATTTTTTTTCATATCTCAATTTAAAAAAAAAAAAAGATTAAATATCAATCCAACATAAATATCACAATTGTGATAGCTTTAATACGAGGAGAAAAGAAAGTAAACAACACTACATTACATCTGAAAGTTAGTAGCGATTATGGAACCGGATAGCAGTGGTTGTTAATCCGCTAATTGATAACGTGCGGCTAAACATTTAACAGCGGTTAATAGTAACTACTGGAATAACCACTGCTATATGGTATTTTATCGCGATATGTTTTTGCGGCGGTTCTAACCGCTACTAAATAGTAAACTAGACTACTTGGAGATAGCAACGATTCTGCAAAATGCCATCTTCTGAAAAGTTGTTTTTCTAATATAACAACAGGATTTTAATCGTTGCCAAATGTCATATTATGATTTTTTTTTGTTGTTTAAATCCGAATTTTCATATATAATTATTATTTTAATTCCTGTTACGTTCTTCCACTACGTAAGTTGCTTTAATTTATTAAAACAACCAATAACTAATCAAACTAAAAAACACAAAATAGAACAAAAATATTTACGCAAAAGTTAATCATTATAAGAAAAATTTGTCTTCAGTGCATCAATTTCTGTAAACAAGAAATTAATAACTCAAAAGTCATTAAACAGCGAACAATCAAAAAGTGTTCAGACTCAAGTTTCTCTATTTCCATTGACTTGATTCCATGATTTTTCATTCAGATCATTAGTGCCAGAAGATCATGTTGCACGGGATACGGTCGGTGCACTTCCCAAAGCTTCCAGATCCGCAGCTACGTTAGGTGACAAATTACCTCCTTGTTGCTGGATTAGGTATCTTAACAAATTTCTCATTGTCTGTGTCTTTGCCTTTTCCTCTGCTGCCTCTGCCTTTAGTACTGCTGCCTCTGTCTTAAGTTCTACAATCTCCTTCTGATACTCCTCAATTTGCACACTGGAGTCCGACTGCTGTGGAATATTAGGAAAACACTGAGTGGGACATGGCCCGAAACCCATTCCACGAACTCGTCCTGGGTGCTCCTTGCCAAGAACTTGTGCGAGGGAATCATTCTGCGAAAGCCCCTTGTGGGATGCGTCTTGGCCCTCAATATGCTCAATTGCTTCCTGTAGACATGTAATATTTGGAGTTACACTAATTTTAGATCTACAATTGTAAATTCAAAAAGAAAAGTGAAAAATTAAAGAACATGACTTACACCAACAACATGCGCATCTTCATTTATATACGTGCCATCCTTTTTTTTTATGTGACATGGTCAATATCTCTCCTCTACCAATAGGTATTCCCTGTCGTTGCTCCTATAACATTCATGTGGACACAATCATAGTTAAAAAAAATAATAGTTTACTTTATGAATTCAGACGTTGGCTTGATTTTTTTTAATTTATACTTGAATACAAACTCAAAATGCACTGATAGTACACGAGAAAACTCCAATCGTAAATTTGTGCACATTATTATGTAATAAATATTTTTTAATTCATGAATTATTTTTTACGTAATACGAAATCGAAATTATATCTAATGCATTAACTTACAGTGTTTGAAATATGTTTTTCAAAAAAAAAATTATTAGCGAGAGCTAGAATAGGCTTAACAAGGCAATGTTTAAACAAAAAATTTCAAGTTAAAAGTATATTGCAGCGGTTGAGAGAAAACTGCTGCAAAAAGTTCATCAAACATATTTGTCCATTCGATATTTTGCGGCGGTTAAAGCAAAACCGCGGCGGTTAAAGCAAAACCGCTGCAAAATGTGACTCTTTTAGTAGCCTCTTCCAAATTCGTCGTGCTAACCGCTGCCAGATTCTATTTAGAAATCGCTGCTAAATATCCGTCACTATCTGCTGATTTTCTTGTAGTGATAAGTGTTAATTGCTATGGATAAAAACAGTCCACTACATTAATAAACACAAATTCCAAAATATATCTCTAAATAAACAAATTTACTAATTAAGAGGATTGATAACTTAAAATCATACCATAAAAACAATATTCATGGACTTGCCGTAAATGAATAGTATTATTTATTTATTGTTGGTTTTTAACACCTAAACGGCTAAATCTTAGAAATGGGCAATATTTTAGCGAGTAAATCCCTAAAGTAGTTCCTCAGATTGAGCCCGTGCACCAATGTTACCCCTAACTTTCAAAATGCTCTAATTGCACCCTTCAGATTGAGCTCCGTGCGAAATTCTGATCCTTCCACCCAATTCCGGCGTGACTCAGCAGCCGGAGCGCTGAGTTGGCTGCTTATGGTCCACGTAGGCAGCCTTAAACGGCTAGCTGATGTGGAGTGTCATTAAAGAATCTCCGAATTTCCCGAATTAGTCCCTGTTACCAATTATAAACCCTAAAGTTGTTCTTCCCTCTTCCTGTGTGAATTGGTTCGTCGTCCAGCTCAAGCTTTTCTTCCCTCTTCCTCTTATTCTTCTTCTTCGTCCTCTCCCGCCATGAGTGACAGTCACGCTTCTCGAAGGTCGAATCGCTCATCTGCGACCAGAAACTGGAAAGGGAACAATGTGTGCAGCTGGCGTTCAGCAGTTCCAGAGTGGTGTGGTTGTGGGTGCAGGCCTATCCTTCAGTGGTCAGGGACGGAGAGTCATCCTAATAAGCCGTTCTTCGGGTGTCCGAATTATAACGTGAGTGCATTTACTGGCTAAAATTTCTAGTGTTGGTTAGTTGAGGTAGTTGTTTGATAAGGTTGATGCATATTTGCAGACTAGTGGAAAGATTTGGTGTGGGTTATTTGTCTGGGCAAATTCTGTACAGGATGAGGTGCCGTTGAAGTTTGATGAAGAAGATGAGCATGGTGTGATGAAGATGAACATTGCATGGAAGGTGGGCAAACTAGAAGCAGATGTGAGAAATGTAAAGCTGATGGTCCAAGTGCTTGGTTTAGGGGTATTCGTGTTATTTGTGTTTGTGTTGATGTTACTGTTGAAGGTTTGATTAGGCTGAGAACTGAAACATAGAACCAGTGTAATCCAGTTTATGAACAATGTAATTGACATTAGTTTATTTTTGATATATTGAATGACTATTTGGTTTTGTTTTTGTAAATATAATTGAACACCCAATTATGTTATGGATAAGAAACAACAGCAAAACCTTACATAAGGCATAATTCACAACTGAATGACAATAACACTAGTTCATATAAAATTCTGCAATAATGCATTGATGACAATAACAAGCAAAAAAATACTGAGCATTGTTTCAGCTAGATTTCAGAAACTTAGTTAGTATTTAAAAGTTGCAGAGGTGTCTATGAATCACCATGACCAAACAAAAAAGACTAAGATAATTATTTCACAAAATATTACAAACTTTCAGAATTTCAACCAAAAGCTAGGAACATAATCACTTCTTTTTTGGCGGTTTGAACCCTGTGGTGGGCACAAACTTGAGGAAGTTGGCCAGCCTTGCTGCAGTTGCCTCACTAGCTCCCTCCATTGGATTGAATGATGCAGAGCCAGTTGGAGTAGGTGACCTTCTTCTAAGTGGCAGTTTCCCAGGTCTTGTAGGTGTCTTCCTCTTTTGTTCATGCTCCTGCAATGCAGACAATACCTTACATAAGGCCTAGAAAATAAGATGATTGTCAAATAATAAAAACACATTACATGAAGCATTATTAAACACAATACCTTTTGGGAGTTTTCAGCTTCAGAGTATGAGGGCTGAGACAAATCAATCTCAGCCTGCTGGACATCCACTTCCACATGAGTGGCAGGAACAGGGGCAGATGCAGTAGCAGTAGCAGACGCTGTTGCAGTTCCAGAGCCTGTAGCAGTAGCAGAGGCACTTGCAGCTTGAGGTGCATTGGAAGTAGTTGTTGTAGCTGACGCAGAGGCAGTTGCAGTGACATTCTGAGCAGCAGCCTTAGGGTCTTTAGCAGCAGCCTCCGCAGCTTTCTTCTTCGCAGCCTCTGCAGCTTCAGCAGCCTTCTTCTTCTCACACCCTCTTTTTGTATGACCTTTCTGCAAGCAATACTTGCAAGTGAATGGTCGTAGCTGTCTCTTCAGAGTGGTGGTTGGCTTTGATTTCTTGCTAGACTGACCCTCCTCATCCGTATCCTTCCTTCTCTTGGTTTGGAGCTGTCCAGGTTTCCTCTTAACCAAAGGTGCCAATGGTCTGTTGTTCTCAGATCTTTTCTATAATTGTTGGCCAGGTAAAGGATTTATGTGGTGGGAGTAAGTGGCTTTGTACGACTCCATTGTGAGGAGCTTGTGGCAGAAATCCGCTGGCCACTTGTTCACTCTAGCAATAACAGCACATGCGTGCACACATGGGATTCCTGCAACACATGGGATTCTAGCAATATCAGCAATAATAATTAGGTGCATAGTTAATTAGACTCACTAGCCAAAGTACTTAAATAATTAAGTAACAGTTAAATACATTACCTGTTAGGATCCAAAACTGACAAGTACATGGCTTTTTTCCCAAATCCACTACATGGTGTGCATGGTGTCCATGTACCTCGAACTTCTCGTATCTGGTGTCTCCAGCCCATATTGGTTGCCATTACCCAGATTCCTTCCTCAGCTTCTCCAGTCTGCTCTTGATCACTGGGGAAAGTATCCCCACATGATTATCCAACTTCACTTTATTTTTGGCTATCGTCCTCATTACGAACATCCTAACCTCTTCCAGCAGTGTGATTATAGGCTTCCTCATAGCTTCCTTAATCTTTGCGTTGAATACTTCGCACGCATTGTTACATATTGAGTCTAACTTTGACTTGTGACTGAACTGAGATCTTGTCCAAGAATGTGTTGGCCATTTTTCTAGGTATGCCCAAGCCTCCGGATTTAGCCGCTTCAACTTTTCCCTATGTTCCCTGAATTCCTAAAAGGTTGTGGCTCGTGCACAATCCCACAGCAAGCCTCTTAGCTCCAGATCTTTCCATTGCTTGTTGAAATTCTTCCACAAATACCATACACAGAAACGGTGATGCACATTGGGCATCACCTCCTGTACAGCATTTATGAGTCCCTGCAACACAAAGTAGATGCAAATAATAATTAACTCAGATACAGCCGAGAGAAGTTTATAGAATACACAGTTATATGTTCACATAATAGATGTTGCTTTTTTATATTTTCACCATAGTAGACCCTGACTTTTAATATTTTCACCATAATAGTCCCTGATTTTGTATTAAACGCACCATATTGTCCCTAACTTTTGCTATCGTGCATCTAAAGTAGTTCTACTCACATATCAGCAAGCCTCTTATATGATCCAATATATTATAATATAGTGAAGGCAACCAAACAGAAAACTAAATCAGAAGGGATTAGCAGCCATGTACCTTTTGCATATCAGAAATGAAACACCAACCATGTGTCTTGTAATCTCCCAAATCTGCGTGCAATAGTTCTAGGAACCATTTTCAGTTGGCAGTGTTTTCAACTTCCACAATTGCTCATGCAATGACGTATATGTGGTGGTTTGCATCCTACGCAACAGCTGATAGAATCTGCCCTCCAAAGACAGTTTTCAGGAAAGCACCATCAAGTCCAATGAGTGGACAACATCCTGCCTTAAATCCATTCTTGCAGCCACTTAAACACACATACATTTTCTCAAATATGACATCACCATTTGGCTATGGGATGGTGCAAATTTGGACAGTTGAACCCGGGTTAGTCTTCAGCAGTGTCTCCCCATAGTCCCTCACCATTGCATACTGTGCCTTTTCATCACCATATACAAGGTTTCTAGCATCAGATAGTGCCTTTGAGATCGAGTTCCTATTCAATGACAGATCATACTTAGTCTTGAAGAAGGTGTTTGCATCACAATGCCTGAAGTTGGGATACTTTCTGTTTTTCTTCACCAGCTTAATAGCAACCCAGTTACGATTGGCTGTTCTGTTCTTATCCTCCCTTGCACAGCTATGATCATCTCTGAAAGTTTTCACTTGCCAGCAAGTATCGTCTCGATCCTTGGAAGCAAAGATAACCCAACTGCATTCCTTCACCTTGCAAACTGCCCTAAGCCTCTTCCTATCATTTTTATTGAATCGAATACGCATTCCCTCCTGGATGGTGTACTCCCTAACAGCCTCTTTAAAATCCCACTTCGTATTAAACTTCATTCCAACCTCTAAGTGAAGCTCCCCAAACTTAGCCCCCTCTCTAAAAACTGGAAACACCTCATCAGACTCGGTCTCCTCTTCTAATTCGTCTTCAAAATTGGGTGGGGTTTTCATCTCCAATGAATGTCAATAGTTGGCACCATCAAAATTGGTCCCAGGATCGTATGCATCATAATCATTATTCTTATCAATTCCTACTTTCCCAAAATCCACTTCAACATCAGAATTAATCTCCACAAAAGCATCGTCATCAACACAAATCTTCTCCTTCATCTTATTATTCCCCTTACCCTTATCCTGTGAATCACTCTTATTACTTGTTTTCTTCTTACGTTTTACCTTACGTGAAGGAACAGGGTCCGCAGCACATGAATCAGATGAGCTGTCTTCCCTTACTGGTTTATAGGGCTCATCTTCTGAACTATCATCAGAACTAGTGTTAAACCCGTGCGATGCACGGGCTTATATTTAAATTTGATAAGTTAAATTAAAAATAATATTTTATAACCATATATTTTTTAAATTTAGTATAACACTATCATCGTCGTTATATAATAAACGTGTTAAATATGTTGTTTTATCTTTATTCAAAGTAAAATATAAATAGAAGAGTTTGAAGTTTATAATATTCTTGAACCATAAGGAGGGAGACATAAAAAAATAAGAACATATATAACTGTAATAATAGCATGTTAATTTTACACTAAATTTTATATCAAAAAGCTAATAAAAATTTATCGACAACCTAGTATCTTACTAACTTCATTAGAAAAGCAATTGGCATAGGATGTTGTGCTCCTTGTTACACATTTTATTTTAAATTTGAAAAAAGAGTTATAGATAAATTAGTTATATCTATAGTAAATATTTGTACAAAAGTGTAAACCATAACATGCTATTAAAATGAAAATAATATTATTCTTACCTAAATATTATTAAAAACCTATTTGAACACGACATTTGTTGTTGATGACTTTGGATTGCCGTCTTCGTCTAGAATTAAAACCCTGAGGCCACTGCGACTCTTAATTCTTGACAAAGCAACATAAAGTTGTCCATGGGTGAACACTGATTTTGGCAAATAAAGCCGTACATGTGATAATGATTGACCCTGACTCATGTTAATGAAAATTGTCTCCGTTGGAACTTAAATGGCAATCCTGAATCTGAAGAGATCAAGTTCATTCTTGGAATGTACACTTTATCTCCAATATTTCTATCAGTCACTAATGTCACTCCAATTACGTTGCTGCAAAGTTCGTTAACTATTAATCTTGTCCCGTTACATAAACCTGAAGTCTGGTCTATGTTTCGCAGTAGCATTACAGCGACTCCTAGCTTCAAAGTCAACTTGTGATTGGGTAGTCCCAAACATTTGATGTTATTTAGGAACTCTGGTGTGAACCACTCTTGTTGTACATCTTCATTCTCATCAGCTTGACATGTTGTGTCAGAGCTCAAATACTCCTTTTCCATCCCTGGAAAGATTGTCAAGACAAAATTGTTTACCTTCTCGACACTCTCAAGCGTGGGTGCAAGAATTGCCCTACTATGAAAATACCTGTAATCTGACATGTTTTGCAACAAATTTGGATATATAAAGTCTACCAAATGAGAGAGAGGGTCATCAGTAGTTGTAATCAATAGATCATCTGGGATTTCAACTTTTGATTCATCACCAACAACAGAGCCAATATTTCCATTTCCAACATCAAGTATCCAATTAGCAAATCTCTTCATTTCACCTTCATCTTGATCCGAAGAAGACATTAGAAGCCTCATATTCGTATGCAGTTTCAGAACCTTACAAAATGACCACAGATGGGATGAGTTAATAGCGAATGCCAATATATTGTGTCTACTTCTTTTCGGAATCACCAGAAGTATCTGTCTGAAATCACCTCCTAGAACAACAACCTTACCACCAAATGGTTGATGTGTCTTATGTTGATCGGTAACTGACATAAGATCCCTGAGCATCCGATCAAGTGCTTCAAAACGTCAGTTGTACCTTCCCTCGCATACAACATATTGAGAACTCAAAATTGGATCCTGTTTTGGATTTCTCTGATCTCTCCTCATACCACATCATGGCGTCGCAATGCCGACAAAAAAATTCTGGGTCACCAATATCTATCACATCTAATAATCACCAAGATAATAAATTGTTTCAGTTATATCTGCAACAAATACTTTATATAAAAATATACCTTTCTTTCACCATGTTAAGTATAAAAATAATATTTATAAAAGATTACCGAAGAATGCAATTTATGGATTAAAAAGATGAAATCATATAATACAAGTTCATTGTGCCAACCTCAAGATTTAAGTTTTACATGCACGTTAATCAAACAATAAAAATTACAATAAATCAATGTTCAAATACAAAAATGATCATATATAACCATATCTTAGTTTGAATTTTAAAACTTGAACACTAAACAATAATTTTTTGTTTATAAAAAACATAACAATAGTAAATAATAAAGTGCTGATATTGCTACTTCTTAAATTACCTGTATTCTCAGCAACATCGAATATGGCTAGGTATTCAATTTGCACAGAATCATCTAATATAGTCGTGTTTTCAGTAATATCCTCAACTTCTTCAAAAATTTTTGAAAGATTTATAGTCAATTCCTTCAAGAATGTTTTTCTTTATATTAGGTGTCTTTCTTTTTCAGCTATGCACACTTCTTCTAATTCTTTAGTATCTAAATTTGAATTAGATGTACTTGCTCCTGTAATCATTAGAGATAATACATCAAGTACTTTATATTATAAAAAAAGAAAAATAAATATATGTTAAATGTTTGAATCAGTTGAATTATGAATATATATTATGAAGGTAGTATTAAAGATAAAAGAAGTAAAATTTTAGCTTTGTGATAATTACAATCTATCATGCTTATCTTACCATGTCTCTTTTGAAGTAGCATAGTCTTCCTATTCAGTCTTGCATCCCTTTGCAATCTAATTCGATTTGTGTACTCCAATGAATCTATAATAATTATTTAGCATATACCAAAGATTGTTTTTAATAGACCAATTGAAAAGTTAAATGTTTGGTCTTTAAGTAATAAAAGCATATTAACATACGCTGGCTTTGTAACTGGTCGATATTGTTTGATGTTTGTTGAAGATGTTGCTGACTTGTCTGATGACATAGGCTATCATATGCTTCACGTGTGATACCCGAATTACTAATATCACTAATATTGGAAGTTGGAGACCTTGATCGATATGGTGTTGGGTTATTACCTAATAAGATAACTCGAGATATTAGTTTTGAACATATTTTATGTTAAAGTTTATAATTGAATAAATAGTAGGAAAATCAAAATACATAAAGTGCATGTACATTCACATAAGCAAGTTCCAAAAAAAAAATCATCCAAAAATAAATCTGTATTAATGCTATTTGTAATATTCGACAACACTGATTGAAAATGCACACCATTGGAACTATCACTCGAATTTCCTGTAATTTTTTCATAAACAAATTTAGTAACATATTACGAAGATAATGTAAATTAATAATTTATTACTTGTCAATAGCTAAATAATATATAGAAAATATTGTATTTTATGGGCTTTCATTCGACCAAAATACTCATGACATGTTAGTTATTTTGTATACCCAATAAAAACTAAATATATAGAACTGACATACTTAAAAATACCAAATAAAAAAATATATTATTCTAACCTAAAAACAAAAATGATAAAATAATTAATTTAATTTTTTATATGAAATCTACCTTAAATTGTGCTTCGCTTTGTATTTTCTTTGTCTTTTAATATCAATTTTCTCTTCAATATAATCTTGCTTCTCTTTAGACTTCTTACATCTTTCAATATATACCTAAAAATATTAAATAAATAAATTTTTTAACCAATTAAAAATATATATACATTATACATAATACATTTTTATTATCAAATTTTTTATACTATTAAAAAAATAAAGTAGTACACATATGACGGCGTTTGTTTTTTGTTTACATGTCCATCAAAACATAGACACAGGAGTACACAGGAGTACATGTATGGTGTTTGTTTAGTGAGACAAAAATGATGAAAGACATAGTCATACACAAACACCCATTAAAAACATGTATTTTGTGTCTCTCTAAAATGCTGAAACACTAATTTTTAATTTGAAACACTAATTTTTTTACAATTTTTTCTCATGTCTAACTTACCAAATAAAATATAAAATTAGTGTCTTCTTATACCAAATAAAATATAAAGATTTGTATACTATAAAGATTAGAGGACTCCTCATCAGAAGACATCAACATCACTGGGATCTTGCTACCCTGCCCCCTTTTCTGAGCCTTTGTACCTCCTATCCCAGTGGCAGACCTCAGGCAATACCTCCTATGAATTTTTGTTTGATTTGGTTTCGGGGTGTTCTTGGCCTTCTTTTTAAGTTTTTGTTCAATCGGCACCTTAACAAATGCTTTAACCCCTTTCTCCCTAGGTCGACTCACATTAGCAGTAGGATTCTTTTCATCATTTGGCCTAGCACCATCGTGTGGGGCAGCTGCAACATTTTCCTTAGCTTGCGTCCCAAAGTCCCTTACTTGATCATCAATGTGTACCATAACCTCCTTCCCTTCTATTAGTTCAGGTGACGAAACCTCATGTTCAATGTAGATATCAACAAGACCCGCATTCTGTGAACCCATCTCACACATCTCTCTTAGGTCTGCATCACTCTTTAACTTCCTCAATCCCTCCCCTATGCTCTTTCCTGGTACAAGCCACCAAACTTCCTTCATTCTGTCATAACCTAGCTCCTTATAATAATTTCTCAGGTAAAATACATCCAGCCTATCCACCTCAACATCACCAAGGCAGTTTCTGTTGTCCGGATAGTAACCAATCTTTTCATCTACACCATTTTCAAAAGTTCCTCCATGATGAAACATAATGTCTAGTACTTCATCCATCTGCGAGATAAGTAAACAAACAAATTAAACACATGCAATACTAACTTCTGACCATAACTAGAGAACTGTATCATTAGAGGAAACAACTCTTCTTGGATACATAAAAAAAACAGAGCAACCCAAACCCCATGCTAACAGCGTAACCACAAAAAACCTAACAACATATAAATCTAAACAAAACACCAAACGAAGATGAAATCTCCTACAATCAACACACCACGTGAAGAGCCATCAATAAAAATTCAAAAAAAAAAAAAAAAAACTTCAACTACACATTGTATTACTGACCTTGTTGTAGCTGACGATGACGATACCCTCTGCTTCAACAACTTCGTACATGTGGTGTCCTTCCTTCTCCTGCCAATGAACTCAGTCAAGAACGTGCCCTAACATCACAGCGTTCTCTTTCGTCCAAAGAAGAAACGTTTGAAGAGAAGTAGGAGAAAGACTAAACGAATGATCAACCCTCTCCCCAAGCAACCTTTTAATTTTCCTCCAGGGCAAAACGACGTCGTCCTGATTCATTAACACCCTCCAGGCAAAACGGCGTCGTTTAAGGCTGCCTACGTGGACCATAAGCAGCCAGCTCAGCACTCCGGCTGCTGAGTCACGCCAGAATTAGGTGGAAGGACCAAGATTTCGCACGGAGCTCAATCTAAAGGGTGCAATTATAGCATTTCGAAAGTCAGAGATAACATTAATGCACATACTCAATCTGAGGAACTACTTTGAAAATTTACTCATATTTTAGCTGATTTCAACCAAATTCCTTCGAGAATATTATTTTGCCACATAAGTTGTTTCCAAAATAGTTGTTAAGTGTAATTTTTATATATATATTTTTTAAGTGGAAATTTAAGGATGGGTATAAGCCAAATCTGGCTATAACAATTTAGGCCTTGTGACGCATTTAACTAGTGTGAGACGTGAGTTTAGTCTATAAATATTAAACTTCACTTGTTATTGAATTTAGTATACGTAAAAGTATTTATGAAAAAATATAACAAATTAAAAAAAATTAATCACATTCTTTATTGTAAAAAATTTATTTATATATTTATTTATATTTTAATAAGTTCAAACCAATTCGTGAACCTGAATCTAAGTCTATTAATTAATTTAACCTTTTAAAAGGTTCTAGACATAGAATTATTAGTTGTATTTATACTTTTAAGAGAAACTAAGAGAAAAAAATGTGAGAGAAGATATTATATGATAATAAAAATCTAATTTAACGATATGAATTAAGGAAAAAATTGAAAAAAAATATTCATAATTGTTTCTACTATTTTCTTTTTTTTTTTCTTTTTTTCTTTTGTGTGCCGCCAATATAAATGACTTTCTTGACCTAAAATCAATGGTAAGTTGGGGTTTAAAAGACGCCATGCACATTGAAATTAGTACATTAAACAAACCAATGTATGTAATTATACAAAATGGTCCTCACCTGAACTGAATTAGCTAACAAGGGTGCTGTTTGTTTGATATTTATATGTGTTAATGTTATTGCTATGATTTTGCAGAGGGGACCATTTTTTTTTATATCCAACCAAACAGTAGGTAACATCGGACCATGACTCTGACCACTTTGGTTAGTTGTTTTTAAATCACTATTTATGGTATTAAGATCTTTTTTTTGGTCAGGGTAGACTTTTGTTTTTTAAATAGCAGGAGCTTGATTAAAAAAAATCAGAATAGTAATTTAAAGATCTTTTGTTTTTTAAATCACTATTAAGTTTTTTTAGTTTAGATGGTTTTTTTTATTTTTTAGAGAAAATGGGCTTGTGATTGAGTTGTTTCAGCTTTGTTCATGTCAACATTTATCCGAAAGTTGCTTTTTCAGAGCCCAATTTGGTTTAAATGATCCAGTTATAAAAAGTAATAAAAAAATGTTGGGTTAGAAAATAAAAGATTTTTCAAATTCGCGACTCCTTGTCCTACGGATTAACCTAATTTGATGTGTTTTGTTTGGGATTTGCATCTTTTAAATTTTAAATTTAATTTTAGAAAATAAAATATAATTTTTATTATTTATTTTATAAATAAGACTAAGAAAAAATATGAAAAAAAATATTTAAAAAAAAGAGATTATATTTTATCTTCTTAAATAAAAATTTAAAATTTAGAGGATTTAAATTTATTTTATTTGTGCCCTCTTTTTCTTTAACCAACAATATAAATAATTATATTTTATATTAATTATATAAATAATTATTTAAAAAACAAAAATAATTTTATATTATTAATATATTAAAATTAACTTTTTACAAGTATTTTTTTGTAATAACATTACAGTAATATAAATTTTTTAAAATATTAAACTACTTTTATAAAACGATTGTAAATCGGTTAAGAAGATCCAAGTCTCTATAGATAAAAAATAAATAATAAAATTTTTAGTTATTATTTTCATATGAAAGAGTTTGATTTTTTACTAATAATTAATTTTAACATTTGTTATCTAAAATTTAAAAGAATTTAACGTGTATATTTTTATATTTGATTAGGTATTGAGTCTGTTACACAAATAAAAATAATTAATTTTTATACTTGCTATTTAAACATAATATTTTTTATATATATAAAAATATAATTAAATATTAGTATAAAAAAATTTATATTGAAAGTTATAAAATTAATTTAAATTTATTTTTTTTAAAAATAATTGAATCTTGATTCTAAATTTAAATCATAACATTATATTTTTTTAAATTGTATGTAATAAATATTAAAAAAAATATGAAAATATAAATTAAAAAGTTAAGTAGTAAAAATTTAAAACTAAATAAAAAATATGTATATAATAATATTTTTTATTTAAATTATATTATATTATTAATTTTATTTTTTGTATAATAGAAAGGTAAAAAAAAATAGAGAATAAGAGAAAAGATAGAGAATGTCATATTGTATATTTTAATTGTCAAATTTGTAATTAGTCATTGATAATGATATATAAGAGAAAAAATAAAAATAAAAAAGAGGAGAGGAAAACTTTTTAATTTTAAAAGAAAAAATTTAATTTTAATTATAATAAAAAAGTGATATGTAATATATTTTAGTTGTAAAATTAATTATATATAATATATAATAGATTTTTTTTGTTGACTATATAGTGCTTATTTGGGCGTCATTATTTTGATAAAAAAGATATTTTTTTAATAAAAAAATATATTTTTTTGTTTTTAGCGTGTTTGCCAAATTTCGAATAGTAAAAGTAAAAGCACTAGTAAAATCAGAAAAAATATCTTTTTTGGGAAGCTATAATTTACATCTTTTTTTTAAAAAATTTTTTTCCTTAAAAAAAAAGATATTTTTCATGTAATAAATCAATAAAAAAGTACTTTTATATTGTTATATCCAAACATAATTGATAAATAAAAAGATCTTTTTACATGAGATACCAAAATATAAAATTACTTTTACTTTTTCATAAGATCTTTTAAAAAAGATAACTCAAAAAAATATCTTTTCTTAAAAAACTCACCCAAATAAATCCCTAATAAATAATAAATTTGAACTTGAAAGATAATTTTTAAACAAAATAGTGCAATATTAGAAGAGTCTTATAAGGGAAAAAAAAACGAACATAAATATATGAGAAAAATCGGTCTTTTAGGGCTCTCTCTTTCTCTCTCTCTCTCGGTTGCTCGAAACATTTGTTTCAATCTCTTCTTCCTTAACCTTCATTACATCCCCTTTTCACTGCTTCCAATTCCCTCTTTCTTTTCCTTCCTTTCTTTATTCTTTCCTTATTACTCTTTTCAATTCACTTCTTAAATTTCGATTATCAATCGTTCTTTTTAGTCGTTTATTGTGTTTGATTCCTTTGGACATTTTTGTTTTTGAAAAAAAAAAAAAAGAATTTTTCCCCTTTTCCCTTTTGGTTTGGTGTTGAAATCATGGGAAATTGCGATGAAGTGGGAGCATCGTCGAAGCAATACGGTGTGACGAAGCCAATTTCAAAGGCTGGCCCAACGGTTGCTGATATCCAAAGGACTAAGGAATTAGAGAAGGTTTGTGTTTAAATTCACTGTTTATGCTTTTGTTTATATTTGTTAATTAAATCAAATCAAATTAATTTTCTGAGAATTGTTTTGGTGGGTGTTTCTTCATGCAAGTTTCTGGTTGATTCTGGGCTTTACGAGAGCGAGGAGGAAGCTGCCAAGAGAGTAGAGGTTCTTCACCGACTTGGACAGGTAAACGCCTTAGTGGAATCAAAAAAACGATTTTTTTTTTATGTTATGTATATTTTGATTATTACACTTTTTGTTTAGATATATAGTATTATTGATGATGATGGTGCCAATTTATGTATGTTCGGCTTTATTAGTGTAGTTGTTATCAACATGCTACTGATAATTGATTGTAGTTATCAAATACTATATAATTATCTAATATATTATTTGTGTAATCACTTTGTTACTTTATCTTGTTTTGCAACAAGAATGTAGTTCATCTGAAGACTTAAATGGTAAGAGCATTCAATCATAAACTGAGTGCTTATGGTTTCATAGGATATGAAGACCTATATGGTAGACTATATATGTGAGATAACCTAACTCTAACCTCATAGTTTTCTTGTTAACAATTAAGGTTGTTGACTTTACCCTTTAAGTTGTGCCCTGTGGTTGCACTTTAGTGGAGCAAATCTTTACAATTGTGATTGTCATGTTTGCAATGATGTGTGGTATACAAGATTCAAAGCCTTCAAAGTAACTGTTATTGCTTATGATTTGTTTTCCATTTTCTTAGGTGTTAAAAAGTTGGGTGAAGATGCTTACCCGCAGAAGAGGATACACTGATCAAATGGTTGAGGATGCAAATGCCGTTATATTCACTTTTGGTTCTTATCGACTTGGTGTGAGTTTCTTTCTTCACCAACATGCACATCTTATTTTTTCTTTTTGTTTTTAAAACTGTTGAAAGAAGATCACGAAGCACAACTTTATGTTTTGATGTATTCTTTGCAAATTTAAAGATGTTCTTAAAGTATCTTTCGTCTTTGTACAATGTTTTAGGAGCATAATAATCTTGATTGCATGGGATATTGATAAACTTTTGATTTGATTGATAGTCAAACTTAGACCATTAATTTTACTACTTTGATGCATGTGATAAATTAAACTCCCTCTTTGGTGTAACTTCTAATATGTTTCCCAATATTTCCCAATGTAGAGTAATTTGTACGTAGTAGGCATGGCCTATTGTTAACTGTTGTAAAATTTTTAATTGTAAGTTGTGCGTGAAGCCGAACTCCAATCTTACAATACTTTTAATTGTAAATTGTTTCCATTCCTTTAATGAGAAATTGACTTCTTCACCTGCTTCCATGGAGTAAAGAAATTGCCAAATTGAGCATGTATTTTCCCATAGTTATTTGTAATCCCCTTCTTTTTTTGAATTTTTCTATGATGTAGGTTCATGGTCCTGGGGCTGACTTGGATACTTTATGTATTGGGCCATCTTATGTTAATCGAGAGGTAGATCGATACTGCAAATAAGTTGATTATCTTCATGGAATTGATTCTAAAATTTCAATTCTAATATTTAATATTTTTTCTTCAGGAGGATTTTTTCTTTGCATTGCATGACATCCTTGCTAACATGGAGGAAATAACAGAACTGCAACCAATTCCAGATGCTCATGTCCCAGTAATGAAATTCAAGTTTGATGGAATATCGATTGATCTACTTTATGCAAGTATTTCTTGTTTAGTTGTGCGTGATGTAAGTAAAAAAGTTTTGTTCTTCAACTTTTTTCCCCACTTAAAAATATGTTATAATGTCCAATCAGGTTTTAGTTCTAATTAGTACTGTTTCTTTTCAAATCAAGAAAATAAGCATATGTGAATATCAAGAACGGCCTTTTTAGCATTCAATTTGCTTACAAATGAATCTTTTGCTGCTAAATAAGTGTTCTCGATTTGATCTTTGATGCATTTAGGAGGTCAAAGATGTTAGAATTCAATTATTTTCTTTATACGATTGTATCATTATCATGAGTTGATTCTTTATTTTTTGTCCTGTATATTGGAACCTTTTTCCTATGAATATGCGCAGGACTTGGACATAGCAGACGTTTCTATTCTACAAAACATTGATGAGCCAACAGTACGAAGTTTAAATGGCTGCAGGGTTGCGGATCAAATTCTTAAGCTTGTTCCAAATGTTGAGGTATTTTTTAGGATTATTATTTTTTATTTTTCAAATCACACATTCCCCATAATTTGTTGTGTACCATAAAAATTCTGACATGCTATTTTTTTTTTTTTGCTGGCTGAACCAAAGAATTTTCGAACAACACTTCGTTGCCTAAAGTTTTGGGCGAAAAGGAGAGGTGTCTATTCCAATGTGAGTTATACTTTATTGGTTGCATTTCATTAATCATGTTATGTCATGTTAGATTTGATTCCCCAGAAATATGATTAGTGGCTCAGTGGTATTTGTTTATTATTTCTGTATTTACTTTTGCATACTTATTTCAGGTTACTGGTTTTCTTGGCGGTGTTAACTTGGCCCTTCTTGTGGCTCGAGTGTGCCAATTATATCCAAATGCAATTCCAAGCATGCTTGTCTCTCGATTCTTTAGGGTGTATACACAGTGGCGGTGGCCAAATCCTGTCATGTTATGTCCTATAGAGGAGAATGAGCTGGGGTTTTCTGTTTGGGATCCTCGTAAAAATCCTCGTGATCGAACCCATCATATGCCAATCATTACTCCTGCTTATCCTTGTATGAATTCTAGTTATAATGTTTCTACAAGCACCCTTCGTGTTATGATGGAGCAGTTTCAATATAGCAACAAGATATGTGGGGTAATACTTGTTAGTTATTATGTTCTTGAGTTTTTCAGAAGTCTATTAGATTTTAAGCTATAAATAATGACTTTGCTTTTGTTAAAAAAAAAAAAAATTTAGGAAGTTGAATTGAATAAGGCTCAATGGACTGCTCTATTTGAGCCCTATGCTTTCTTTGAAAGCTATAAAAACTACTTGCAAGTAGACATAGTTGCTGCTGATGTTGATGACTTGCGTGCTTGGAAAGGTTGGGTGGAATCACGCCTTCGACAACTAACTTTAATGGTATGTCTACTTATTTATGATGGTCAAATGAGGAATGTTTTAAAGGGGTTGCCATGTTGAGTAATTTTCGGGGGAGAACATCAACTTGATTTCTTTGTCTCATTAAATTCATTTGGATTTTATTGACAGATTGAGCGTGATACTTTTGGGAAGTTGCAATGTCATCCCTATCCTTATGAGTATATGGATATGTCAAGGCAGTGTGCACATTCTGCTTTCTACATGGGATTGCAACGGAAGTCAGGGGAGATTGTTCAAGAAGGTCAGCAATTTGATATACGTGGGACTGTTGATGAGTTTCGACATTCAGTTAATATGTACATGTTCTGGAAGCCGGGGATGGACATTTATGTTTCTCATGTTCGTAGAAGGCAAATCCCATCCTACGTGTTTCCTGAGGGTTATAAACGATCTCGACAGTCAAGGCCAACTGGCCAACTGGACAATCCTCATAAATCATCTCATGAGGATATCTCTGGAACTGAACATTGTGAAAGAAACCCAAAAAGGAAGTATGTTGATAAGGTGGGTGTGAAACAGGATATTGCAGTGAAAAAACAATTTAGTGTTCCGATGGATAGCTTCGCTAGAAGCAGGTTGAGCATGGGTTTTAGTGGTTTAACTGCTGAGATGCACAATAGTGGCCATGATATGATTGAGAGGACAAAGTCTCCTGAATCTGACACTGAGTGTGCCTCAAATTCTAGTGTGGTTACCTCTCTTACAAGTGATGGTGGTTCCTGTGAAGATGTTGGGTCTACACAAATAGCAGTTTCAGTTGAAGATCACAAGGGTGTTGACGGGACGATCAGTGGCAGGTTTCATGATACGGTGTGTGGGATACATTCTGTCTCACTAGTGGAAAATGAAGTGCCTAGAGGAAATGAAGTATTACAAAACGAGCTACAACAACAGTTGGAGGTTTTGGCTTTCAATTCCTTATATAGCTTTATCCATTTCTCATTAGTCCAATCATTTGATCAGCTCTTAGTTTTTTGATATTACTATAATTAGTTGTTGTGCCATCTTAGTTTTAAGAATTAATGTGCTAGTGCATTCATCAACTGCTTTCTATGTTACCACTATTACTTAGATGTCGTGAACTTCCTATTTCTGTATTTCATATGATGGACTACATTGAGCACTGACCAATTTACTTGTATTTTGTGTTTTTCTTTTTGGGGGCTTTATTGTGAAGCCAAATCAAATGCCAGGGATGGTTCTTAATTCTAAAGGAAGCATCGACTCGGATGCTGTGCAAAAACCAATCATAAGGCATGTTTTTTAGTTTAATTTGTGATTTCTATACTTGTCTCTCTGTCTTTTGTCTTTTATGAGTTCACTTGTTCCTCCATATATGGCAGGAGATTGAGACCTTGTGCAATGAAGTAAGAGGAGAAAGCCAGTAGTTCAGGTAAGTATTAGTTTAAATGCTGGCTTTCATTTCACTAATTTTTTCAGGCTTGCATGGTCTCTCTCAAGCATGCAAAAGTGGATAATTGACATTAAGCTGAAGAGCTGGGACAAGAATTAGTCTTGTCCTTTCTACAGTTCGTAGTTTCTGCGTGTCATGATGTCTATGTTTACTCTTAATCTAAGGTTTTAATAGGATACCCCCTCAACTTAGTACATATTTACAGTTTATGGCCGTTTCTTCAATGTTCTTTGATCCTACTGATGTTGAGTGTGGGTTACTCATTCCTTTTTCTTCTACCTTTTGGAGATAGTTATAGTGATAGTGTGGGGTGGGGACTTTGACTTTTGTTTTCTAGAAAGAACACACATTTATGAGCAATATATTTTTATATGTACTTCATTTGAGAGGATAGTTTAGTACAATGTTATAGACTCTACAATCTTGATTCTTTGTACATTTCTTGCTTTATCCTAGTACACTATTAGGGACCAAAAACCAGAAGCCGAAAAAAAAAAAAAAAAGAAAACAGCACAATTGCACAAATGATATTTTGTATCTAAAACAACCAATAACACTGCGTGAGAAGATGCTTTATTTAGAAAAGAAGATAACAAAAAATGGAACTTTATTTAGAAATAAGAATTAAAAGGATGAATAAAAAAATAGTTTCGAGTAGGGGTGATGATAAATTCAGATTTCGATCAACCTGAAAATTTGATCCCGAATGGGTGGTAGTTAGATCAAATTACAAGGAAAGTTACAAACTCGTGAATATGATCTAACTAGATTAAGACTCACATCATGCATAGAGATAAATTATTTATATTATTTATATAATATAAATTTAGAAGTTAATTTGTAAAATTTATTGTATGATATATTTATTTAATTTGTCAATTTATATGATTCAATAATATTATTATTCAATACAAAAATATACAAAAAAAAAAAACCTTTTTAATATGGATAATTGTGTTTAATGGTTATTTTATAATTTAATTGAATAATAATGAATTAAATTTAATTGATTAAGACGTTTAAAATTTTGTCTAGCAATATATCAAAATTAATTTAAATTTTATAACGGTTGATGATAAATGATAATTTAAAATAAAAAAATTAATTTAAAATTTAATAATTATAAAAAGTAAAATTATATTATAAATAATAAAAATATTCAATTAAAATTTATTCTCTTAATTATATATATATATATATATATATATATATATATATATATATATTATTTTTAAATAGTTATTTTTGTTTATTTTTGTTATGTGATATTTAAATACTATGGTCAAGTGATGTTAGTTAAAATATAAGTATAGATATTATTAATGTTTTGATAATTAAAAACGACATTTAATTTTTTAATTTTATTTTGCATGAATCATGACAACATGTATTTTTAATAATATTGTTACAACTAAATAATATTAAAAAAATATAAATTGTTGAAAGAAAAAGAAGTGATATATAGACGACAAATACACTATATAACTTATAAATACAACTACACAAAAAAATAGAAAAATTAATGAATACAATCACATAATACATACGTTTAGCAAATTTTAAAAAAATTATTGTCATCAACTAAATTCTAGTTGTGTAAAAAATTAGCAAGAATGGAGAAGGAGAAAGAGAAAGTGGTATGAAATTATGTGAGAAGAGATAAAAAAAATGTGTAAAGTAAATGCTGATTTATATAATAAATATAAGAATGAGTGATGGGTATGAAATGAGAAGAGAAGGAATTATATTTTAATTAAATTTTTACATGTTAAAAAGAATTAACATTAACATTAAAAACAATAGTGTAACCTACATAAAAATAAAGGGTAAAAGAATATGAAAAGTTAAAGCTTAAAGAAAATCCTATAATATTATAAAAAGATAAGTTATTACGAGGAGATAAAAGTACCATAACAAACCTATGACATAATGCAAAAATAGAAGTTTATGACACCTAGGAAAAAAAATCTTATGTGATAATATAGAGTAAAATCAAATGTCTAAAAATGATTGTGAAATTATCTTGTGCTTTCTTTTAATATATTATAATAAATAATAAAAAATCAATTAAAGTTTATTCATTTGATTTTGTATAATTATTTTTTATTTTAATTTTTTAAATAGTTATTTTTTTTATTTTTTAATTTATATTTAAATATTATAGTACAATGATAAATCTATTAGATAACATACAAGAATGAATATTATTAATGTTTTGATAATTAAAAATAATATTTAATTTTTTAATTTTATTTTTCATGAATCATAATTTTTAATAATGTTATTACAACTAAATGATATTAAAAATATATAAATTGTTAAAAAAAAAGTGATATATATTTTTGGTTCCTAAAAAAGTGATATATATAAAGTGACAAAGATAATATATAACTTACGAATACAATTAGATAAAAAAATAAAAAAACTAATGAATACAATCGTAGAATCATATAAAAGAGGGCCCAAAGGCCCAAAGAAATGCTAAATCCTACTGAGAAAGTAAGAATTATACACTGTTGTAACTCGTGAGTAGCTGCATGACCGAGCAAGTAGCAAGACTCAACCCACACGGCATGATATGCAGGTTCTATCTTTTGTATTTGAGATGTTGATTTTGAATTTGTTTCTTTATTTATCCACTTAATTTTGCATGTTCGGTTCATGTACATTGATTCACGTAGATTGATTACCATTCACACATTTACTTATATGTACACAATGTTAGACTTATGCTGTGCATGAAAAGGTTTTCAATCCCAAACAAATCCAGCTCAATCGGTTCATTGATTCCTTCATTTACATTTTCAGTAGTGTCGTCAAAATTGACAATGCCGAAAGGGAAGCAAAGAAAAGTAGAAGAGGAGGAATCAACAAGAACAGGAACCCCCAAAATAGACCTAATCAGTAGCTTACCGGATTCCCTGCTTTGCCACATTCTCTTGTTCCTCCCAACAAGATGTGCCATGGCCACCAGCATCCTCGCTCTGGAAGGATCTTCTAGTGTTGGACTTAAACAATAGTGAAGAGAATCCTTATTATCTGCCTGGTGGGACACATCGATTCATTGCTTTCGTCAATGCAGTTTTCGCTCAAGGCAAGGCTCCCCATGTCAAGAAGCTTCGCCTCGCTTGTGTTATACCTAGAGGTGAAAAGAAAACCATCAAAACATGGATTCATACTGTTGTTGGACCCCACCTCCAAGAACTATTCCCCTTTCAATGAGTTTGGAAATCAACGTATCAATTGCCTGAAGAGGTATTAACCAGTGCATCACTCGAGTCTCTTGTTTTGAAAGGCCATGTGTTTTTGACTGTTTACGATGGATTGTTGATTTGCCATCCCTCAAGAACCTAGAGTTGGATCTCAACTATGTGGACCCAGACTTTGTTTTACTTGGTTGCCCGGCTCTTGAAAATCTCGAGCTCATTTTACAGGAATCGTTCCCACTTAATGCGAGCCAACCTCCTGAAATCCACATGCCTGATTCCTTGAAGCGGTTAACCTTAATGCAAGATATATTCGGAGAAGATATTAATGATATTGAGGATCTTGTGATAGACACCCCGTTACTCGAATACCTAAGTATCAAATTATGGGCAAGATGCCTGCAGGTTTCAATTAGCGATTATCCCAACATGGTGGAAGCTCATCTTGATATTGATCAAGACCAAGAGCTGGTTGGTTGGGTGCTTCAGCTTCTCAAGGCACTCCGCCAAACTAAACTGTTGGACTTGAGACTTTCCACTATGAAGGTAATATTCTTATTGTAATTCTGTTGTCCATTAAACGGATTACTCGATGTACTTATTCCAGTTTTTGGTGAATTTTAGTTATGTGTTGTGTTTATTATCTTCTTATCTTCTACACACAGTGCTTGCTTCGTGCTCCTGCTTTTGAGTTGCCAGAATTTTCCCGTTTACATAATCTAGAGCTTCAAATTCCATATTTCAACTCCGGATATCTGATAAAATTGCTTCATAACTGCCATATGCTTCAAGTTCTCACTCTTCATAATCGGGAGGTATGATCACTTCTCTAGTTTAGCTGTGTCTATTTATGTTCATTACTTGCATATTTTGATAAGTTTTGTTTATTGTTGCCAGAAATTTTCCACAGTGGAACCTGAGGAACCTAATTGTTGGACACTGCCAATGAAGGATCCTGATTGTGTTATATCACATCTCAAGATTTTTGAATTTAATGGATATCAAGACTCTGCAGATGAATACGCATTTGTTGCATATCTTTTAGAGAGAGGACCTATTTTGAAGACATTGAAAATCTATGCTCATCGAAATCTTGGCCTAAAGTATAAACATTGCATCCGCCAGGCATTATCTACCATACCGAGGAGCTCCAAAACATGCAAATTAAAAGTAGCCATCGGTTACATATGGTACAATCTCTCACCATCTCTATTCTCTCTTCGTGTTTTGCCTTAAAAATAGTATTAAATGAAAGACTGCATCTTTGGTCCAATTTATGCGTCAATATGACTTGTGTTCCTCAAATATTTGTTGAAGCTTTTGATTACTTTTTATAAGGATTAATTTGTCTGGTCTTGTTCCTTGGGCATGGAAAAATGAGCTCTTCAAATCATTGCTAGGGTTTGGTTTGGTTTGGTGGTTCTGGAATTTGCTTGTACCTTCTCCCTCAATGTCATAGAATATCTTTGACTTCTTTGGTGTTTGTTTCGCAAAACATACAGAAATTTTGCCCATTAGAATATGCATAATTTTCACAATTCAATATTTTTTACTTTTTTGGTGGTTGTTTCACAAAACATACAGGCCGTTTTTTATGAATATATTAGCAATGCAGTAAAATGGTTTATTGTTTATTAATTGTGAGTATTTTAGCCCCAAAGTTATGTTCTCCACTACATAATATTTTTCCCCTTTGATATATACTCTGCTGTTTAATTATGTTATTTACTTTTAACATGTAGAGCTTTATATACAAAAAAAACATATATTGTTTGGATGTAAATAGTTATTCAAACTCTAAATGTCATGGTTTGTAATAAATGGGTTCTCTAACTGGGAATTGAATTTATAGTAACTCTTTATGGAAGAATTTCATAGCACAATATTGCAGCCTATATTATTATGCATTTGCCAGTTTTGTTTTAGTCTTCCCCATATCAACATGCCCGTGGTGCAGTCCTTTTCATCATTAATAGAAATTTATCTCGCTGCCTGGTTTGCAATGCAACAAGTCTATGGTCAAAAGATTGTTGTTTAGTTAATCGTATGCTTTTAATTTCAATAGAAATGACATTCAAGAGGCAATAATTATTGTTTAATCTAACTATTTCGGTGGTGAGAATATTGAAGATCAGGTACACAAGCTTCCCTCCTCTTTTGGTTCGGGAAGGGTAGATGCATCAACCTTTCCCCTACAATGCTCAAATCACCATATGTATTTAACACTTTTGAGTAGATGACAGCTTCCTTGCCTTGTAGTAATGTGTAACTAACTATTGCTATAATGAACAATTGGAAATAGATGTAATGGGATTAGAGGAACTTCCACCATATGTTTTGATACATATGAATGATATGATGTATAGTATTAATGCATGCTTTTCAAAACTATGATTATCCATGTCATATAAAACTTAGGAAGAGTTTCAAGTGTACTGGAAATACCGGTGTTCTAGTTGTTTTAACCGTTGAGCTGAATTATAAAAAATATATATAATATATATTAATTAAAATCATTCTCTCTCTTTGCCGAGTTTGCTCTCATTTTATTCCTTTTATTTTTTTCCCTCCGCGTGTGTTTAATTTCAATATGAATAAAATGAACATCACTCATACTATCCAGAATAACCATTTGGGTACCGGGATAATAAACATCTCATGTCATGAAACCACTCATCCCAAAAGCTTAAACTGATAGGAAAAGGTAACACTAATGGTTATATCTCTAATATTGAATCGAACATCTCTAAACCCCCATTGTACACATTGTACAAATATTGAGTTGAAACTCATTTTGGCCCCTGAAATTTTCGACTGGCCTCAATTTCGACCTCCAAATTTATAGTTACCCAATTAACACTCCTAAATATTGGATTGTGCTCCACACTTGCCCCCGTAGCTATCTCCGTTAACGGAGATCTGATATGACACGTTCCACGTGGCACCCAACTTGCTAGAATGGATGTGTGATGAGTGAATGATGTGGCAAAAGTTGAATGAACTCATAGGTTCGAGACTTTGCTTAGGTTCGAGACTTTGCTGGAGAGATTGAGTTCATTCAACTTTTGCCACCTCAATCACTCATCACACATCCATTCTGCCATGTCACGTGGATACACACATTGTTAACTTAACGTGTCATATCAGATATCCGTTAACGGAAATAGCTATAGAGACAAACCTGGGATACAATCTAATATTTGAGGGTGTTAATTGGGTAGCTATAAATTTGAGGGTCAAAATTGAGGCCGGTCGAAAATTTCAGGGGCCAAAATGGGTTTCAACTCTACAAATATTTCATTGGACTACCTAACTTTGCAAAATTGTTTTGGCTTTTTTTTTTGCCGAATGAGATTTAAATCTAAGAATTTATACATATTAGTATATTACTCAATTTTTCACTATTAGATTATTTCAAATGGACTTACAAAATCAAATTTACCACACTCAAATAACGTATCATTAATTACTAATGTTTGCAACGATCACTGGAATCAATATTTCACAAGTGGTGTTGTGTGTATTCGGGAGGGAATTAAAAATTGATTTACGTGGAATAATGGTTTAATAAATTTGAAGACCTTTGTAATTTTACTCAGCATTTATTTGCATTTCTGTAATATAAAAGTTTTTAATCAGTCTTTTATAGCGTCCAAATTTACTTATTTTTTGGTGATTATATACGATACATATTTTAATCATGATACATGTATATTTAAAATTAGTCACTAATTAATTACTGTATATAAAAATATATATATATCTAACATTTCATAAAAAAGTTTTATTATACTATTGTAAACATAGTAAATTTGGTTATTTTAATAGTTGATTATTTAATTAAAAAATATGTAAATTAATATATATAAATATATAAGTATATAATAACTGATTTCATGATTAATTTATGATGTGCATATAATATTTTTATATAATTTATTTTTTATAGATATTAAAAAATAATTATAAAATACAAACATCATAGATTTATATATATTTTTATATGTTTTGTTCTAAATATTTTTAATATATATTTTATATCTTAATATTATTTTATATGAATAATTGATTTTTTTTATGTTAATAAAATATGATAATGTTCAAGTCTCTTTCTATACATACACAATAATTCAATATACAATAGATTCCTAAATTAATCAGCCTCAAAGAAGAAATTGAAATTAAAAAATTAATTTAATCTCATCATGAAACGATATGATGTACCCATTTTACCCTTGTTGTTTTCGGTCTTAGCTTGATAGCTTCCCCAGTGCTTAGCCATTCTTGCACATTCTCGGTGGAGTTGTCACTGTTGATGATGGTTCTGAAAACCGACCGGTTCCTTTAAACGACGCCGTTTTGCTATTTCATCAAAAGGGTTTCTGAATTCAAACCCAGAAACCAGTCTCTCCCCTTTCACTCTCACGCTGTCACCGAGAAACCACTAGCCTCCATAGTTCCATCTCAGCTCTTCCTTGAAAACCCTAGCCTCCATAGCGCCGCCGTTCATCTCACCGTCGCCGCCTGGTTCGTGGTGGTCGTTCGCCAATCCTCCTGGTTCGTTGTTCTCGAAGGCCCTCCCCTCGTTCGCCCAACGCCAGTGTCTCCAGGTCCTGCTCCGCATCTCTTCGCTCGTCGTCCGTCCATCGTGTTCGTCGTCCGGCGATCTCCCTCAAATCTCTGCTCCCTGCCCTCGCCGAAGGTAATGCCAGGATGCACTAGAATTGTTCAGTGCTTTGTTCTTGGTTGATTGGCTTTGCTCACTGCTTGATAATAAATTTTAACTCTGTTACTGGCTTGTTCTTGCGTGTTCTTAGTTGATTAATCTTGTTACTGACTTACTGCTTGATGATAAATTGATACTGATTCGCTGTTCATCCTTGTTTGTTCTTGGTTGATTTAGCTTTGCTCACTGCTTGAAAATAAATTTTAGTTCTGTTACTGACTTGTTCTTGGTTGATTAACTCTTGTTATTGTGCTGAGCTTGTTAAAATTGGGTTGAAAACTTTATTAATCTTTGTTAAAGCATGTTAATTTTTGTGTTGACCTTGTTAAAATTGTTTTGAAAACTTTGTTAATCTTAGTTAACAAAATTATTTTGATATGGATTATATTAAGTCTTAAAATTATGTTAATCTTAATGGCATCCAAAAAATACTGATGGATTACATTAAGTCTTAAAATTATATATGGTAAAAATTATTTTCATAAAAACTATGCAATTTTTATTTTTGCACAGTCGTTACTAGTCTACATCTTCTCATCACACTTTTTCTGCTGCTGCTGTTCTTAGATTGATAAGCTTCCGTATCCGAATTCTCCTCCGCCGTGATGCCTTCATCATCGTCAATTTCTCAGGACCTGTACCCTTCCCAAGACGACCTTCTGTACGAGGAAGAGATTCTCCGAAACCCTTTCAGCCTCAAGCTATGGTGGCGATACCTAATTGCTCGTTCCGAATCTCCCTTCAAGAAACGTTTCGTCATTTACGAACGCGCTCTCAAAGCCCTTCCAGGTTCCTACAAGCTCTGGCACGCTTACCTCCGCGAGCGCCTCGATCTCGTTCGAAACCTCCCAATCACTCACTCTCAATACGACACACTCAACAACACTTTCGAGCGTGCTCTCGTCACTATGCACAAGATGCCTCGAATCTGGATCATGTACCTCCAAACCCTAACCCACCAGAAGCTTCTTACAAGAACCAGGAGAACCTTCGATCGAGCTCTTTGCGCTTTGCCGGTCACTCAGCATGATAGGATCTGGGAACCCTATTTGGTTTTCGTGAGTCAGAGGGGTGTGCCCATAGAGACTTCTCTTCGGGTTTATCGTAGGTACTTGAAGTATGATCCTTCCCATATTGAGGATTTTATTGAGTTTTTGGTGAATTCTTGCTTGTGGCAGGAGGCTGCTGAAAGGTTGGCTTCGGTTTTGAATGATGGCACGTTTTTCTCGATTAAGGGGAAGACTAGGCATAGATTGTGGTTGGAGTTGTGTGAATTGCTCACTAGGCATGCTAATGAGGTCTCGGGGTTAAATGTAGATGCCATAATTAGGGGCGGGATTAGGAAGTTCACTGATGAGGTTGGCAGGTTGTGGACTTCGTTGGCCGAGTATTATATTAGGAGGGGTTTGCACGAGAAGGCGAGGGATGTGTTCGAAGAAGGGATGTCAACTGTTGTGACTGTTAGGGATTTCGGTGTGATTTTCGATTCGTATTCACAGTTTGAGGAGAGCATGCTTGCTTACAAGATGGAGGAGATGGGAATGAGTGACGAGGAGGAAGAAGATAATGGTGAAGAAAACGGTTTTGGGGATGGGGAAGAGGAGGATGTTCGGTTTAAAGGGGAGGATTTTGAGAGGAAGATCTTACGTGGGTTTTGGTTGAATGACAAGAATGACATAGACTTGAGGTTGGCACGTTTTGATTACCTTATGGAAAGGAGGCCGGAGTTGGCTAACAGTGTGCTATTGCGCCAGAATCCTCACAATGTGGAGCAGTGGCATCGGAGGGTGAAGCTTTTTGAGGGTAATCCTACGAGGCAGATACTGACTTATACCGAGGCTGTCAGGACAATTGATCCCATGAAGGCAGTGGGAAAGCCTCATACTTTGTGGGTTGCCTTCGCCAAGCTGTATGAACATCATAAAGATCTTGCCAATGCCCGGGTCATATTTGACAAGGCGGTACAAGTGAATTATAAAACTGTGGATAATCTGGCTAGTGTCTGGTGTGAGTGGGCAGAAATGGAGTTGAGACATAAGAATTTTAAAGGAGCACTTGATCTTATGAGGCGGGCTACAGCAGAACCATCAGTTGAAGTCAAACGAAGAGGTATTCTTGAATTGATGTTGCTTAATACATTGTACTTCCATTCTAGTAGTTTGATATCAATTGTGTTTGTTGAGGGAAATGAACTAAGTTCTATGTTTTTTCCTTATGTTTTACTTTTAGTGGCTGCTGATGGGAATGAACCAGTTCAGATGAAGTTGCATAAATCTTTGAGATTGTGGACCTTTTACGTCGATTTGGAGGAGAGTCTAGGTACTTTGGAGTCTACCCGGGCTGTTTATGAGCGGATATTAGATTTACGAATAGCCACACCACAAATAATTATTAATTATGCCTACTTTCTGGAGGTATGGAGCAAAGACTGTGTTTAATACTTATTTTCTTATTTATTTTCCATGATTTCTAGTGATTTGGGTTGATATTGATAGTTTGTTACACTGATGCATACAGGAACATAAATACTTTGAAGATGCTTTTAAAGTGTATGAAAGAGGGGTGAAGATATTCAAGTATCCACATGTGAAAGACATATGGGTCACATATCTGTCTAAATTTGTGAAGAGATATGGAAAGACAAAATTGGAGAGAGCAAGAGAGCTGTTTGAGAATGCAGTTGAAACGGTAAGTAAATTATTTTTTTTGTGGAAGCCAAGTGTTGTTAAATTATTTGTTCTTTACAAGTTTTATGATGATGATATGGGAACTGGATTATGTTCCAAATTTATCAAAAATACAAAAAACCTCTTTACTTGTTTCCTTAAATGGCCCACTATTAGTTGTCTGCTTAAGTTAGTATTTCTTTGAATTCTGTATGCCTATAATTTACATTATGCAACTTGAATGCATAGAATGTTGGTTACTTCTACATGAAACGCTCAAGTTGTCATGTTGATGTAGATTAATTGTCGGTTAGTTATTTGGTTGGAGCACTGTTCACATGTTCAATGATAGATTTTTTAGCCAAATTTTATGGGATAAGATTAGCTGTTTTACTTTTATTTGGGGTAAAAGGTTAAAAATAGTGTAGATTAAAGCTAAGATGTATGTGCTATGAACTTTCAAGTTGTCATGTTGATGCAGATTAATTGTAGGTTAGTTATTTGGTTGGAGCACTATTCACACGTTCAATGATAGATTTTTTAGACAAGTTTTATGTGATAAGACTAGATGTTTTACTTTTATTTGGTGTAGAAGGTTAATAATAGTGTAGATTAATGCTAATATGTGTGTGCTATGTGTTTTTTATTATAAAAGGGTACTAAGTAATGTGATTAAGCTTGTATGATACTTATAATTAAGGTTTACTGTGCAAGAATATACTCAATATAGTCATCCTCCAAGCAGAAAGAGTGAATTTTGATGGTGTAGGGTCACTTGGTGATTTACTCTTTTAGGGTTTTAATGGTCATTCTACCATTTGGGATACAACTACTCTTTACCTGATCAGTTATACTTCTCGTTCTGCTTAGGTTAAAACGACTTTAAACCATATTTTGGCCTATATACGTAAAATAAAGGACATTAGGAATTTAGGATTCAAGTTTCTATGTTTGAGGTGTTGGACTTGTCTATTATGAAATCTTAGAGGTTGATAGGAACCAAGGAGAATTATTAAGAGAATGTGTGTGCCCAATGAGCTTTGTCATAAAAATGGGGATAAGAAAGATATTAGGGAGGCATTCCTTTGGTGATAGGCTTCAGCATGGATCTCTTTTAAATTTTTGATGGTTTGATTATTTCTTAGTTTATGATAGGGCATTATGTAATATATGTAGCTGGCTCCATTTAGTGCGAGAAGACTAGTTGTAGTCTTGTGATATTTGAAGTTGTGCTTGTTGAAAGTTTGATATTTATATTTATTATAGCAGTACAATTGCGGCCTTAGACTTTAGCTTATGTAGAACAGGGCCTATTGTCTATAAATTTGGAGGCCCCATGGTGTTATACTACCTATAAGTCTTTGGTTTCCTTGAAGGTACTGTCTAAAGGGCCCTTGCTTCTGATTCTGGGAGGACCATTGGATGTTTATTTTTCCTTTTTTTTGGGTTTACTTTTCGTTATTTTTATCAGTTATCCCTCTTTACATAATTCCCCTATCCAGGATTTTTGTGTTAGCGTTCCAATGTATGCAGTAGCATCTCACTTTCTGGTATTTAGACAGATTTTTAGACAAAGATGTTTTTCTAGAGGACTTTCTATCTCTGATATGTTGAGAGATTAGAAAGCCACACACTATTGATATTCATCCTTTTTTTTTTTCTTGTACAGAAAATCTGTTATCCTCCTAGCTTTCTGTAATTATCAATCTTCTCAATATAATTTCTATTTTACCATAATGAGAGTAGGTAGAATTAGGAGGTTAAGCTCAGGATTATGTAGATTCCCTGGAGAATCGCTGGTGTCTATAAAGTATAAACCTTATCATTGCAGAAAGTATTGCTTCTATATACTTATTCAAGCAGTTAGTTCATTTTTTATCTGAGATATTGATAACCGCTTATGTGGGAGATTCTCAGACGGGAAATTTGTTTAGAAAGTCAATCTTCCCTGCATATACAATACTATTATGTACTGCAACCTATTTATGCAATTTATGTTTATATAGTATTATACTATTATTGTATCTAAATGTTTAATGGATTAGAGTAACTTTTACCATTAGCTTGTGTTGTCTTCACATTAGTTGTACGGAAGTTGTTTCTAGTTTGTCAAGGATCATTGTTACTAATCTTCTTTTAATTTCATTATTCAATGTTTTATTCTAATAATCTGTTTGTTTTTGTCAAATATGGCTGTTTAATGCCGAGTACAATATATATGATGGCAAGCTAATCCAAATTTGGGTGCATGTTACCTAACAGGCTCCAGCTGATCAAGTGAAGCCTCTTTACCTGCAATATGCTAAGCTGGAGGAGGACTATGGACTAGCCAAGCGAGCCATGAAAGTGTACGATGAAGCAACTAAGGCTGTTCCTAATGATGAGAAGTTAAGCATGTATGAAATATACATTGCTCGTGCATCTGAGATATTTGGTGTACCCAAAACTAGGCAGATCTATGAGCTGGCAATTCAATCTGGTCTTCCGGACAAAGATGTCAAAACTATGTGCCTAAAGTTTGCTGAGCTGGAGAAAAGCTTGGGAGAAATAGATCGAGCACGTGCAATATATGGACATGCCTCTCAGTTTGCCAATCCACGATCAGATCCGGAATTCTGGGAAAAGTGGCATGAATTTGAAGTTCAGCATGGAAACGAAGATACCTTCAGAGAGATGCTTCGCATTAAACGAAGTGTCTCTGCAAGCTACAGCCAGGTAACCTAGTCTTTTTCCTTTTGGCTTACCATGTAAGTCTGTAACATTGTATGTTTTATTTTTTGTTAACCATTACTTCTATTGTTTCTGCAGACACATTTCATATTGCCAGAGTATCTGATGCAAAAGGATCAGACTGTGAATCTTGATGAAGCCAAAGACAAGTTGAAACAGGCTGGGGTCCCTGAGGATGAAATGGCTGCTTTAGAAAGGCAACTAGCCCCAGCAACAAACGATACAGCGACCAAAGAGAGAAAAGTAGGGTTTGTGAGTGCTGGAGTTGAATCACAGACTGATGGAGGGTTAAGAGTCAGTGCGAATCACGAGGATATTGAGTTACCAGAAGAAAGTGACTCTGATGATGAGGAAAAGGTTGAAATTGCACAAAAAGATGTTCCTTCTGCTGTTTTTGGCAGTTTGGTTCGAGGTAGAGACGAGGGTGGAATGAATGGAGAAGCGGATGGTACTAAAGATCAAGATAATGAGAGTCGGCTTGGTGCCCTTGAGAGAATAAAGAGGCAAAAAACAAAATGAAATGCCTGATCACAAATTTTGTATACCAGTAAAAATATTTGAATCTTTTTTTATGGTTTGTAACTTAGTAATACTAACTAACATCAATCTAACCTCAGTTGTTTAACTGTATTTCAGACGTCTTGTGCATCTTGCAGTAAATTGAGTTGTAGCACAATGCTTTTGTTCTTTTTAAGGTTTCTGAGTTGCAGCAACATTCCATCGTTCTGTCTGATATAGCATCCAGCAGGAGCTGAAAATTTGTGCATGTTTTCTTCAAGATATGTATTTTGTATTCATCTATTATTTTTATAAGTTATGGAAGGGCAATCTCTCCTTAATAGAGTTAGTTCCTACATCCACAGAGAGTGATTAGTATTAGACTGTTAGCCATTAACAAACTCCTAAGTCCTAACCAATCTAGACAAAAGATTGAGGGGTTTCACCTTTCGTCTGGGGACAAGCTTCTCTCTTATTTTTGCCTCCAAGCTCCAAGACAAACCAAATTCATGTTTTATTTTTTGTTTTTCTTTTATCACCTCACTCATTAGTCATTACTTCTTGGACATGTCAACATCACCCAACATTTTCCTATGGACTCCATTTTATTTTCTTAAGTAATCATTTAACCTTCAATTAACACACTGATTTGTGAATTCTTTACAAGATCTCCTAACCACTCAAAGTTCCTCTAAGTCTAACAACAATTTCATTAAACCGGGTCAACCAAGACTTAACCTTGAGCTAGATATTACAAGAAAAGTATTATCGTTTTTTTTTTCTTTTTTTCAATTAAGAAGTAAAATTAAATGTAAAAAAAAAAAATCTAACAACTTATAGCTTTCATCTAGAAAAAATTAAAAAGAACTATTTAATATTTTTAAGCATGAATATAAATAAATTATAAAGAAAATACATTAAAAAATTACACTCTTAATTAACATATTTCTTGATTAATGTTAACTATCACTTAAATTTATACATAATTAAAGAAATCCAAAATAAATGAATAGAAAAAGTGACTAATTTTATAAAGACTAGCAAGATACTCGCGCCATGCGCAGGCAAGATAAATAAAGACTATAATGCGTAAATATAAAATATATTTGAGATATTATTTGGTGTAAAAAATAAAGGAGCATTGATATTGTTTGAAAAAAATATGAACATATTTAAGCAAACAGAAAAAATTGCTATTAAAAAAAAATGCTATGGAGTATTATGTTATGTTGTTATTCATAAGTGATGCTGTCAAAATATAAATGATGTTCTAAATTCTCTGCTAATTAGAAATTAAAATCAGGCATGCTACACATACAAATCTTTTTGGCTTACAAGCTATACAAGTTGCTCCAAGTCCAAGAAAAAAACACGCGCACTACTCTTTTAGAATCAAGCGTCCAACGCACGCGCCTTAATCACCTTTCCACAATACCTTCACTCTTCCTCTTCTTTCTCAATCAAAACGCAAACCGTCAAGATTCAAAGGACATTCGAAACAAACTACGATTCTGCAGAAACGTTCCAACTTCTCGCAAAAAGTAGAAGAAATCAAGAAAAGATACAAATCTCTATAAAAAATCACCAGAAAAAATAAAGAAACATTATTCAAGGTACTGTTTTACTGTTCTTCTAGGTTTTTCTTCTAGATTGTCTCTGCCATGTGCCTCATCCTTAACCAGCAAAACATTAAAAAATTTCAAGAAGAAATATGCTTTAGCAAATCATAGATTATATTAAAGATTAAACTAAACTAAATAAAATACAATAAATAAGCTCAAACAAATATGATTTAGCAAAACATAAATTAACTACACTGAATAAATGATCAAGACTCTGGTATTCATATCCTCCATTCTTCTCAAAGTTCGAGTCATCAGGGGATTAATTCTTCTTGTACAACCTTTTCTTTTTTTCTTGTTTAAAGTATTGGCAGCTTGCTTCTTGCTTCTTGCTTCTGCAGATTCATATATGAATCAAATGATTCACCATTAATCCCAATGATTGGTTTTTGAGATGCCTTCTTACCTGCAGATCCTATCATAATTTTGTTGAAGTGTTAAATTTGAAGCCACCAAATTTTTTTGTTGGTTTGATAGTAAAATTTCTTTAAACAATTTATTTAATTTTTGTGTTTGTTTTTTCTGAATTGGAAAAGTGTGTGTAATTGAATTTGGTTGAGACAATGGTTTGGTGCTGATGAAAATTTTCTTGGGAGCAATGGGAATCGATTGTGATAAGGGCATGTTGATAGTGGGCTGTGGTGTAGGTTGTAGTATGGGCTGTCTGTGGTGTGGGTTGGGTATGAGTTCAGATAACTTGGTATTTGGATGCACAATTGGCTCACTAGGTGGTGTTGGAGTCTCTTGCTCAGTAAAGATACACAGTTGACTTAGAATTATGTTGATTTTCTTAACACAATTGTATTGTTTTAAGTCATTCTTGTCACCTTCTCTACCAATACATTCATCATCATCAGACAGTTCCATATAATCTATAAACAGGGGTGTACATGGTTTGGTTAATCCAAAAATCAAACCAGTTTTTTGGTTAACCAAAAGTTTAATCTTAGTTAATTAATCAAATTGGTTTTACATGATAAAACTGATTATTAACCGGTTAGCAAATTTTAAAATCAAATTTTAATTGGTTATTAAAATAAAAAATGATTTTAAAAAAATAACTGGTTTTTAGTGTAATGTTGCAGAAACACAGAGCATAATGCAGTAGCCAGAACAACAATTCTCCATTCAATGAGACAGATAATTAGAACAACAATTCTCCATTTAATTCATATAAATTAATTAAGTCCTAACCAATCAAAAAGTGAACCACAGTGAAAAAGAAACTTACAACAGGATCCATTGAAATGAAGAGTTCAATAATGAGAGATTTTAAAATCTATGCATTTTCAATCCATTGAAATGAAGAAGTCAAAAGCATACTAATGAAGGAACAAAATATAACAATCAACAAAATAGAAAAAAAAACCCAAATAACAAACTCAGGATAAAACTCAGAAGGAGGAGGCTTACCTCAATTGATGAGCTCCGGTGAGCCACCGACAAAAGAAGAAGAGAGCCGAAAAAGAGAGATACTCCGATGAATCAAAGTGAAGACAGAGTCGCGAATGAGAGGTCGAGGTAGAGAGACAGAGTCGCGAATCAAAGTGAATACTCAAAGAGGTAGAATTCCGACAAACCACCGGCGAGTTCTAGCAAGAGGCAGAGGAGAAGAACTAGAACTGTTGACGGTGGCAAAGAGTGAATTTGGTTTTGTTGAAGAGGTTTTGTCGTTTTGAAATTAGGTTTTGATTTTAATTTGGTTTTGGTTAACCAAATCGAAAAGATATAGTTATGGATTTTAAAATTGTTTTATTAAACTGGTTAATCAAAATGTGGTTATGATTTTTTAACCGGTTAACCATATTTTAATTTTTTTTATGAACACTCCTATTTATAAATTCAGGGATAGAGGGACCATGTTTAAAATAGATTTGGATGACATTATGGCTTTGGCAACAGAGACTAACCATATACCTTAGATCCTGGTCCAGCTTCAACCCCCTCAAACCGTATTCTAAACCATTTTAGGGTCCAAGTACCAACAAGCATCAGCTTTATCATAGCCTAACTCCTTGTAGTAACCAATTATGGCCTAACTCCTTCTTGCCAGCAAATCTTGTCACATATTTTCTAAGTGACTTTGTTGAAGTGTTAAATTTGAAGCGACCAAAAATTTTTGTTGGTTTGGTGGTAAAATTTTTATAAACAGTTTGTGTAATTTTTGTGTGTGTGTGTGTTTTTTTTTTTTTTGAGTTGGGAGAGTGCGTGTAATCGAATTTGGTTGAGACAATGACTTGGTGCTGATAGAATTTTTCTTGGGAGCAATGAGAATCAGTTGTGACAAGGGCATGTTGATAGTGGGCTGTGGAGTGGGCTATGGTATGGGCTGTAGTATGGGCTGTGGTGTGGGATGTGGTATGAGTTAGGATATGAGTCCAGATGACTTGGTATTTGGTTGCACAATTGGCTCACTAGGTGGTGTTGGATCTCATACTCAGTAAAGACACACAATTGACTTAAAATTATGTTGATTTTCTTAATACAATTGTATTGTTCTAAGTCATTCTTGTCACCTCCTCCACCAACACATTCATCATCATCAGACAGTTCCATATAATCTATAAACTCAGGAACAGAGGGACCATCTTCGAAATAGATATGGATGACATTATCGTTTTGGCGGCAGAGGCTAACCATACCCCTTAGATCCTGGTCTAGCTTCAACCTCCTCAAACCGTATTCTAAACCATCTTAGGGTCCAAGTACCAGCAAGCATCAGCTTTATCATAGGCCAACTCCTTATAGTAATCAATTATGGCAAAAACATCCAGGTAATCTGCATCAACTCTAAACCATTCATCAGCGCGATTTGATGTGTATACAAATATTCCATCAGAAATTTGGGTCTCAAACCTCCCTCCATAGTGAAAAATGAGCCTCGACCGATCACTCATCTGAAGAAACACAACAAAATATACAAGAGTTCACCATTACAGAAATTTTTAATTTTCAAAAAATGTTAAACACTCACATACTAACAAACCATTAATTAACAAACCATTAGCTACACACTATCACATATATTTAACTTTGCAAGGCAAAATATCACCACAAGAAATTAGCACTATGGCCAAAATAGAAACTCTAGACCCTAGAACACAACCACAAAAAAAAATGAATAATAGAAAATATTCAAAAATGTTAAATGTAAGTATCAGAATTACAACATACCATGGTAATCACTTAACTAACATCAACAGAGTAAAACAAATAAAAATAAAAAACCTAAACCCTTACTGTTCACCGGAGAAAATGTTTGTGGCTGATGATGTTGATAGAGATGAAAAGTTTCGCTGATCAAATGAGGGGATCGCGGACGACCGCCAATGAGCCGCGACAACGCTGACTTGAGGAAGACGAAAAGGTGATGAGGATGACGAGAACGTATTGCAATTTTTGATAGGAAAGAAACTTTAGGTAATAAGAGGACCATTTGAGAGTTTTTTAATTGGGGAGGATAAATTATGGGGACAAATCGGCATTGTTTTGCTGTAATTGGAGGATCACCACTAAACAATGTCATTTAGTTAAGTACCAACTTGACACTTTACTGTACACTTCAATGCTGTTAAAACGTCTCTTAACTTTTGGACCAATGAAAATTTACGATTTTGAATGTGAAGGACTTATTTAATTATTTTAAAAAATGAAAAATTAATCTAAAGCGAGTTAAAAATTTCAAAGACCAAATTAACCATTTCGTCTTTATTTAAATAAAAAATTCCCTTAAAAATAGTATTAAATGAAAGACTGCATCTTTGGTCCAATTTTTTTTGTCAAGTGTCCATTTACTTGCATATGTGCGTTGTACCGAATTGAGGTATGCAACTTTAATTTTTTAAATTCGTTTCTATTTTTATAATTTAAAAAAGAATTTTGTTATTGTATGTTAGGACATAGGTTAAGTATATAATAAAAAAATATTTTAATGTTATTTTTTGTAAAAATAAATGTTTTACATTTTTAATACATAGAAATAATAAATAATATTAAATTTTTTTTATAGTATGTTTAATCTATGTTCTTAGGACACATGATAACAAAATTCTTTAAAAAAATAAAAATAAAACAAAAATGTCGTTTTCTATTTTCATAATTTAAAAAGTATATAAAAATAATTTAGTATTTTAGTAATTTTCAAGATTTAAAGAAATATTTTTAATGAAAAATTAATTTACAAAATATTTTAGATTGTGAAAAAAAAATTATTACAAAGTAAAACTCACATGAAACCAAATATTCTAGTGTAACACACATAAAAAATTATAGCAAAAAAGCTCACTTGAAACCAAATAACCTAATGTAACACACCTCTTCAACGAATATTAAAAAAGAGTCTAATTATGTACATAAAATCCTAACAAATACCGTTCTATCTTTTTTAATTTATCTTTTAAAATACCACTAATGCTTTTTCCATGAGGCTTTGCCTTTTAATCTAAAATCCTAGAAAAAAGATGATTTAAAATGTTTTTTTTTTTTGAAGTAGAGAAGCTTAACACAACAAGGTGGAGCGTAGAATCTATCAATACTACTGACTATTCAAAATAAAATCACTCCTAGTTATCTTCGGCATAGCCATCAACAACCAAAGAGTTCACCACCATTCCACTCATCAGATAACGTAAATAACCTGGTTATGATGTCCCCCACGCTTGAGCCTTGATCCCTGAAGATCCTCTCATTCCGCTCTAACTAAATTGTCCAGATAACAGCAAAAAAGCCAATCAACCACCTCTTCCTCTCATCCTTTCTTGCTGCGACATTCGTCCAACTTTCGAAATGTTGCTTTAATGTACCTGGCATGGACCATGTCCTTCCAAGAACGAATAGCCATGCACACCACACCTGCCAAGCAACCTCACAACCAACAAACAAATGAAAAACAGACTCCACAGACTTACAACATAAGACGCACTAACAATCATTTTGGTTAATCACACCTAATCTACATAATCTTTCCTTCGTATTCACCCTCCCCACCAATACAAACCAAGAAAACAATTCAATCCTTGGTGGTACGAAACCCCTCCAAATAGCACTCGTGAAACTATAACTTGTTATTTCTTCCGGAAGAACTACTTCTTGCACCTCCTGCACAAACGAGTTAGTGGAATAAACACCAGATCTATCAAATTTCCAGACCACTCTATCCTCCCGCTCAGTTGTTATTTTCACTGACTGTAAGACCACGTGTAGTTGGTTTACGAGTTCCAACTCCCATTGAAATAACTCTCTCTGCCATTGGAAACTCCAAATCCACTCGAGCTCATCCCAAAACTCGCAATCCCCTATAACAGATCCTTTAAGGGTTGAGACCGAGAAAAGTCTTGGAAACAACTCTTTCAGAGAACCATTAGGTAACCAAATATCCTCCAAAATCGGACTGTTCTGGCATTCCCTATATCCATAGACAAGCCTCTGATCATATTCTGTCGGACTTGTGGGTCTCTGATTTGTAGCTGACAAATGTCCTTCCATGGGCCCCCTCTTGTAGGAACACGCTGACCACACAGCATCTCAGAAGGGTTCATGTTATTACATGAGCACACTACTTTCTTCCATAAGGGACAGTCCTCTTTCGAAAACCTCTACCACCACTTAAAAAACAAAGCTGCATTTCGAATCACTGCATCACCAACTCCCAACCCACCTGCCTTTTTTGGAGCCATCACTACCTCCCATTTTACTAGTGACACCCCATGCCTCCCATCCTCTGTACTCCACAAGAAACGTCTTTGGAGAGAGATCAACTTTTTCGCTACTGTCTTTGGCAACTTGTATAAGCTGAGATAGTAAACAGGCAGGCTATTCAGAACATATTTAATAAGGACCAGCTTACCCGCTTTGTTGAGCGACTTAGCTTTCCACAGACTTAGCCTTTCTTCCACCTTGTCAATCACTGGTTTCCATGTCTTCACCAGCCTCGGATTTGCTCCCAATGAGATACCTAGATAACGTACTGGTAAGGATGCCTCCTTACACCCCAGCAACTGACACATCTTACGCGCCCAACGCTGATCACTATTAACCGGAATGAAGCTGGACTTCTCAAAATTAATATTTAACCCAGACATCAGCTCAAAGCAACGCAACAACCGCTTGTAGTTCCTGATAGTCTCTTCCTCCGTAGGACAGAAGAGGATAATATCATCTGCAAATTGTAAGTGTGACAACTCGATGTTATTCCGTCCAACCAAAAGCGGAGAGATACGTCCATTACTCGCTGCCTCCCAATCATCCTATGTAAAATATCAACAACTAGCACAAATAAAAAAGGAGATAATGAATCTCTTTGTCGTAGGCCCCTTTTTATTTATTTTTGTATGATCAATACATACACAAAATCCAATTTCAATAGAACTGTTTTGTTAGGATTTTATGTACATAATTACATAATTTTTATTATATATATATATATATTAGAATGATTGTGATAGTGTTGATATTAGGTGAGATATATGCAATCCTTCTTTCACATGAATTAAGAGATGAATGTTTGGTAAAAATTTATTGATAATGCAAATATGTATGAATCGCAAATCGATATAATGTAAATTGGAATTATAAATGTTGATGACATGCAAAATTAAATTTTAAATCATGGTCAAAAAAGTGCTTAAACGGAGCCTTATTTCTTGCGATAGGAGTGTTGATCAACCTGCCCCATTTGCATTACGAATCACACACATGATATAAATATTGTTTTCTAATAGTTTTTCCTTAATCTGTCTTTTCTTTTTACGTTTAAGAAGGGTGGATTACGTGAAGTATAAGAAGCCTTTACATTGTGCTTTTGTTCTATGCAACCTTTAATCTAAGCAATTAAATTAGTTATAATTTAGAGTCTAGAATTTAAGATAAATAATTCTTACTATATTCTGAATTTTTATATTTATTTGAGTTGAATTAGTTATATTTTTTTTTATAAAAACAGGATATTAAGATAGAAACATAGAGACATAAAATCGTGTTTGATAGATGAAATATAAATAGAGACATTAAATTGGTGTATTTTGTGTTCATCCTGATAAGAAAGATACATAGACACGACTTATTTTTTTATTATTCTTGTTAATTTTTCATAATTATATTTTTTTATTATTATATTTTTCTTTTCAAATTTTTTGAATGAAAAAAAATACGAATAAATTGAATTTTTATAATTTGTTCTAATTTATCACCAAACAAAATGTAAGAACACACAATTTTGTATCTCTATTCGTTGTATTTTGTTCTCGTCTTGTCTTGTTTTATCTTCAAAAACAAAACCTAATAGAATAATAATATTATTTGTTATATTTGAAAAAGAAAATAAAAGGTTATTTTAATAATAACTCTTCTTAACAAGTACAAAAAGTAAGTAAAATATGGATGGTTACAACTTACAACTTAGAAGAGTTCATAACCTAACACAAGTATTTATTTACATTATTATCCATTTTGAATAAAAAACCTCATTTTTTTTTGTTTCATTCTTAGCCATCTTTTATAGGAGATGCATTTTTTTCTTAGCCATTGCCACTTGTAATAAGACGTATAAATAAATCTCAACACGAAAACACTCTCGATCATGGCGATCACATCATATGGCATGTAATTAGACACCACACACAATCTTCCAAATTCGCAGCGATTCTTTCAAGTAGTAGCTATGGGTCGAGTGGTGGTGGTCGCGGCGGTGATTGGGGTGGCGACGGCGGTGGCTGTAGCAGCAGTGGTAGGTCGCCGGTTTGTGAGAAAATGGCGTCGTAGGGCGAAGGCATTGGCGATAGTGAAGGAGGTTGAGGAGAAGTGCGCAACCCCTATCGCCAAGCTGAGACAGGTGGCGGATGCCATGACCGTTGAGATGCACGCCGGTCTCGCATCTGAGGGTGGCAGTAAGCTCAAGATGCTCATCACTTACGTCGATAATCTCCCCACTGGGTAGTAACAACTCTCTCTTCTCTAATCTCATGTTTCTTTTTCAATTTCTTTGATCCGATTAATCTATCTATCTATCTGCATTGATCTTAATCTGAGTCCTATGCTGCATGAATATGAATATGAATATCAATACTGTTGTTGGATACAATGCTGTTTGATAAGCGTTCCTTTTGCTTTTGAATTCCTCGAGAAATTAATGTATTTGGATCTCGAGGAACATATAGAGTGGAAGAGGCATTTGTTTTGGAAAGATGGGAGTGCAAGGCAATGTAATGTTGGATGAAAATATAAGGTTTCAAAATAGCTGTCAATTTGAAAACTTGGTCTATTAGTGTGTTTAATGTATTTGGATGCAATTTACATTATTTTACATTGAGTTATGAATGTATAAGATTTTCAAAGTGATAATAGATGTTTTGGAACGGAAGTTTTGTACTTTTTTGTGTGTCACAGTGGCATTTTGGCATTGGTTTGAGGATTAATGAAGAGTGATAGAGAGAGAAATGGAAGGCAATGTAATATGAAACATATATTTCTATAAGGCAATGTAACATTAACAATGCAATGTATATGGATAAAACTTTACACCAATATTACATGGACTATAAATGTAACAGATTTTCTAAGTCATTCAAACTGAGAGATGTTTTTGAATGGAGGGTCTGTTTTATATACAAATATGATACGCATACATTTTTGACTGTTTTTTGTTCATGGACTAGACGGAAACACATTTTTTATTTTTCTTTGTTTTGAGTTCTTGTTCTTTTGATGAATGTAAATCCATTTGCATTGTCAAAATTTTCCTTTTTTTCCCCCTTTCTTTTTTAGTTGTTCTTCAACATTTTAAAACTATGGAGACAGCGAATGAGCACTGATTTGATGCATCCCTCCCTTTTTTAGGGATGAGGAAGGACTATTTTATGCATTGGACCTTGGAGGAACTAACTTTCGTGTATTACGTGTGCAACTCGGGGGAAAGGAAGGTGGTATTGTTAGTCAAGAATTTACTGAGGTGTCAATTCCGCCTAAGTTGATGGTTGGATCATCAAGTGTGAGTCCTTTGTGTTACCTTAACAATTGTTAATTTCTTTGTGCAAGTCTTTTGAGAAACAATGACTAAAAAGTTTAAACAAACTCTGATGCAGGCACTATTTGAATTTATTGCATCAAAACTTGCGAAATTTGTTGCCGAAGAAGGACCAGATTTTCAAATTCCTACTGGTAGACAGAGGGAACTAGGTTTCACCTTTTCCTTCCCTGTCATGCAAACATCAATTGATTCTGGGAACCTTATAAAGTGGACAAAAGGCTTCTCCATAGATGATACAGTTAATACCGCATCCTGATTCCTTTTCTTTCATTTACTTCATTTCAAGTCGAATCTTCTTGCTGTATATTATGGCACTTTGTGGATATGATTTATTAATGATTAGGTTCTAAATCCTCAATTCTGACTCCCCAACTTTGAATTTACAGTTACATCACAAGTTGATATAATAAATTATTGTTAATAATAATCATCATATTATCTTACTACATTACATAAGTTACTGAGGATATGTTCATGAGGGCCCAAAATTTATTTCCTTCTTGTTCTAAATGTCATAAAGTGTCAGTTCATCTATCAAAAGTAGTTAGTTTGATCACTTCTCTGTTTAAGTCTTGTATTTCTTTCCACTTATTTCTTAAAGAAGTGGCTGAAAGTTTACATTGCCCATGTATAGTCTGTGACTTTTCCATGTATAGGGTATCTTATTGTTAAAAACGTGTTAGAATCCCCTCCTTAGGTGGTTCAAGGTGTAGAGTAACTTGTTTATGTGGAGTAACTCATGCTTAGTGCATAAAGGCATTAGGAGATTTTATTGAGGGACATAGCTTATCTCTGCATTTATACTTTTTTTTTTTGTGTTGTTTGAATAGGTTGGTAAGGATATTGTGGCAGAATTGACAAAAGCCATGGAGAAGCAAGGCCTTGATATGCGTGTAACAGCTCTGGTAATTGAAGTTTTGGACTCTCTAATGACATTCATTCTCAAGAGTTTTGTTTATTCTGAAAATTTTTAGTGTTCCAAAGTCAAATTTCTGTTTGTGGCATTTTTTTTTTCAGTATGTACTTATTTTCGTTGTATATACTAGGTCAATGATACAGTTGGAACATTAGCTGGAGGTCGATACACAGACAAAGATGTCATTGCTGCTGTTATTTTAGGTACTGGAACAAATGCAGCATATGTAGAGCGTGCTCAAGCAATACCAAAATGGCATGGTCTTTTGCCCAAGTCCGGAGAAATGGTAACCAGTTTCTGTCTTACTTTTCTTTAGTGTAAGATGGCTACAGATTATCTGATATGAACGGTAGAATAAACATTCCAACCTCTCTGAATTCATATGAGATGGCTGCAGGTTATTAACATGGAGTGGGGAAATTTCCGGTCTTCACATCTTCCCTTAACTGAGTTTGATCATGCATTAGATATGGAGAGTTTAAACCCGGGTGAACAGGTGAATTCATGTTCTTTCTAGATTCCATAATATCTGCCTTGATAAAGGGGGTTATATGACTTGTCTGTTCATTTCTAATTTCCAGGTTTATGAGAAGATAATTTCTGGTATGTATTTGGGAGATATTGTTCGAAGAGTGCTATGTAAAATGGCTGAAGAAGCTTCCTTTTTCGGGGACACGGTTCCTCCAAAATTGAAAGTTCCGTTCACATTAAGGTTTAAAATTAGCCTTTCTATTACTGGGATCCAGTTTATCCAATTAATTTTCTTTCTGTTGTGTCCCTTTTCCTTTTCTCTCCACCTGCTCAAATAATATTCACCTTGAAACTTGCTTCTGATATCAATAGTTGAATTTGAGCAAATAGACACTTATTGCATGCTTTGTTTATAATGAACAATGAACGTTTGAAAGTATAATAGGAAGGAATAGAATATGTGGTTTCTCATTATTTATTCTGAAATTGCTGTTGCGGGTAAGCATTTAGCCATTAAAGCAACGATCTCTGACTCACTTTGGAAGAGAGTGATTGCGTTTTTTAATGAAATAGGAAATGTGCAAAAGAATGTTTTTGTCGTGTCTACTGGATATAGAAGGATCCTTCTAGGTTTAGTACTTTCTTAATAATAAAATAGGAAATGTGGCTAGATGAGAGATCTTTACAGTTAGTTGTAAAGCTTATGGAGAGATTTTCAAGTTTTCATAGCCATCATAATAGAAACTAAGAGGGGAACCTTATGCACTGACATTCATCCATTCTCATCTGGAGTAGGATTCTTGGTAGTTTGTTGCTGGTGATTTTTAGTGTATCTTCAGTCTGAGAGAGTTTTTGTTAATACACGTATCAAAGGTTTTCTCATGAGAGTAATAACTATCTAAATGACAGCTTTCATTTCCCATGTTTAGTGATCAGAGTCCATTATCAGATTACCACCTGGCACTCATGCAGAGGGATTGCATAATTATGTTTTACCAATGCTTTTTTATATGTCTTATGGTATGTTTGAAGGCTCCAACTTCTGTGGGGCATTAAGAAAGTAGACCTTGGATAGTCCAGGCCTTGAATCCCTAATGAAAGTCTCCAATACTCAGTACAATTTTCATATGAAAACTGTGATTAGTTAGTTAACTACAGGTGTTTATAGTTAATATACTGCTCACTATTGGTTTGTCTTAGGTATCCATTAATAATTATATGGGCTTAATTGTAATTGGGAATTATGTGAAGAGTGCGGGATGCGTGGCATGGGTAAAGTGTGCTGTAACTAAAGGGAATAATATAACTGAATGGAAGAGAATGGGGGGTTTTTAGGGTTTAGGGATTTTACATTATGCTTTAATACAAATCTGAAATTCTACTATTGTTGGGACAAACTTTTATGTCATGACCATGAGTGTTGGATGTGCAGGACACCTGACATGTCTGCAATGCATCATGACACATCTGCTGATCTCAGTGTAGTTGGGAACAAACTAAAGACCATTTTTGAGGTATATAAAATTCTCTATACAGTTTAATATTTATAGGAAAGCTTCTTCTGCATATGTTATGCAAGTTATTTCAACCTTTGGTGATATCAAGGTTATCTATACTCTTATAATTAGGGTACAAAATTCACATATTGAAGAGTTTAATTTGATACATTGTTCAGTGTAATATTTTCTTTTTTTTTGTTTCTTCTTTTACATTGTGATTTGATTAGACCTTGGCACACTGCTGAACGCATGTTAGTTTCTCATTTGAAAACCTTCACACAATGGTTTATTTAGGCAAGGATTTCTCACAGATTTTTGTCTAAACATGGTTTGATATTTTAAACAGAAATCCAAAGATATTCTAAGGGTATAACTATTTACAAAATTTATGTAAAGGGTCAAGCAGCAAGTAATATGTGATTATTTGACAGTACTAAACTCTTAAACTGAAAGTTTATCAATACTAAACTGCATACTGAATACCTTTATTACATTTTCAATATTTTAGTTCTATCTGAACTTGTGATTCATGTTGCAACTTCTAGCTTTTAAAAGTTGTCAGTTCCATTTACACATGGGTAAACTACATTGACCTCCCATATAATTAGGCAATATTATATATAACCTCCCCCCATTTATTGAAGTTTATACTAACCTTTTCGAGATTTAGGTTACATAATACTCAGCACTTATATTTTGCAAAATGTGACACTAACTTCCTCTATAAACATAGCACTGAAGTGTATTTTTCCCATGATACTTTTATTGACTTTACTAATTTTCTCCTTGTACAATATTTAGATACAAGATAGTTCATTGGAATCAAGGAAGGTGGTTATTGAGCTCTGCAACATTATTGCTACACGCGGCGCTCGTCTTGCCGCTGCCGGCATGTTGGGTATCCTGAAGAAGCTGGGGAAAGACACCATCAATGACGGTGAGGGTCAAAGGTTTGTGATAGCCATGGATGGTGGATTGTATGAGCATTATGATGCATACAGCAAGTGCCTAGAGGATACCATGGCTGAGTTGCTTGGTGAAGTTGTCTCACAAAACATTGTCATAAAGCACTCCATGGATGGTTCTGGAATTGGTGCTGCTCTTCTTGCTGCTTCTCATTCTCAGTACCTTGAAGGCTAAGTTACCACTTATATTATTATTTTTTGTGTTTGTATCAATTTTTTTGGAGGTCATTTTTCCCGGCTTGATCCTCTACAGAGTTGACTCTTACACTTCTTGTTTTAAGGCAAATTTTGCTCTTTAAACTTATTGTTTAAGGCAACGTTTCCTTGGCACCATTCCTATACATTCATATATTTAATTCATTCAGAACAATTCTTTACTTTTTTACTTCTTGTATTTGTCTTAACCACATTCTCATCCCACTGTATTTTAGTTATGTGAACAAATTTTGCAGTGCCACAATTAAATTGAAATAGTTTCTTTAAGCAAATTAGTCTCCTTTAAACTTAATTGGCCATCTCATTATAACAAGTGAACTACTCAATTCTTTGCCAATAACAAATTGGTACAGTGATAGGCAAATTTGAAATTGAGTAAGGTGAGGAAATTAATAAACACAAGCAAGGACCCAATCAATTCAATTTTATGACCTGATAACAAGGTAAGCAATATGTTTTTATTTCGTTTCTCTTAATACCTCAAAAGATGTTTAGATCTTGTCTCATACGACCAACTTAACCTGCACTTTACTACTTTGTTTTTGACATTTAACATTAATAAAGATCATTAACTAAAGGCAACAACCTTTACTTTGCCTCCATTTGTGCCATCAAGGACTTGAGTGTACCAAGTGTCTTCCTGTTAATGAAGACTTTGAAGTGTTAACCAAAATTGTTCACGTTGACTCTAAAAAAAGATGAAACAGAAACACCGTTTTAAGAAACAAAACAAGAAAGATATATCTTTATTTAAGAGTCATTAATATATTAGTAGTAGTTTCTTGAGGAAGTGTTTACTTTTTTGTACCTAGTGATGGACACCCAACTTGGTATTTGATAATTACAATCAAAACAAGTTCATACTATTTCAATTGTTATTTAGTGCTGAATGCAAGTTTAGTTAAAGTGGATCTACCCTATTATTGAATACAAATTTCTGATTTGATATTTTCCAGATCCATAATTAATTACATGCCGAATTGGATACCTGAATTATGATATTTAAATCAACTATGCTACGTGTACACCAAAATCAGTCACGAGTATAAAATATATATTGGAATACAAATACACATTAAAAATAAATTAAATCACACATGTATTTATATATAAATACATTGGTGGATAATTTTAGTGGCTGATTTTGGTGTATAAATAACATTTTTGTATTTAAATTAACAACTAAAATGTGTCCATTTATCGACTATGCTAGGTAAACACCAAAATCAGCCACTAGTATTAAATACATGTTGGAATATAAATACACATTGAAAATAAATTAAATCACACGTATTTATACACAAATACATTGGTGGTTGATTTTAGTGTACAAATAACATTTTTAGTCTATTTATATATCAAAGAATAAGACTATAGGCCAATGAGCTATAGCTCAAAGACATAGTCTCCCCATTCTCACTGAGAGATCTCGGATTTGAATCTCATTTCTAACTTAAAAAAAAAAAAAAAACTATACTATGCAACGGTACGTAGTTAAATTGGTATAGATACAAAATACGAAAATTTAGGTCTTCATAAATTATTTCAACAATAAAATTGTATTTTCTCTAAGTAAAAGTGTAAAACAAGACAGAATTTAACTACCAAGTGTGTTTTGAGGGGCATGTAGAGTATAATATTTGGTGTTAGTAGTTAGTAGGCAAAGGCATTATTTGTCAAACGTTTTCAATTGTGAGAGGCAATGTAAGTATCTTTGATGAGAGGTCCTTGCAACTTGCTTTTACTTCTTTGCCAAACAACCTGCTGCCTAACGTTATTATTTTAGGGGCTCTAAGGTTGCGTGTGTAATAATTCCCTTCAATCATGTTTTAGATTTTTGGACATTACTATTTTTGGTATTCATCTACGAACTTAGTCTGAATTCTAGTTCAAGAGAAATTTAGACTTTCTAATAATGAACCATCATTTCTTATTGCCAACATAAAGTACCAGAAATGTTATGTATACAGCAATAAAGTTTTAATACACAGTTGTAATTGTTAGCAATATATATATATATAACTATTTATGTCTTTTTCATATTAAGTCAAATTTTTTAAATAAGTGATTTTATAATATAGTATTAAAAATTTTATGATAAAAAAGTTAGAGTTCGATCCTTGTTAGTCCAAAAAAAATTAGTATAAGATAAATAAATAAAAATTGAAAAAAATGTAAAATTTATGCAAATTCAAAAAAAATTATATAAAAAAATGTATTAGAGATATAATATCAATAATTATTAATTATAGTTACTGTATAACGTGTTTATTAATACACCCTTTTATAAAATTAATACCAAACTCTTTATAATAAAAGATAGTTATGTATATAACTATGCGTATCATAAAATTTTATTGTTTATGAAAAAAAAAATTATGCAGCCTATTGTATTACGTAAATAAAAGAAAAAAACATGCAATTTTAAAATACCATGCATTTTTTTTTGTCCGGCTTCTTGGTTATCTACGAGGATTTGAATTCTCTAAAATTTGAATTTCACTTTAGAGAGTAAAGTGTGATTTTCTATTCTTGAATAGTTTCTCTTTTATATTTATTTTTGGTCCCACCTATGAAATCGAGAGATTACTTTTTATTCTCTAAAGTGAAATTCAAACTTTAGAGTATCCAAATCCGTCTACGGTATCTTTTAGTTCGACAGACTAAGAATTAGTCCGTTACAGATCTAAACTCTATTAAAGGTCTAACCAATAAGTTGCTGCATACACAATACGCGATTTGAAACCAACACTTACGAGTGATTGGTTGCCTTCCTCTCTTCAAAAAGGTGGAAACTGGAAAGACACACTAAAAAGAACCCAAACAAACGTGTGGGAATAAAATATTTGCAAATATAAAATCTAGTCAACAATTTCATGCTATTATATTACATTCCTTTGCTTTTAGTTTGTGTTCTTTTTTTTCTTTGGTAGGGATCTTAATTTGTTGACCTGTGATAATTATTATTTGTGATCAAATTCTTAGTACTAGGCCTTCCAAGGTTAATTACCTTGGCTACAAAAGTTGTTCATATATCAAAGTCTTTCAATTACTTCATCCAAGTTCATTTTAGAAAGAAATTGATTAGGGTATGTGCACTACTACTTACTATTTTGTTGTGTGAGATTTGTATTATTTATCTTAATTCTTATCTTTGTGTTTCTCAATTGTATTGACACTTTTTTTGGGGCCATTGTTGCATGAACCAGTGTGCTGTGTTGTTGCATGAAGGGCAATTCTATTTCCTTGCACACAAAGTGTTTGTTTTAATGCGTAAAAGATGGATGATAGTAGAAGAAGGAGAAGAAGCAGCCACAACAAGTTTTCAGAGGAAAAGGAACTAGAACTAAGACTTGGTCCACCTGGTGAAGAAGAAGATGAAGAAGATGAAGAAAAAGATGAAGATTATTGGTCTCATCACAATGAAAACAAAAGAGAAAGAAACAGTGATGAATCAGATCAATCACCACTCTCTCTTGGTTACTTCTCATCCCAGAGAATTTACAACTACCACCAGGACCAGGCTACTAAGGCTAAAGCTTCATCATTTCTTCAGAACATGTCAATGGTGGGAAAGGAATCAAAGGATGCAATATCATCATCACAACCATGTCGTTCTGAAGTGATAGAGTTTCATAATGGTGCAGTCTGTGCAGAGAAGAAAGCATTATCATCACCTTCTTCTGCAAATACAGCTGCCCCCAACAGCTCTCAGAAAAGGTACTCCAGCTTTTCTCCCTTCTTTCCATATATTGTGTCTTTCTTGAACTTTTAGACATGGAATCATAATTCATAAACATTATGGTAAATTACAATTACTTCCCCTGAAACTTACGTAATATTATGTTAATGTCATAATCTATAAAATATAAAATATACACTTCTAACTGTGACTGAAAAAAATTAATATGGAAGAATTTCAAATGTATATGTCAAAAAATAGCCTTAATTGTGTGATTAACATGTATATGGAAGCAAGTAGTTCGGAAAAAAATTTCTTTTCAGTAGGGTGAAAAGCACAAGTCAATAGTAGAAGAGTTAACGAGTTTTTTGCTCTCAGCAAAATTGCTTTTCCCCTCTAACAAATTCTCGCTGTCCATATTTTTGTATTACACTATTTTGGTCCACCTTTATGTAAAACACTACTTTTACATCCATTTAAAAAATAAAGTGTTTGAGTGTTGTATTATAACATAAATAACAAGAGAGGTTAGTATATATTTTATGAATAGAAGAGTATCGAAAATACAATTTAGTCTAAATACTATTATAGTGTTGTTTGATCAATATAAGTGATCTCACTGATAAAAAGAACAAAGTTTAGTTGCTTTTGATGTTAAACTTTTAGAGAGAATCTTTGCCAGCCGGGTCAGATTTGATATTGTTTGTGGTCCATTGTACTTTTTAGTGCAAGAACCAATTATGAAGATTCCAGCATTAATTGCAAAATGATTTTGGCATATTTGCACAGTACTCATCCTAAAAAGAAGGGCAACTTTAGCTATGAAATCTTTGTGATATTCATTATATATATTGGCTGTTCTTTTCTGTATTGTTACACACACTTTCCATGCGATGCTTTAGTGATGTCTGCATCTGATTGCTGTTTGCTGATACTATCTGTCATCAATTATGTGCCTTCCTTATCTTTTCTTGAAATTTGATATTGTCTTTGCCATGTGAATGCCTGAACCTCTGTCTTGTGTTTTTATTCTTAGTTTCACTCACTCACCAATTTCATTCAGCATAAGCAAATGCTATTTGAACATTTAAAAAATTGATTCAATTAAACTTCTAAGCACCTAACATGACTCAAAATTGGAATTAGACTATTGTAAGCTTATGCTGAGGAAGATTGATATCCTCATGCTATTTTTTTCTAATGATTAATTCTTATTCTGATCAAATTAATGTATATGACATACATGAGTTCAGAAATTTCTGCATTGTTAACTATGTATAATATAATAGATGCTATTCACCAGAAATTTGTATATATTCAGTATAAAGGTTGTAGAAAAATCAGCTTAGGAGAAATATTTTCTGTTTGAACTTTGATGGTGTTACTTCCTCTAACTAAGTTTTCCTTTTAAGGAGACACCATGCCGATTCATTTATGATCTACTATGATCAATTGTTGGATATAGAGTGTGGATTACATTGAATTCAATCCAACAGTAAATGATGGATGATAAAGTCATCACAGCTCTTAATCATAACATAGAGCTTCATTATCTATGAACTGCAGATACTTTCATTTTGGACACGAAGTTCATTTCTTCGGGAGATACACTTAGATACACTCAAATACAATTACATGTTGGTGTATCTAACCTTTGTTCATTCTTAATTTATATTTTTAAAATGAATTAAAAAATGATATGTATTATTAATTAATAATTAAAAAATATCTAAAACTATTTATATAATTAAAAAAGCATTAAATATCAACATATGATTATAATTTATCCAAAAAATTCTTTATATTGTACATGTATGTCATATTTCTGATAATTTTTAGAATCAGTGTGTCGCTGTATCCAGCGATGTGTCGTATTCCGTGTTTGTGTCAATCAATGTGTATCATAGGTCATGTACATGTAGTGCTTAACTACTAACGTATCCTGTTGGTTCTCATGATTAAACTTTGTACATGGAACCACCTCAAAAACAGAAGTGCAGCTGGTCCAGTAGTGGGTTGGCCTCCAATTCGTTCATTCAGGAAGAACAATGCAAGTGGAAGCACTTTTTCTAAGCCCCCTCTTGGGTCCCACCACAACCATCATCATAATCTTAATCTTAATGTTGAAGACAAGGTTGCTAATAATACTACTAATAAGGAACATGTTAACAACATTAGTGGTACCCCTAATAAAGGCATGTTTGTGAAGATCAATATGGATGGAATTCCAATTGGGAGAAAAGTGGATATTAATGCTTATGGCAGCTATGACAAACTTTCCTCTGTTGTTGACCACCTCTTTAGAGACCTCCTTTCAGGTAACGTTATTTTGTTTGTGGACCTTTTTTTTTTCTTTTAGGCAATTTAATCAAAATTGTTTGTTCATCATTTAATATAAGGTGGATACTTTTATAAAAATATTTTCATGTAAAGATTATATTATGAATCGTTAGATGATTTGATATGTTTGACTAAACCATCGTCTAACCGTTCAAAATATAATTTTAACATAAAGATATCTTTACAGAAGTAGCCACCGTAATACTCTTCACAGGGTATTATATTCTCTTGTTTAGTTGTTTTGTTAAGATTGATAAAAAAAAATCAGCAATTTCTTTGGTTTAGTGGATGAGTTCTTGTTTTCTTTAATAAATAAGCTCTTCTATTTAAATTTTATGGATGAAAAAAAATTAGTGATAAAAAAGCTTTATCCTTATAATGAGTTAGACTTAATTAAACCCATAATTAATTAAAATAAGTTGAAGTTTACTTGATGAACTTTGAATACCGATAAATTTAGGCGAAAAAAGATTGACAATAAGACAGACCAAAAGTGAATGAGTATATCGAACTTGTCTTTCTTTTATTATGGGTAAAGTATACTTTTTGTCTCTAAAATTTGACAAAAATTTTAAAAATATCTGTAAGTTTTATTTTGTTTCAATTTTGTTTCAAAAGTTTTCGATTTGCATCAAACATACTCTTGACGGCTAATTTTTCAAAAAATTTAAGATCAATTCAACAACAATTTCATAAGAAAAACCCTCAATACAAACAAATCAAGCATAATTTTCTTGTATTATTGTTAGATTGGTCTTAAATTTTTTGAAGATTTACCGGCAAGGATATATTTGATGCAAATCAAAAACTTTTAAGACAAAATTGAAACAAAATAAAATTTAGGAGGTATTTTTAAAACTTTTGTCAAACTTTAGTGACAAAAAATATACTTTACCCTTTTATTATTTATTTATTATTACTTTTTCTTTGTTTTATAACATCACTTCAAGGTGAGAATTCAGATACAACTGAAACTTGATTCAGAGAGAAATAAATCTTATTTTTGTTTTTGTTGTTGATCAGCTCAAAGAAGAGATTCCTGTGGTGGTGGAAGTATTAAAAAGCAAAAGCAAGAGGAAGAGAAAACAATGATAACAACGGGTGTATTAGATGGAAGTGGGGAATATACTCTTATTTATGAAGATAATGAAGGAGACAAGATGCTTCTTGGGGATGTCCCATGGCAGTAACCATCTATCTCTTCTCTCTCTCTCTCTTCATCTTAATTTTTTATTTTAAAGAGTTACATAAAGATGTTTTTATGTAAAAACAATAACTAAAAATAGTTAAATAATTTAATAAATTTAATTAAATTATTTAATATAATACGTGTTAGTATTTTAATTGTTATTCTTTTTTTAGATGAAAAGATCAAAATAGTCTGTTTTATTTTTATCTATCCTCCTACTATTCAAATTATATTATTCAGTTTTTTTGTGGCAATCTTTGTGTAATGTAGGTGCTTCTTTTAAACACGGGCTTATTTAAAAAGTTAGATGTTTTTCAAAAACTACAATATATATATATATATTTCTCTAGGATAAAGTATATTTTTTGTTTTAAAAATTTGTTAAAAAATTTAAAATACTTTTAAATTTTATTTTTTTTAATTTTGTCCCAAAAAATTTTCGATTTGCATCATATTTTTAAAAAATTTAGGACTAATTCAGCAATAATTTTACAAGAACAATCTTCAATACAAGTAAATTAGACATAGTTGTCATGCATCATTTCTGGATTAGTCCTAAGCTTCTTGAAAATTTAGTTTTTAGAAATATATTTAATGTAAATCGAAAATTTTTGAGACAAAATTGAAATAAAATAAAAGTTAAGAATATTTTAAATTTTTTAACAAATTTCAGAGACAAAAAATATATTTTATCTTTAATCTAAATTATCTATTATTATAAGTTGTATAGTGGAATAATGGGATGAAAATGTCAAAATATAATAAAAAATATTTTTAAAAAAATTATAAGTGTTGTCCAAACAGCCTCTAAATAAATGTATCTTTCTTAACAATCTCTCTCTATTATTTTACTATAGTTTGATGTCCAATGCTTAATTAACATAGAACTAAACAATTATCTCCCTCTATACTTTGTGTCTCTAAAAGTATATGAGCACTATTTATTTATGTCTCTTTCTAATAACTATATACACATAAAATTAAGGTGTCTCTTTCTCACGTGAAAATTTGCATGACTGTCCCTGGCCAATACAATAAACTATAGATCACTTTGCAATAATTGGGTTTCAACATTATTAATTACTAGAAAAATGTTATTGGAAGCTATGATTGTTATTACTATATATGTTATATGATTCCTTTTGGCAGCATGTTTGTATCAACAGTGAAGAGATTGCGAGTGTTGAAGAAATCTGATCTTGCAGCTCTTTCACGTGAGTTTGAATTGATATCTTGATTAATTAATTAATTGGACAATGCTATCATGATTCCCATGCATAGATTTTAATCCTTGGATTATTTTTTAGTTAGTGCATGCATGATGTACTAATTTTAATTAAAATCCTTTCATGTTTAAAATAAATATGACCTTTAATTTATTGTCATATTCATATTTCAAACATTTTTTAAGTAAATATAAGAAAGTTACGAATTACTAATTCCTAGATGATATAATTCTTAATTAAATAATGTCAATGGTACCATGCTGTGATACTCAAGCACTAAAGTAAATTTTTTTTAATCATTCATGCACTAAATAAATAACTTGTTCATGTTTAAAATAAATATAATAATATGACCTTGTTATGTTCATATTTTAACCATTAATTATTTACCCTTTTAGATTTATTTTTATTTTACTCATGTAACCAATATTGATTAATATTTAATGGTGAAGCCAAGATCTTGTCGTCATGTTCTTTTTGAACATTAAAAAAGCAAAATCCAAATTCACTAAATTTAATTTAACGTTGACAACTTAATTATGAAATTTTGTTAATTACTATATTCCCTCTCCCCCTAGTTTGTTTTTATTGCATCAATATGATTAAAAAAACTCTCTTGTTTAATTTTCAGTTGGTGGTAAGCAAGGCCACATACACCACTCAAAATGAAGGTTGAGGCTATGAATTCTTGTTCCATGCTTAAAGCTGAAGAGACTTTGTATTACACATTTTTGTTAAAATGCATCAAGGAATGAAATTTTCTACTTCTAATGTCTATGAATGTATCAAGGAAAAACTTAAACGGATATGCATGTATTCATAATTTCACTAACTTGTTTTGGCTTGTATTATTAATTAATTAAGTCCCTTTTGTAGGGTTGCTCATTTTCTACATGATTTTTTTATGGTCATTTTAAAAGCATGTCTATGATTATTATTGCATTTTTTTTATACCCAATTTATGATCTTATGAAGTGGAAGCTGCATTGCCAAATTGGTTTGGATAATTGGTAAGAATGGATTCGAATTTTACAAAGGCTCGAGTTGAATTTTTGCTACTATTTCAATAAGAGAACCGCTCAGATAAAGATATCTAAAATGTCTTTTTTTTTTAAGATGTTTTCTAATAATTAAAATTTAACATATATAATCGATTAAACCGTATTATTTTTGTTAAAATTAAGCCTGACAAATTAATTTGACTGAAAAAATAGTGAATCAAATATTAAACTGGTCTAAATTAATATTATTTTTTTATAAAAAATGACTACAATATCTTTATTATAGAAAATGACTAAAATACTCTTATTATATATTTTTTGAGAACTCTAAATTCTAGCTCTTTACTTCTCTCTAGTTATAGGGTTAGGATTTAGAGTTTTCAATATATATATATATAATAGGGATATTTTAGTTATTTTTTATAAAAATGTTAATTTAGACCGGTTCAAAATTTAATTTATTGATTTTTTGGTTAAACTAATTTATTCGATCTAATTTTAATAAAAATAACACAATTTAATTGATTATATGTGTTAAATTTTAATTATTAAAAATCACCTTTAAAAAAATACATTTTTGACATCTTTATTTGAGCGGCTCCCTTCCAACAAATATGAGATATATAAATATATAATATTGATCTTTTCGAGAGTAAACTACCAATTTTGTAAAAGATTTTATCATCCTCAATTTTAATTATAAAATGTGTAAGTTAACTTAATATCCATAAAAAAAATAAATTAGTACAATAAAGTTATCTAAAACGTTTGATAATATTACCCAACAAACTACTTCTTTGAAAAATTTTCCACATACAAGCGTTTTTTTATACAAGTCTTTACAAGTCATTTATATTAACGCGCTTCGAACCGTTACTGTACGTTTTCACTGCACCTTATTCTTCTTCTTGCTGCACGTTCTTCTTCCTCTTCCTCTTCTTCTTCTTTTCTTTCGTTTCTTGCCTTCTATTTCTCCTTCTTCATTTACGTGCTTTTCTCTCTGTTTTCTTTCTTTGTTATTCTCGATTTCCATTGTTTTTTGACATCAAACTCTGAAATCGTTTTTGAAGAAGAAGAAGCAGCAGAAGATGAGGAGGAGAAAAAAAAAGAGTTCTGAATTATGCATAAGGTGTACTTCAACGAATTTTTGGTGTATTTCTTAAATCCTTTGAGTGTAGTTTTGTAATCCTTTGGGTGTATTTCTGTAATTATTTGGGTGTATTTCTATAATCCTTTGGGTGAATTTCTGTAATTGTTTGGGTGTATTTCTGAAGTTCCATTATCTTCAAATTTGGCAAGAAACTCATTTTCATGGAAGAAGAAGAAGAAGAGTTGTTCATAATGTATAGTGAATAGCACGCTTTAGAAACAGGAAGTGGTTGAATAAGGTGCGTTTATTTACTCTTGAATGTGGGAATGTAATGCGTGTATTTTGTTGGACTTGTGCCAACTTGTAAGATTTATAAGCCAAAAAGACTTGTATATATAGCAGGCCTCTACTTCTTTTGGATAATTTGTCGAACTAATTAATCAAACTATTGATGTGCATCAAGTTAGTTTATATATTTCATAGTTAGAATTATCAACATTCAAATCTTTCTAGTTAGAAATAAATCAAATAATATATAGTTTACTCACTTTCTAATGCTAAATATACTCCTATGGTTATGTCTAGCTTAGAAAAGACGGATTCAACAATCAAACAAGTAAGTGATTTTTTTTTTCTTTTATTTCTCCTTTTAATCCGCAACCATATTTGTTTTGTTTTGCAAAGTTGAGATACGAGTTGGACTATGATATAAAAACAAATATAGGGTAATAACTAATAAGGATTAGTGATGTATGTATAAATGATGGTTTTCTTTCTTTTTTGAACGCGATAGACACTTGAAAAAATATCACAAATAAAGGTTCACGGGTCATTGTATCCACCCATGTTCTTAGAGATTGTAATGGTGCCTCCAACAAATGGAAAAAGCTGGCTTAGAAAATCAGAAGGAGGCTTAGCTAATGTCTCCAATAGAAAATATATTAAAAAAAAAAAAAGTAAATATCTTGGTATAAGTTTTAAGTTATCGAATTATTTTTTTCTGCTTTTATCCGGAGGCGGAGCCTCATAGTGAGGAAGAGGCAATGCCCCCCTAAATTTTTATTTTTTTTATATAAATTATATACAAATTTTAATTTAATTCTTCTTAAAATTTTTATTTGTCTTATTTTATTATGAGGTTAATTTTTGGCTCCTTTCTATTATTCCATCTAGTTTGGTCCCTGCTTTTATCACCACTATTACTAGTTTTTGGTAAAGTTAAAATCATTGTATTTAATTTTTCGTTTTGCTAAAAAAATCAACTAAGAGTGAACTCAACTCTAGTTAATTAGTTGAAAAATAAGTTATTATTTTAATTTGTCAAATTTCAAAATAAAAAAATAAAATAGAATTAATTTAATTGGTTTATATTGTAGTTCATCTCCTAGATTTTTTCTTAATTTTTTTCTTTTCAAATAGCTTTGTGTCTTTTAAAATTCAGTATTTTTTATTCAAAAACAATTAGGGTTAAATACGATTTTGGTCCCTATGGCTTAGGCCGAAAATATTATTCGTCCCCAAACTTTTTTTTTGTATTTAAATTTATCCCTAAGGTTCAACTTGATTTTAAAATCGTCATTTGGACCAAAATACCCTTCTCTAACCACCCTTCTCCAGCAACCTTCTTCACCAAAATACTAAGTTTTTCTTCTTCTTTGTCTAACAAAAAACACCAACAGCGACAATAATAATTTTAAATCAGAAGCAGGAATAAACAAAAAATACCAAAAGCACAACAACAAGGTAGCAACAAATAATGTAAAAAAGAAAACAGAAGCAGAAATTAGTACTAAAGAATCAACAAATCTGCATTACAAATATCAAAGAATCACCAAAATAAAAAAAAAAATTGGAACCTTAACAGCAGCGAGCACACGAGGAGCAACGGCGAGCGGCGAGCGAGCGAGGAGCAGCAGTGGCAAGGAGCAGCGATAACCAGGCAAGCAGTGAGCGAGCGATAAGCAAGCGATGAGCAGCGATAAGCAAGCGATGAGCAGAAATGGCGACGCCACACGCGACATCCTCCTTCGCCGATCTGCTACCGTCTGTACCCACTCATGGAAACATTGATACGGGAGTAGAAACGGCGACAGCAGCACGCAACGTCTTCCCTTGCCGGCGTCGTCAGTCGCCACCTTCCTCTTCCCCCTTCTTCTTCTTTCCTTCCCCCTTCTTCTTCCCTGTGGTTCTTTCTCTCCCTTAACTTCAAACACTCTCTTTCTCTTATTTTTTTTTATTTTATAATTTTTTGTTAGGAGTAATTTGGTCTAAAATTTTAATATTTAAGTAAAAAAGAACAATTTTAAAATAAAGTTAAACTTTAAGGACGAATGTGAATGCAAAAAAATGTTGGAAACCAATAAAATTTTCAACTTACACCTTAGGGATCAAAATCGTTCTTAATCTAAAACAATTACATAGGTTTTTTATTTTTATTTATTTGGAGCCAAACCAAACATGGAATTAAACCCCAAAGTCGTCTCTGAGATTCACAGATTGCACCAATTTAATCCCTGCCTTACCGATTGCACTGTTTTTGTTCCCGAATTTATAAAAAATGCATCTAGTTAATCCCTTACCTTATTTCCGCCCAATTATCCTGCCGCTGGCCGGTGACATGACAAATGAGTGCCACGTTGTACACCATAAAATGACATCATATGGTTTTTGGCGCTAAAACGCACTAGAACGATATTGTTTGACAAATTTAGAGAAATAAACCCCAACATTGCTGATCACTTCATTTTCTTCTTCTTCTTCTGAACTCAAACGTTTAGCGCCATGAAATTCTCGCGCCTGTAATTGGTGCCTAAGGTTTGAACGGTGAAACTATTCGATTTGGTGGAGTCTGCTTACACTTTGAGCTTTGTCCGTGATCGTAGTCATTGAGCTCGGAAGGAGAAAAAGTTCTTCGCGAAACACAGAGGTAAGTTTGTACTGGATGAAAAAAAATTTATAGCCTTTTGATTTAGGAATGCGTCATTGTGTCTGTTTAGTCAAAATTTTGTGTAGGTTGATGAAAATTTTTCGCTGCTCATTATTTGCTAGGATTTATGTGTCTTTTGTGGGTAATAAAATTTTTTTTCTATGTTCTATTTTCACATAGAGAAGATGGATATTTTTTTCAATACAACTTTATTTGGATTGATTGATGGCTATTTCTAAAATTTTTGTTTGTGTGTGAGTACCATAGTTTATTGTTGTATGTGTGAGTGCATGGCTATTTAGAGTTTAGTTGATCGCATAGAATTTTTATGATGTTGACTTGCACATCTAATCATAATTCTGCTTTTAATTTTAAACAAAAAAAAAAAAAAAAAAAAAGAGGAAGAGGAAAGAACGATGGTGAAAAAAAAGAAAAGAAAGAAGTAGGGGTGTTCATGGTTCGGATCCGATCCGTAAGGGTTTCGGATCGGATCCACACACTAATCGATTGGATTGCGGATTTTGTGTTGGTATCCGCATATCCGATCTGCATATCCGCGTATCCGCAAAAATAAAGAAATAAATAAGTAAAATATTCTTTTTATGTTTTATTTTAACTAATAATTATCATATATGTTAAATTATTTTAATTTATTATTCAAGAAAAGTATGTTTAATATTATTTCAAGAGTAAACATATTTAAAAGAATAGAAAAAAAAAAATTTTATTGATATTTTTTTAATAAAAATAAGCTTTTAAAAATATTTTTGTGTTTTGCGGATATATCTGATATCCGATCTGATCCGATCCGCAAACGTATAGATCGGATCGGATCGGATCCAACCTTAAAAACTGCGGATATTGGATCCGATCCGATCCGATATTTTAGTGCGGATCGGATCGAAATTTCGGTCATATCCGATCCGATCCGATCCGTAGACACCCCTAGAAAGAAGAACAATAGAGGAGTTATACTAAAATTAGAGTTAAAAATTGATAGAAAGACTATATTATTGGATCAACTAGTTTTAAGCTTAGCTAGCTATTATGTACTCCATTATAGCGTGTCAGTATTATGTCATTGGCCCGCGACAGACTAATTGGTTGGTAATAGGATGAGAGACTAAGTGTATTTTTTACAAATTTAAAAATATAAATAATACAATCAATAAATTAAAGGCTAAATTAATATAATTCGTAAATTTTAGAAATCACTTGAAGGTTTAACTCAAAGAGTCATGAAGTATGCAATAAGTCAATAATTATGATAAGATTATTAGGACACAATTTTTTTTTTTTTTGGTCAGAGGACACAAATTTAACTAAACTTTTAACCAAATACAATAAATGGTCTTTTTATTTTGTCAATATTTTACATGGTCTAATAAAGTAATAATGCGCACCAGCAAGGTTTGAAGGTTTTTTTTTTTTTTTGTGGTATTACCGTATTAGCAAGGTTTGAACTTTGAAGCAATATTAGTTTTGGTCGACTCCAATATTCAGTCACAGGCTTGGGCTTGATATTGGGCTTTGTTACACTTTGGAGCATATATTTGTTGAAATTACCTTTTATATTTTAATTTAAGTCCACCAAGTTTCAGGCCCAACCGAGAAAAAAAGAAAATCAGAGCACTAGGGTAATGTCGAAAATCATTAAAAAAAAAAAAAGAAAACATGGATTGTTTATTATTAATAAAAAATTTTAAATATTTTCATTTAATGAATACAAATCAAATATATTAAAAACTTTAATTTTTTATATTTTTAATAAAAAAATTTTAATTTATAAATTTAATATATGTCTTTAGGACATAAAATAGATAAACTCAGAAAATATTATGATTGTCTTTGTTTCTGAAAACAGGATAAGATAAGACACTGAGAACAAGACATAAAGGACATAGACACAGAATTTAATATTCTTGTATTTTGTTTGATGATAAAGTAGAACAAATTATAAAAATTTAATTTATTTTTATTTTTTTATTCAAAAAATTTGAAAAAAAATATAATAATAAAAGATATAATTATAAAAAATTAACAAGAATAATGAAAAAAATAAAAAATAAGTTGTGTTCCTGGTTAGTATCTTTGTATTCTTTCTGTTAGGATGGATAAAAAATACACTAATTCAGTGTTTCTAGACACAATGTCTATTTCCATATCTCATCTGTCAAATACGATTTCATCTCTTTGTAACAAACATAGCCTATGTGATGAGTGTATATTTAATATTTAATAAGTAAGTCTGTCCAAAATTAATTTGGATTGTTGAGTAGTCAGCTCACTTATCCACTTAATTAGAGATCGATAACTTGAATTTTGTCTTGTATATGTAATAATTTATTGACCAATAACATTAGCAATAAATTAATCTTTAACACGAATGATTATAAAATATTATAGAAGACTAAAAAAAAAAAAGTAAGACTGTCCGAGCAAAGAATCTAAAAAATAGAATTTGGATTCTCTAAATTTTAAATTTTTATTTTAGAGGATAAAGTCTTATTTCTTACTTTTGAATAGTTTCTCTCTTATATTTTTTTTTGTCCCCACCTATAAAATAAATGATGAGAAATCATATTTTACCTTCTAAAATAAAATTCAAAATTTAGAGCAAATTTTTAAAAATAAGCTGACCAAATGTATCAAAAAAAAAAAAGTTACCTGAACGAAAAACAAAAAAGGATCTAATAAATAAAAAAGAATGTACATTTAAGATTGTTAGAAATGGACTTAAATGATTTATATCTGTATCTCTAAGACTATAATAACACCAAACCTAAATGAAAGTACTTCATATTTATTTATTATTGAATGTCAACATCTAATGTATGTATTCTAGTTTGGAATAATCAATAATGGTTGGTCCCAACCATGTTAAAAAGGTTAGTTATTATTCATGGTAAGTGGCGCGAGTTGTTCATTATTTGATTGTGATCACATTCCCATGTTATTAATATAATAATAATTTGCTAAATTATTACGTCAATGTCAATCCTTATTTGGCATTAAAAGTACTAAAAACATGCCATGGAAGAGGAAGATGGAACCATGGTCATGAATATGCATTACTCACCACTTTGAAATTCACCAATACCTATTACTCTCTGTGTAATCAATATCCTTAATTATTATTTATAAACTAACCTACCACAACGGCTTGATAGGTATCCTTTTTTCATTATTCTATACATAGAGTTTTATTTTACTTTTAGTATCCTACTCTTCTCAAAGCATATAAGGTATAGTTTCAATTTTTTTTCCCTAACATTGTAATCAAGATTAATTTTGATTAATTGTTACTATGATGGATCAGAATGGTTCTACATATCACTCAATTACATAAATTATTTGTTAGACTTTTAAAACAATAAATATATTAATTATTAAGAGTAAAAAACTTTTACTAATAAGATATTAGATATATATTATTACCGAGTAAATAGTCAATTTGATCTCTGAAAGATCACCCGCTTTCTAAATTAATTCTCAAAAGATTAAATTAATCAAAGTCATTCTCAAAAAATTTAAAAATAATTACGTTAGTCCCTCCATCCATTCTGTCACTAAAGACGTTAAATTTTACTGACGTGGCACGTTAGCTTGACAACTCAACCCGAACCCGGATTATATCCGCATCAAGTCAAACCCAAACCCAGCAAGGAATAGGATTTCCTTCTTCCCACATTCAGCAGCTTCTTCGTCTTCTACCTGAAGCTCCACCACGCCGCCGCCCTACAAGGTGTTCTACGTCGCCGTCAGTCCCTGCACATTCCTCTACCATGACGCCGCCGGTCCTTGTCCGCAGTTCCTCTCTGTCGTGAATAAGTAGATGCTGCTTCACTGAACACCCTCCGCCCAATGTCGTAGAGATCGTTGTTGCTGCGCCGTCCAACTCCTCTCCGTCCTCTTCCTCAGTGACCACCGCTGGCTTCTGGTGGAGCTGTGTGGGTTGATTTCTGATTTTTTATTATCTTGTTTGTTATCGCCGAATTCCTTCCCCAAAAAATATAGTATTTATCTATATTCGCGCAACAATTAAAATCGAATCCAATCGAATCTTGCCAAATCAAGGGCACACCGCCATTAAGTTAATAAATTTATAAACTTTAGCATTCATTGTTGTTGAACAAAATCCTCGATCGCTCACCAAAAAATTCATCATTTACAGGACTCAAGAAACAAGAATAGCAACAACAAGAACAACAGAAAGCTTTCTTGTGGTTTCTGGGAAGCATTAAAGAGAACTGTATATTAATGTTGACATTGGTGCTATCTACCTACTCCATGAGAAATAATCAAATTTTGATCGGTGGGTGATTCCATTTGTTAGTTGTTCCTATTGCTGGGATATGAATTGAAGTCTGAGTTTGATTGGGAGGAGTTACTTCAGGTCTTGCTCATCTTCTTCTGACATATTTGAGATAATTGACCATGTGATCATGGTAGCGGCTTCTGATTTTTCCAAGGACTTCAGGTTGAGAAGGGACTGTATTGCTGAGATGTTCTTCTCTTGCAAGCAAACAAGATGCATGGGTTGTGACAGGGTTGAGCTCTCTTTTTCTGGTGATGACGTGATGGTGCTGATGGCGGTGGTGCTCGTGGTGGTGGTGATGATGATGGTGCCTACAAGATTAGTGGCTTTCAACTTTTCATCACAATCGGAATGGTGTTGTTGAGTTTGAAGTTGGGGCAAGCAAGGAGAACAAGGTGAATAGCTCAAGGGATGATATCGATGATCATGGTGACATGGATGTGAATAGAATCCTTAGCAATTATAGTTTTGGTGAAGCTGAGACGACATTGACTGATGAAATGGAAGACCAGTAAGATGCAGTATTGTTTGAATCACTGAGGAGGCTGCAACTGATGGAGGCAGCAGTTGTTGGAACCGGCATGGAGGCTAAGACGCGTAGAGGAGAAGGAGAGTATGTGACTGCCGGGTCGAATTGTTGGGTTATGCTCCGATTTTCTATTGGTTTTGGCCTGTCTGTGGGTTTGAATCCTAACAAAAAAAAATTAACGTATCACATCAGCAAAACTTAATGTTATTAGTGACAGAATAGATAAAAGGACTAACGTGATTAATTTTAAATTTTTCGAAGACAATTTTAATTAGTTTAATTTTTCGGAATCAATTTAGGAATCAGATAATCTTTTAAGAACTAATTTGGCTACTCACTCTATTACTATCTGATTGAATGGTAAAGAATCTTCTTTCTCTTAGTTTACCAAATTATATTCATTATAATTTCTTATTGAAAATGTTATTTATTTGTATACGTAATAGTTTCATAATAAATGTGATACAATAATTAATAATATATCGAGAAATTCTTTCACTATGCAAATTAAATTATAGAATTAGCATTACTCATTACAAACTACTAATAATAATATGTCAATGCCAATGCTAATGTTATAGTACTCTTGCCACTATATATATGACATTAAATTTCATCATTAAAACTTACCAAAAGTCATAATAAGGACTCCCGTTTTAAGAGATGCGGCATTGGCAGACAAGATCCAAGTGATGTTATATATATACTCAGTAACAGATCTAAAAATATTATCATGAGGGCCAATAATATATATAATATTAAAAATTATGTAAAAATTTATATAATATAAAATATATTACAAAAATATTTTGATATAGAATATATTTTAAAGTACAAAAATGTGTGTACTTTTTACTAATAAAGTAGTCTGATTTTTCGTATTATAAAATTCATCGATAATAGAGTTTGTGTTGAATTTTTCAGCAATTTTCTTTTCAATCTAAATAAAAGACAATTAGCAAGAAATTCATCTTTCATTTTGTTTCTAAGTTATTTTTTACAATATTAATAGTTGAAAAAGATCTCTTAGTTATAGCAGTTGAAACAGAAAAAATTAATATCAAATAAATAAAAAAAAGTCATAAAAAGAAAAAAAATTCACTTTATGAAATTTAAAAAATTTTATTTAATTAAAAAATATTAGTAATAATATCTTTTTCAGATTTTTTTAATATTGTTACTTACTTTTTAGATACTAAAAATTATTAATATTTAAATTGGACTGAACTTTTATTTATACTAGACTAAATATTAAATAATTTTTTTTTAAATTAAATTATACATAATAACTTATTACTATTAATTTGTTTAAAAAAAAGTTGGCTATTCGCTTTTCTTACATCCATCCTTATATATACTATTTTAAATTTTGATAGAACGATGTTTTAATATTTTAACCGTAGATTTCAATTACAAATTAAAATCTACAATTAAAATTATTAAATACGAGTATTTTTAGAAATATTTGACATTTTTTAGTATTTGATAATAGAATGCACATATTAAGGAATCATAGTATTTTATTTACTTATAGAAAAAAATAAATATTTTTAAAATATCAATATTTCAATAAATTTAACTGTTGATTTTAATTAATATATTATATATTTTTTATAATTCAGATCAACCGCTAAAATTACTGGAGCACCGAAATTTTGAAAATACATAAAAATCTTTCCTATCTATATATATGTATACATGTATCACATTTACATTCTGGATGAGGATGCATGATTACTAAATACAAAAACAAAACAACAAAATATATTAGAAAAAATTATGAAAAAATAACAAAGGAAAAACATTAATTTTATAGAAAAGAGGACAAACAAAAATAAAAGAGAATTTAAAGAAATAGAAAATAACAAAAAATTTCATTGTCTTTTGCTGCCCAATACATTAATTAAGAATTCTATAACATGAATAATAATTAGCTGGAGTAAGATGATGATGATGATTCTTGTGACACATGCTGATAGCTTGTGATGGAGGACAATGATTTATGCTTGAAGGGGCTTCCAGCTCAAAATGCACATGCAACCAACGTAAGTGTTGGGTCCCCCAATTATAACTTTTCTTGGATAAAGCTTAATTTGGTTATTATATGTTCCACGTATCAGGTTGATTAGGTATTATAAAATATATCTTGGAGACATAATAACCCTAATAAGTTTCTTCTTTCTCCTCGTTTAAATAAAGCATAATATGTACTTAATTATTATTAGCTTCAAAAGATGATTCCCTTTTATTATTGCAAAATACTTGTCTCATTTTAAAATTCAATCTATTTATCTTTTTATTTAAAAAATTTTAGTATATAATAATTAAAAATCAAACTCTAAATATTTTGATGATATATAATATAATTTTGTGGCAGTTTAAAACCGTTGCTATTACTAAAATAAACTGTCATTATTCGACACATTTGTTGTAGTGTATTACCAAAATTAAAATTATTGTTTTTTGTGTACCTTTTTTTTTTTCAAAATATCCTTCATCTTTAATTAATTGTTTTTTATAAAAAATTTTATTCTAAAAATTAAATCAATTAAATAAAAATGTATATAAATATAAAATAGTAATGTATCTTAACATCTCATCACATTTCTTATTAAATCTGACCTTAATAATCATATATATACTGTAAACATAAACCTATGCACAAATTATTTGTGAAAAGTGAATAATATATGGCAAATGTTTACTATAGATGCTTGTACCTTTTTTTTTCTTTTAATGTAGATGTGATATTTCATTATTATATATTGACTATATGCAACTAGTCTTGGAAACACTTAATTGATTGAATATCTTTTTCATAGAGATACAGCTGAAAAGTGTATGTGGAAATTTATTGATCTCATTTCTTCTTTTTTTTCCCCTTATTTTTTATCAAGCTTATTATTCACAAAAAGTATTTATAGTTTAACACAAGAGATGATAATAATCTCAAACATTTTGATACTATTAGAAAATCATTACGACTTTGCAATGAAAGTAGTTAACTTTATTTATCCACTTCTATGCTTTTTTTTTTTTAGAGAAAATTATTACAAAAGAATGTTAAGAGATCTTAATTTAAAAAAGGATTGACTGAAATTGCTAAAATAGGCTAATTATTATATATTAAAGCTATATAGGAAAAATAGGGGCGAAGCTACATACATAAAAAGAAAGGCAATGGTCTCCCTAATTTTAATTTTTTACATATAAATTATATATAAATTTTAATTTAGCTCCTTAAAATTTTATTTTAATCTTATTTTATTGTATAAATATTTTTGGCCCCTCTAATATTTCATCTAGCTCCGTCTTTGCGAAAAAAGACCATACAAAATTTAACAAGTGAATAATAATATCCTTATCTCTTTCAATCTTAATTGTTCATTTAAGAACATTAATAATTTTATTGGCATCTAACATTTCATATTCTAAAATTTTTCCTTTTTCACAATTTTAATATGATTATAACAGTCATTATTCATTATACTAATTTTTCTATTTTTTTTAAATATTTTACATTTCTTTAGCTTTAGAATAAAATGACAAATAAACTCCTAAAAATTTATATTTTGGATAGACCAATCCTCCCAAAAAAAATATCAAAAAATTTTGTTTAGTTTCCCACAATATCCTCCAATCCGACAAGTCAAGAACTAATCCGTTGCAGATCGAAACTTCATTTAAGGATTTGTCGTCGGGCCAATTGATTAATACATGCACAAGACGAAATTCGAATACCGATATTTACTTAAGTGGACTAATGAGCTAACTATTAGATTAATCTAACTTAGTTGTACCAATAAAATCTTTCATGATAATAAACGTGAACAAATTAATTTAAATTAAGACCTTCTACCATAATTATAAAGGTAACATATTTACATCTATTATTTTAAAAATTAATATATTCAAAATATAAATTTTTTAAAATTTATTTATCAATTTACTCTTAGGGGTGAGCACGGGTCGGTTTGGTTTTGGTTTATGCTAAAATTAGAACCGAACTCATCAAAATATAATTGGTTCGGTTTGGTTTGGATTTGTATTTTTTTGTACATGTACCTGAACCAAACCAAACCAATTAAGAACGGATTGGTTCGATTTGGGTAATTGGGTACTCGAAGACTTTGAAATTTATAAAAAAAAATCAAATTTTTATCTTAAAAATTCAACAAGTACAATAAACATGTAACATCAATAGAAATAATCCAAACATGTTAAACACCAAATATATTAAAAACTAAACTCACGAAAATCCAAACATATTAATAATGAATAATCATTGTCTAATGGAAAAATCATATATATTTTTTTATTTTTTTTATTTAATTAATATATGATCGGGTTCGCGGGTTGGCTCGGGTTCCACACCCCAAAATCGATACACAAACCAATCACTAACAAAAGCTATCGGTTTGGTTTGAGTTGGACTCAATTATCCATTAATTTCAGAACTAATTTAATTGGTTCAGTTCAGGTTCGAACGGGTAATCAGGTATCCGCTACCCGTGCTCACCCCTATTTACTCTTAGTTTTATTATTATTATATTGTTTTGTGAAGTCATTAGATTGATGCAGGCTAAGATCTGGGTGCTGTTTAAACGACAACGTATATTTTACAGTTGTCTTCTGTCCACGTGCGGGCCTACACAACCTAAGCTCTTCCATCAAAATTTGATTATTTTTAAATTTTTTATTTTTTAAAAAATAATGAATAATTTGGATTTTTATTGTTATACTAAAATTAAGTTGCTGTTAATAAGTACTTATTTAGATGCGACAAAAAAAAGGTTGACATTGATAGTAAATATTTAATTAGAATACATTTCATAAAAACACATATTCAAATCTCTTTTAATGGTTGAAAAAATTCTTATAGTAATCGTCTATAACTATACTATAAGTAATTTTATAAAGGCTCATTAAATAAGAAAATATATCTTATTTTTAGTTGGTTAATAAATATCGAGTCCATCTAAACTTTATATTATTGAAAAAATATTTCACATTCTTTTAATAAAATAATTTCATTGCAAGTAAATGAATTATGAAAATAATCGTCAAAATTTACAACAAATGTGAGATTTTCTAACAAATTAAATAAATAAAATAAATATTTCCAATTCTTTTTATATAAAACACTAGTAATATGATAAATATGAATATTATATAAAAATAAATGGTAAAAATTCACGTACAGTTTGTTTTTATATGAGATTGTTAGTTGAAAATCGTTAGATAATTATTTTGTCAAATATATTAAATTATTTAATAATTTTTAACTAACAACTTTATATAAAGATAAATGTATGAGTTTTTGTCAAAATAAATAGCTGCCTGCTACATTGTTATACACTTACACCTATTACAATATATAATACATTTGTTGCACAATATTTTATATACTTTTTAGGATAAAGTATTAAATTAGTCTTTTACGTTTGGGTCTAATCCTATTTTAATCCTTAATATTTAAATTGTCCTATTAGAATCTAAAAAAGTTTCATTTAATCCTGCCGTGAAGTTAATGTTAAATAATTAACATCACCATTCCATCAAACCTTAATGTCCTTTTCTAAAGAAGAGATACAAACTCGAAAAACACAGGATCAACGAATACATCACCACAAGCCATTGACCTTGATTCAAGCACATAGAGAATATTTTCAAAAACTCACTTTTTGTAGATAAGTTTGTCGGTGGCAACGAAGACAAAGCCATCGTCACTTCTACTGCAAGAAACTCTCCTCAGTAACCAAAGAGTTTAGTTATATAAGTTTCTATATTTGAAAACTGAATTTTGTTAATTATTTAATATTAGTTTCACGGCAGAACTATATTAAAACTAATAAAAAAATTTTAGATTCAAATAAGATATTTTAAACCTTATAAACAAAAGCAAAATTAAGTCCAAAGATAAGAGATTAATTTAATATTTTATTTTACTTTTTATTATATATCCGCAAAATTTTATTATTTTAACTAATTTTGTATTTGCAAGTGAAAATGCAGTTGTATTCTGTTATGGTAATGGGAAAAAGTCACAAAAAAAATGGTAAAAGAGGATCTCCTCTTTACTTATGTCGGTTTTCGAAAGTCAAAGAGAAAGAAGGTCAACGATTTATTGACTGGGATCTTCGATATTTTGACAATTTATCGGCGAGTTTTTTGTATGGACCCCATTGACTAAACTGTCTTTTTCCTTTGCCAGCTCTTTCCTCTTTGTATGCCTTCTCTTTTCCGTCACTTTTTTCATTTCCCATTTTTACCCCTCACACCCAAAAATATCTCATATTCTCATTGCCATACACAATTAATATTTCTCAATATATTGCAATAAAAGAAAAAATCTTCTAACATGTACATATTCGATTGACCTTTGAATCAAATTAAATGATCTTTATTAGTGAATTAATGAGCTGAATTAGTACTTTGAAAGTACAAATTATATTGTATTAAATGAATTGATAGCCAAAGAAATTATCTGGATCGCAATTTAGAAAACAAATAAATTATTTTCTTATTGTCATTTTCGTGGCCTTTAGCGAAACTTAACGTCAATATTTTTCATCGTTTTGTACTTTGATTATAAGGAATGGACGAATGGTGGTACAGTCAAAGGGTGTTATAGATAAACGAGATGTAAGATTAAATAATATCTTTAATCTTATGCTAATTGAATTTACATTTCCTTTATATTTTGAATATATAAAATAATTAGCATAATCAATAGTTCAATACTAAAAGAATCATGTGCTCGCCAACGAGTAATAGCTCAAATGACATAGTCTTTCCATACTCAATTAAGAGATTGCGGGTTCGAGTCTTATATCTTTGATAAAAAAAAAAATCATGTGCTCTGAACCTCTGGTTTACATAATGTTTGCATATTTCACCAGGCAAGTTCTATGGTGCTTTTTATTATGATTTCTAAATTGTCTATTTTTTTTTAAATAAAAAATAAAATATTTAAAATTTATTAAATATTATCTATTTTCCTTTTTTAGTAAATTAGACACAATCTCAAAGATACCATAGCATTCACTATTTCACAAATCATGACTTATATATGTCTTATACTTAAAATAAGATTATAGCAAAAATAAAAAAATAACTATATTTCTCAAAAAGAAAAGTATAGGTAAACAATGAAAATAATAAATAATATAAATAATGGATATATCGGATGTTCATTTTACTAGGTGTGTGGATGATTATTCTAATATTAAGATTTATGTGGATAATTTAAAAATATTGTGTTTTTATTTTATTGGTGGTTATTCATATTATTCAAAAAAGTTATTAGTTATCTAGCATAATCCTTTTCAAAAAGACCAAACAAAAAACATAACAAATTATTAAAATATAATTTCATGTGTTTAGTATTTTTTTAGGTGACTAGTCACATTATTTATTGGGCAATTTACGCATCTAAATTGTTTGATCCCCAATATTACGCAAATACATTGTTTCAGTTTTTAATACGCAAATGCATTGTTTTTATATTTTATGTAAACCGCTACTGGCAGTAGCGGTTTACGTGTGAGTGTGTGTGTAAACCGCTGCTGGCAGCAGCAGTTTACGTGAGTGTGTGCGTGTGTGTAAACCGCTACTGGCAGTAGCGGTTTACGTGTGTGTGTCTGAATGGGGCTGCCTATATAAACCATAGAGGGACCAAATGTGGAGAAGTAGAGTGTTATTCACAAATGGAGGGGGAGGATAGTTTTGTGGCTCTGGTTCACTGCTCTGGAAAAATTCAAAAGAGCAAAAGGCATGGTGTAAAATTCACAGATAGAGAACCGCTTAGTGTTTTTATCCGATCTTCGAATACGTTGGCGGAGATTAAGCAAAGCATATTACGGAAGCTCGGTGTGTGTGGGACGAAGTTGGTAAAAAAATTGTTTTACAAGATTCCCATTGATGTTGTCTCAACTGGTGTGAGATATGAGACCTTCGTGATCGGGTCGGATGAAGACTTGCATGTCTTGTTTCACTGCAGGAGTAGTTTTCCGGAGGTGAGAGTAACTGAGCTGTTTGCAAAGTTGGAAGATGGTGTGGATAGCTCAGGGGCATCGGCCCCTAATCCTCAGTCAACCCCAGCCGGTGGTGCCTCAACATCGATGCCTGTGGTAGCAGTGGCAGTTCCGAATCCGGAACCCGAACGTGCTGGGGCTGTTCATGCATATGTTGGTCCTGTTGTTCCTGATTTTGAATGCGATGCCGGACCGGATCGGGTTGAGAATGCACTGTTTGACGATGATTTGGATGAGGAGCCTGTCGATATTGGTGGGGACAGTGATGATGATATTCCAAGAGGCGGACGTTCAGCCCATGGATGTTCCGGTTCTGCAACACAGGAGTACCCTCCCCACCTCTCTTCTTTGAACTTGGAAGCCATCGGCCAACAGCAGAATGCTGATGCAACATTCGACGGGCAGGGGATGCATGATGGGACAAATATGTCTGAATTTCAGATTGGCCAATCCTTCCAGAGTAAAGAGGAAGCCGTGTTGAGTGTGAAGGATTACAGTATTCGGCGTGGAGTTGAGTACAAGGTTATGGAGTCCGACAACCTGAAATACCAAGGGAGATGCAAGGAGTTTGGTAACGGGTGCACATGGTTGATTCGGATAGTCATGCGGAAAAGGAAGAGCACATGGGAGGTTAGGAGGTACAGCGGTCCGCACACGTGTATGGCCACATCGATATCTAGCGACCACAAGCAGCTTGATTATCATGTTATCTGTGCGAGAATCTATCCATTGGTTCGAGCTGATGCGTCGGTGTCTATTAAGGTGTTGCAAGAGGCAACGGAGGCGACTTATGGATTCATGCCTAGTTATCGGAAGGTGTGGTTGGCGAAGCAGAAGGCAGTAGCGCAAATATATGGCGATTGGGAGGAGTCATATGCTTATCTACCTCGGTGGATCCTTGGGGTCACATGCACGATGGAAGGTTCGATTGCTCTATTAAAGACGTCCCCGGTTAGGGTGGGTGACCAAGTTGACGAGGATAGAGTCTTCTTTCATCGGATGTTCTGGACGTTTCCTCCGTGTATTGAGGCTTTCCGCCACTGTAAGCCGCTAATAAGCATCGACGGCACACACCTGTATGGAAAATATGGCGGGACGTTGTTGTTGGCGATCGCACAGGATGGTAACTCGAACATTTTGCCTGTTGGGTTTGCACTCGTGGAGGGAGAGAACGCAGATTCTTGGTCGTACTTTCTTTCGAACCTTAGAAGGCATGTCATTCCACAGCAAGGTATCCTCGTGATCTCTGACAGACACAACGGCATCAAGGCTGCATTAGAGAGCCCCGATAGTGGTTGGCTACCCCCCATGCTTATCGGGCATTTTGTATTCGGCATGTTGCTGCAAATTTTGCCCTCACTTTCAAGGGGCAGGATGCGCGGAGGTGGCTGGTAAATGCCGCATATGCGAAGACGGAAGCAGAATTTGACTATTGGTTTGATATAATGAGGACGGAGAACCCGGCCATGTGCGAATGGGCAAACAGAATGCAGTATGAGAGGTGGACACAGCATAAGGATGGTGGGAGAAGATACGGTCACATGACGACCAACATCTCTGAGTGTGTGAACTCTGTCTTGAAGGGCACAACCCCAGCTATACCTCCCCATGCCATCAAGGTTTGCCACAAATGGTAACCATCGTATATGAACCCGGTTCGCACTCTTGTCCCCAAATAACTGAGTCGATAACAGCATCATGATGTAGGCCCGTGCGTAGATGCGGACAGTCTCCTCACTCGTATCTGGTGGTAGCACCCTAAACCTCTCGTGGAACCATGTAAAGTGTACTGTCATCTGCTTGACCTTATTCGGTGGGGGCCGCTCACCGAATAGGTCCTCAAACCACTCCCAAGCTGGTCGGCCACCCTCCATGTATTTCTCAAACTCACCAAGGCAACCACTCACAGCCTCCCCATCCACAGGAAGCCCTAGCTGAAATGCCACGTCCTGCAATGTCACTATGCATTCTCCGAAAAGCATGTGGAACGTATGCGTCTCAGGACGCCACCTCTCAACGAACGCACTAACGAGTGGCTCATCCAACCAGAACCATTGGCTATTTAGCCTAGCCAAATGGTACAATCCAGCCCGCTCTAAATACGGGATGATCCTATCATGCATGGGCATATTCTGTTGCCGTCTCACACTGTATATACACCTATTGGGCTGCACAGAACAACAAATGAAAACAGAGTCCAATTAAATTCTCCTAACCTTAAACAAATTTCCATATCTAACCGAATACGAATACCTTAAACCATCAGCAAATTCTCCTATATAATATTTAATAAAAAGTTCCTACTCACGATAGGGTAAATAACAACACAAATAATTTACTTATTAACATCCAGAAATTTTAAAATATTGTAAAGATTTAAAATTTAAAACTTCATATCATACAAATATCCTAAACAAACTATAATAATTCAGGTAACTAGGCATATCTATAACTAACCAAGAAAAACTAAAAACACTAAACCAAGATTAGTGAACTAACATCCTAGCATGCGAACCCTAAATTCAAACTACAACGATTAATCTATAAATTCTAATTCGTCTACCTAACCTACCGTTTTTCTGACTAAGATATGCAAAGACTAGAAAAAAATAAATATTAACTAACATCGTCACCAATAGAACCGGCAATATGCGCAACGCCGTTCAGTCGGTACAGGTTCTTGCCGGCCATGATAACTCGCTAGAAGTTGCCGCTGAGGAACCTCGGGCCCGCTCACAACTTGCTCTGACTTCTCTCTACAATTTCCTCTCTCTAGAAAACTCCTCAAACCTTCTAAACACATAATCCGCGGCTGCAACCACGGTTTATATAGGCAAAGCATCACACGTAAACCGCTACTGGCTGTAGCGGTTTACACACACGCACACACACACGTAAACCGCTACTGCCAGTAGCGGTTTACACACACGCACACACTCACACGTAAACCGCTACTGCCAGTAGCGGTTTACACACACACACTCACACGTAAACCGCTACTGGCAGTAGCGGTTTACATAAAATATAAAAACAATGCATTTGCGTATTAAAAACTGAAACAATGTATTTGCGTAATATTGGAGATCAAACAATTTAGATGCGTAAATTGCCCTTATTTATTAGATAATTTAGATAAAAATTTCACGTACCGTTATTTTCATAACATATTAACATATTTAATAATTTTTAATTATTAATTTTACATAAAAACAATTATATATAAAATGTCATCAATAATTTAATATATTTAATTTTAGTTAAGTAACTAGTTTAAGTATCAGGATTTTAATTATTTTTTGTATATATAATATTTTATTAGCTAATTTTTATTTTAGATAATGTAATATTATATAATTATATATATATTTATAAATACAGAAATATTTAAAAAAAATCTAAATCAACCAAAAATTATCTTATTTATATCTTTTAATTATTTTAAAATAAATATAATAAATATATAATTTTAAATATTATTTATAATATTTAAAAAAAATTAAAAAGTATTATATATAAATATTATTTGAGAGTAGTGGAGACATGACACAGGACAGAAGTGGTAATAATATTTAGTGTAGCGTGTCGACCAGGTGGGTGTTTTCTGAAAGATTTTGATGTCGTTTTCTTCTTTTTACTGTTGTGGTTTTTCAGTAACACTAAGCAGTTTCCTCTCTAAAATACTCAAATGCTATTATTATGTTTTCACTCTCTTCATTCCTTTCTTCTTCTTCTTCTTCTTCAGAGCACTCTTATTTATTGCTTTGTTCCTACTATTTCTGCTTAATATATGGATTATTTTTATTCTCTCTTTCTCTTGGTTGATTTTTTTCTGTTCTAGTTTTACTATTGTCAATGATTTTGCTTCAAACTTAGATAAAGTTGTCTCTTTTAGTTTGAGCTAAGTTTTATTCTTGGATCAAGCTCTTTTTTATTTTTTATTTTTTGCATCCCCTTGATTTCACTTTGATTCTAGTTTCTTGCTATATTCTGTGACCCTTTTGCCCAAAGTTCCAGTCTTTGATTTGCTAAAAAGCAAAGTATGGTTCTTGTACGGATACCCCATTTGAGGTTCTTTCTGTTTCTGCTTCTTCATATTCACTGCATCAGCTGCTACAACACCACAACAACACCATTGGGCTGTACGGACACAGGCCGTGTCTGCACCTCTTTCTTGGCCTTTAAGCCTCAGAACCAAAGCTTAGCTGTGATTCAAAGCATGTTTGATGTGTTACCCGGTGACATCACTGTTGAGGATAGTGGTTGGGACTATGTGTTCATAAGGAAGAACTGTTCTTGTGCCTATGGCCTCAGGAAGTATGTGTCTAACACCACTTTTACTGTGAAATCCAATCAAGGGTATGTGTATGATTTGGTTATGGATGCTTATGATGGTCTTGCTTTGCCTCCAAACACAACAAGGAGGGCTAAGAATGGTGCTGTTGTGTCTTTGAGGTTGTTCTGTGGCTGCTCTAGTGGCTTGTGGAACTATCTGATGAGTTATGTTATGAGAGATGGTGACAGTGTTGAATCATTGGCAAGTAGATTTGGGGTTAGTATGGATAACATTGAGAGTGTGAATGGCATTGGTAATCCTGATAATGTCACGGTTGGTTCGGTTTATTATATACCTCTTGATTCAGGTTAGTCTGTTGAATCCTATTCAAATCCCTTACTGCTTTTTAAGGTGATTGTGTATTGCAGCATATTTATGTATGTGAATATCTGTTTGAGATTGGTGTTTGGTTCTATATTGCATTATGCAGATAGAATATGAAAGTAGGGCTTCTTTAAATGAAGCCATAGATGGGAGTTTAATAATTGGGATTTGGGAATACTAATTCAATTGTAGTGACTTAGTGCTTTTAGAGAAAGGGATTTCAACCACAGAGGCCTAGCATAGTTGGTTGTTAGGTGGGAAGGATCTCATGGCCAATGGTTTAACGGTTTACCCCGTTAGAGGAGCTGCCATTTCGAAAGGATTGATTACTGTTATTAGTAGTAGGATTAATTACTGATTTCAAGACAGGTCATGCAACCACCAGCAGATGAGATGTGTTAACTTTGAAGTTTATGTGTCTATGTAACAAATTGATTGTTAAATAAGAGCAACTTCATTTGGAGTGGGGTGGGGTGGGGGATTAACATTGTGGTGGGAATTTTCTTGGATGAATTTGATGTGTAAAATTACATGGACCTTATGTCCTTATCCACTTCATCTTTGTCCAATAACTGCCAAACATACCCTTAGTGTTAGTAATGAACCAATGTCGAATTGCATATACGAAATGCAATAAAATTATGCAATCCTAATCCTGACTGCATTTTGAACTGTTTGATTGAATTGCAGCTCCAGGTGATCCCTATCCCATTAACAATACTGCTCCTCCAGCTCCTGTTCCCGCCCCATCTGTTGAGAATATCTCAGGTATGGATTAGCACATACTATGACAAGGAAAATTGTTCTTTTTTCCTTTTAACTTAAGCTAGGATTTCACAGTCTATTTGTCATTTGTCTTATGGATTCTTAAACCGATAGAGATGTTAAACTTAAGGTTTCATTTGCAGGCATACTGTTTGCTGTCTTGTGCTTTTTTAGTTTACATTGATACCCAATCTTTCTGTTTAAACTTCAAAATTGTGGAAGGAAAATTTAATCATGTGGATGCATATGCCTAGTTATAAGTCACTTTGCTTCAAATAAAATAAATCTATCTTAATGGCTTCATTGTCTAAATCTAACACGAAGTTTAGGTCTTGTGAGGGATTCTACATAAGTTCTGGTGGGTTTGGTTATTTGGATAGTGGTTTTGAGTAAGTTGAGATGCCATAAGCCTTGTGTAGAATCTTATCACAAAAATTAAATGATAAATAAAATAAGTACAAAAAGTGTCTTGTACTAATTTGGTGAGAAGTACTTTTCCTCCAATCTCTAATTTTATTTTTTATTGCCTTTCTTTTCCTTGTAAATTCTCAACTTAGTTGCAATATTTCAGCTACTCGTGCAGTAATAAAATATGCATCTCTTTCCCTTAAAAAATTATTACAGGTGATCAAGTCGGTCGTAAGGCTCATGTACCTTACGGATGGATCATTGGGGGTTCAGGGGTTGGTCTTTTTATGGTGTTATTAGGCATAGTTCTCTGTGTTTCTCTGAAGTCATCAAATTGTCGCTCTGAAGCCAGAAGTAATGAAAAAGATGCTGAGGGGAAGATATCTCATAAGTTCCATATTCTTAGAAATCCAAGTTTTTTCTGTGGTTCTGGGAGGTATATATGTGGCAAAACTGTAGAACAGAAGCAAACTGATGCCGAATCCAGTAATCACACGATTACCGTTCCCAAAGTTTCAAGTAACCATATCTTCTAACTAAAGTTTTATATTGTACCTAAGATTGCAGCTTCATGTACTCTTTTTTCATGTACTGCTTAGTGAGCTTGAATATGCATAGTTTCTGTTTCAAGTACCTACATGTACATGCACACACTCCACAAGTATAATTAAAATAAAATGAAATGCTGAATACGAGGATGCATGTTTATCCGAATGCCTGGAAGCTCTAGGTATGAAAAAGCTCATTTCTTCAGGGTGTTGTATAATTAGCATGCATGCTTATTCAGTCATTCTGGCTGGTAGTTAAATTTGCATTGTTTTGATAAAGCTCAAAGTTAACTTGCACTGTTATTCAACTTATAAAAGCAACACCTTATTTTTCAGTTTTCATTATTTGATGAACTTGCATTTTTGGCTTCCAACACTGTTAACTTCCAAAATGCAAGCAATCCTTTGAGCTTGGATGCGTCACCTTTGGTTTTCTCATAACTTGGTTCTTCATTATATGTGTATGCCAAAATGAATTATTTGTTGTTTAAAAATAGAATTTATAGATTCACCCTTTTCGATTGCAGCTCTTGGCCCTGATGTGTTTGACATGGATAAGCCTGTAGTTTTTACATATGAAGAGATTTTCGCCACAACTGATTGTTTCTCTGATTCAAATCTGCTTGGTCATGGAACCTATGGTTCTGTTTACTATAGCCTTCTTCGGGATCAGGTTCGCGGTTGTACAAGTCAATTATAATTATAGAATGAGACTAGTATCTTACTCATACTATATCTATATGTACTTGAATTCTTATAGGAAGTTGCTATCAAAAGAATGACTGCTATGAAAACAAAAGAATTCATGTCAGAGATGAAAGTTCTATGCAAGGTCCATCATGCTAATCTGGTAATATTTTCTAACCCAAATAAATGCATGCTTTAATTTTGGAATCAATTGCTTGGTTTATTCCAAAAGTTTGAGTTGGATCTTTGGTTAATTTTGTCAAGGTAGAATTGATCGGCTATGCGGCTAGTCAGGATGAGCTTTTCCTTGTTTATGAATATGCTCAAAAGGGTTCACTTAGAAGTCATTTGCATGATCCTCAAAATAAGGGTAAGATTAAGATTATGCATCTATGTTTTGGCGTGTGATTCTTCTTCGGAGTAATTTTGGAACCTTGCTAATTACAGCAATTGTCTGTTTCATTGTGATGATTGATGAGATGCAATGGCATTGGAAGTTTTCCAAATAGGTTAATGTGTTGAACTAATGCTAATTTTTGAATGCACTCTTTTGAATCCTAAAATTATTTGTTTGTCCTATTGTTCATCTTGTTCTGTCTTTGTCTCATTTGATCTTATGGAGTAATAATGTGAGAAAGTTGAAAGGGAAAGATTGACATATTATGTTGAAGTGGTTGAATGAAATTCCTACTTTTGTTATTATTCAGAGAAACATACTGCATTTTTCAAAATATGAGGCTTAAAATTGGTGTCAAGATTGCCAAGTTGGCATGCTTTGTATCATTCGTTCAAGATGGTGGTTGTGATCATTTTTTGTTTTGCTAGGTCATTCCCCACTTTCTTGGATCATGAGGGTCCAAATTGCTCTTGATGCCGCTCGGGGACTTGAATACATACATGAACACACTAAGACTCATTATGTCCACCGGGACATCAAGACGAGCAACATTTTGCTCGATGCTTCCTTTAGAGCAAAGGTACCAACCGTTTTTAGACATCCTTCCATCATTTCTGAATTACTTGCATTTGTTGATAGTCTCATATCACTCCCTTTTTCTTTAGATTTCGGATTTCGGGTTAGCAAAACTTGTTGGGAAAACAAATGATGGCGAAGTTTCAACAACCAAAGTTGTTGGTACTTATGGATATCTTGCACCAGAGTAAGTATTTTTCCCTAACAATTTTTCCAATTTACACCTGTAGGGTAAGAGAACTAAAAGAAAAACGTTTTGTTTAAAAAATTTCTGCAGATACTTGAGTGATGGCCTTGCAACAACAAAGAGTGATGTCTATGCATTTGGTGTTGTCCTTTTCGAGATCATATCGGGGAGGGAGGCCATTATTCGAACAGAAGGAACGATGTCCAAAAATCCGGATAGGCGTTCATTGGCGTCTGTGGTAAGTGCAGCTTATAAGGCATCTTTGTGACTTATAGTTTAACATGCATATTAAACTACACATGTATTTATAGATAAATACACGGTCGATGACTTTTTTTGTGCCCATAGCATTTTTGATGGTCAGGCCTCGATTTTTGGAAAATTTTATTAAGAGTACTCATGATTATGACCTCATCATATAGTCATGTATTGCATTTTATATTCAAATTTTGGCTGCAATGTACTTTATGCATTTGAATTATGAAAGCATGCTATCATATTTACACTGCCGCAGCATTTCGTTGGACTTTCGCCTTAACATTGGTCAAATTGCAGATGTTGGCAGTCCTTAGGAACTCGCCGGATTCCGTGAGCATGTCAAACATGAGAGATTATATTGACCCAAATATGATGGATCTGTATCCCCATGATTGTGTATTTAAGGTTAGTTAGTTTATCCTTCACATATTATGAATATGGTTTAGGATATTTTGATATTTTAACCAAGAAAAATATATAGGACATTATTCAATTAGGCTCTTTTAGCTTTAAATATTTATAATCAAATCCTTGTACTGTATCGATGTTTTTCAATCTAGTCCCTCTAGTGTTGAAAAATGTTTATACAGTATAAGGTGACTTAACTAGAATTGTTTAAATTACAAGGACTTAATAAAAAATTGTACAACAAAAAAGGACCCTTTAGAGTTTAGACTCATTCTTTTCTTGTTCTTTTGGGGTGTGTGTGTGCTAGATGGCCATGCTGGCGAAGCAATGCGTGGATGACGATCCGGTCTTACGGCCGGACATGAAACAAGTTGTGATATCTCTCTCACAGATTCTTCTTTCTTCAATTGAATGGGAAGCAACTCTGGCAGGGAATAGCCAAGTATTTAGTGGCCTTGTTCAGGGAAGATAGATAGTTTACACACTCAACATATCTCACTCTTTCACTCACCATTTCTCAACAGGATTTCTGTTTTTTTTTAATCTTTATCCTGCCCTATACTCCTTCTTATTTTGTTTTATTTTATTTTATATATTTTTGGTTGATAATTATGTGTCCATAGTAGATACCTACCTGTGATTATGGACCTATAGTGGGTCAATATCTTATTTTTGGCCATTTATTTTTCATGAATGTCTTAGCTTAAGCTATATACAATTATACATATATATATCATGGTTTCCAATATTTAGAAAATTTTGGATGTAACTAAGGATATATTATGATGATAATGTTAAGGAAGGAAAATATTAATCTTGGGTTTGTAATGATACTGGAAGTTGTAATTTGACATTAATCTATGCATGTTTATATTCTTTGATCCCTTGCATTTTTTCTTCTCTAGTAGTGTTTACTTTTGCTTTCATTTTGTGAAGATGAAAATTATCTTAGTAACTGGAAATTTAAAGTAATGAGATTTAAATAAAGGTTAATGGTATTATCAAAAATGTTGGTTGTCTAAAATACTTCAAAATCCATATAAAAAAAAAAATAAACAAACATTTGGGTATAGAAAAAATTAATTATTTGTATAAAATATACGTTAAAAATATATAAAATAATATATGTATCTATATATAAATATATAAAAATTGATTTGATAACTAATTTCTTATATATACATAATATTTTTTATATACACAAAATATATAAAACAACACATGTGAATACGTACCATTTTGGTAACCCAACAAGCAATAAAAAAAAGTAAGTTCTTTAAAAAACTGCAACAAATATATAAGTCTTTAAAGAAAATAAAGTATAAAGTAAATTCATGAAAATAATTTGTAAAGAACTTGAAACTTAAAGGTCTTAACAAAGAAAGTATCAAATTAATCTATAAAAATTACATTACACATGGTTTCTATTTTGTTAATGACTTGTTTATAGGTTGCATTGGTTACAGATACGGGATACTCAAACACAAATACAGAGCTATAAAATTATATTTGACAGATAAGACATGAACAGATATTGTATCCAGAGCAGTGGCGGAGCCACACTATAAGGAAGGGGGCAATGCCCTCCCAAATTAATAAGTTGTATGTATAAGTCTCTAATTTTTTAATTTAGTTCTCTTTTAATTTTTAAATTTTTTTTCTTCTTAACTTATATTTTTTATGTTGGCCCCTACCAAAAAAATTTCTAGCTCTGCCCCTAATTCCAGAGATATTAAAATAATGTATTTTGTGTCCATCTTAATAGAAAAGATACAGAGACACAATTTATTTTTTATTTTTTATCATTATTTTTGTTAATTTTTTATAATTATATTTTTTATTATTATATTTTTTTCTCAAAATTTTTTAATAAAAAAATAAAAATAAATTAAACTTTTATAATTTATCTTAATTTATTACCTTTGTGTTTTGTCTTGTCCTTTTTGCATAACCAAAGATAGCGCTCGCAAAATTTGTTCAAATGCTTCATAAAGTACATTGCAAAATTTGCCTTTATTTTTGTCTTAAAAATCTATAGATCAATTACAAAATATTTAAGGGCAAAATAGTAGATAACAAAAAAAGACAATTGATAACAGATGACGAAATGGAGTGAAGGGCAAAATAGTAAAAAGGGGGAATGAGTTTCATGAATTGAAAGCCGCGTTGGCCGTTGGTGAAAATTCAAAAAAGAGAGAACGAAGAAGACAATGATGAAGTCCAGGAACCCTCTCACTGATTTATCGAACAATCATAATCGCACTGCACCACCACCAACAACTACTATGAAGATGAAGATGAAGAAGAAGAATAAGAAGATGGAATCCGAGAATGCGAATGGCGGTGAATCGTTGAAAGATGAACAGGACAACGCTCTCGATCACTTGCTTCTGGTTCAGTCCAATCTCTCTTCACTTCTCCATCAGGTACCTACCATTTCCCCTAATTCAATTCATTTCACAACTCCTTTCGCTTTGTGCTGTAACATTCTATGCTTTTTGCTTAGTAGCTTTAGGAAATGGTAGAGTTTACTTAATCCCTCTTAATTAGTTTGATTTGAATCTGTTAATTGTTGTAATATGCCGACATTGGCTTGTTCGAATGAATCATAGGCAAGATTGTTCCCTTTTTAGTGGTTTTGACTTTTGAGTTTGAGCCCTAGGGATGAAGGGGAAAAATTCAGTTCGTTACACAAAAAAATTGAGTTTAGTTATAGTCTAAATGCTCTTTTCGATGTTAACTTTTGCTATTCACAAAACGTATGGAACCGTATGATTGAGTATACTAACTTTCCGAGGAGTTTCAAAGCTGATTTTTATTTTGTCCTGCTCAATTTGATAGGAACACAGTTCATCTATCCAAGTGATTTGTTTATTTAATTACAATTTGGCATTTTATGCTTGGTTACAGTAGAACAACACATGAATCAATGGGTTGAATTTGGATTGGCAGGTTGATGAGCTTGTTGTTCAAGCATTCAAAGTCAAGAATTTAAGCAATGAGGGGAGAAAAGAAATCAAGTCTTTCTCCGATTTCTTGTCTGATATGCATTCATCTTTGAAGGTCAAAGCTCTATCTTCTGTTGCACTTTATACTCTTGTTTCTGTTCATATTTCAAAACTGAATGCTAGGGGTTTGTTGTTTCCAAATGCAGCCTTGGGTGATCAGGTTTGAAAATGTGCTTTCTTCGCCCTCTGTAGAGCTCAAAAGTAAACCGCATCAAGCTTTGAAGGGTAATTCAGTTTCTTCCGATGATAGCGATGAGAGCAATGTCAGTGACAGTCTCGAAGAGCCCACAATGGACTCTCTGATCTCTCCTTCTCCCCTTGTTTCATGGCATGCCAACTGTACTATTCAAAGAGGTAGACAAATGTTCATGCTCACACCCCTTCCGATATCAAAGAAATTATCATCTAAATTCCGGGAACCATCAAAATCGGAGTTCAATAAATTGGCTTCCACCAATGATGTTGGGACATCAACCTTTTTAGCCGTCTCTAGAAATATGAATGATTTGCTGGACAGTGTTGTAGTGAAGTCAACTCCAGCTAAGCCTGCCCCTTCTCTTGCAAATGAAGAAGCAAATAATCAAGAGCCCAAAAGGGATAGCTCCATACTTGTTATGATGACTCCCCGTTTTAAAATGTCACCTCCAAAATCTTGCGTCTTGCTTGAACCTATATCTGAAATCCATCATCTTGGTGACATAAAGTCTCGCAAGTCCACTCCATTTCCTATCGGGATTCATTACAGTGATTCAGAGGATTCTGAGTCTCCTAGTAGTGGTAATGATGCTTTACAGGGTTTGGCATTAAAATCTACAGAGCTCAAAGAAACACAGAAGATTCCTAAGTCAGGAATTGGAAAGAAAATAATAGAAGCATCACCATGCTGGCTTACCTCACCCCCGAAATCCTGTGTTTTGCTGGAGCCACTTGATGAGAAATCAATGGACATGGAGAATGCTGATAATGAGTCATCTATTCAGATATCTGACTTGGTTCTTAGCCATCAAATAAGCAAATTGAAAGATGAGGTTGGTCACGGCCTATCACGTATTGAGAACACTCCGATGTGGCGCGAACCTCAAAGCACTTTCCGAACAGGTAAACGTCCTGGTGAAAATACTTTGAAGAAGGAACTATGGACTAAGTTTGAGGCAGCATCAAGTTATGGGTTTCAACCCAAGTTGCCGGCAGTTGAAAAGGATGCTCCAAAAGGGTTCCTTGACCTGCTGGAAGAAGCTTCTGGTGATGAATTGAAATGAAATATGAAAATGTCAAAGATCTAAGTAAACAAATAAGTTCTCTCATTAGAAAAATTTTGATATGTACTTTCTGGTTTATATTGGCATCCAATTCGTCTAATGGGACAAAAGCACAAATGTATACTTGGGGGGAATGCTTGCTAAAAACCTGCATTGGCTTCTAATGTTGTATTTTATGAATTATGTTTTGCCTTTATCATATAGATATTGATATTACACTTTCCCCCTTTCTTCTCTAGCTAGTATGCTGTGAGCCTGTGACAGAGTCATGAGTTCAAATTTAAGAAACAATCCTAAAGCTACTTTTAAGAATAAGGCTGTGTCCACACCTAATCAAGTGTGAGCTTACTTTAAGTAGATGTTTGATATTAGAATAACATATTTTAAAATTATCCATATTATATTTCAAGTGGTCATCATCACACCTCTATGAAAATTGAAAACTATAAAACTATCAGAATGACCATCTAACCGGTAAATTTTCAAATATTACATTAAAGTCTATAAATTATAGGAAAGTTTTCAAGTGGTCCAGACCACTTTTCTGGATCTCTGATGATCCATGTACGGCCGGTAACGTTTTTTTAGTTTGTCCTGTAGCGGTTTGTGAAATTACGTTAATGTCCCTGAAGAAAGGCAAAAATGACGACAGGAGGAGTGCTCAGCTCAAAGGAAAAGTGAAGCCGAGTAGCCCCTCAGCAAGCTGGCGTAAGAGGTAGAGTGCTTGGGCTGTAATACGCTGTCGTTTTGGAAAACCCCATATGCCCTAATCTGATAGTGTGGTCTCACCCATGGAGGCTTCGAGGTCGTCTTCATCCGTCATCGTTTGTGTTGTTTGTGTATGTAGTTAAAGTGACGGTGGCCTTCGACTTGTGGATCGGTGATAACGGCGGAGATTGGAATGTAAGTAAATGGCTATCGCAGCGGAGGCGTTGTTTATCTCACCCGCCCGATTGCACGAGTTCTCACCATAGATCGCGGGTCGTGTTAATTAAAGGCGGTGGAGATCGCGCAATTTTGTTCGTCGACGCGTGGGTCCGATCGCCCTGTGTAAGTCCGTCGATGCGTGGAACTCATTCTGCCATTTTCCGTTTTGTTTCCAATTTAATTTTTCCATTGTGACATTGTTGCTGAAAGTTTAACCTGTCTCTGAAATAATGGAGTTTTTACTACCCTAATTTGATGTTGTTGTTGTTCTTGATAATTATGAAAAGATATCGTATGAGGTTGTTGAAAATTTGTGTGATGTGTTAATGTTGTTTTAACCCCATTCTTGATCTAATGAGATGATTGAGCAAAAATTGTCGTCTGAAAAAAGTTGAGGTAATTGATTTTGTTGCTTAATCCGGTTACAAACCCTTGAATTTGGTGCTCCAAAGAATGCGTTATTGTACTCTGTTTTTTTAAGAAAAAGCCGTCGGCATTTATTTTTTTACAAATTGCTTTGTACCTACCTGTATTGTTAGTAATGTTAGGAGTTAACGGTGAACGTGTTTGCTTCTTTGTGTCGTAGTTGTAATGCATGTGGTGTTTTTGGAAGTTTGTGTATGTAGTAGGGAAGTGGAGGCTGTGAGGATGTTGGAAGCATGTTGGATAGTAGATGTGGTGGTAAAGTAAGGGTTTTTGATGTATGTAAGTGTCATAATTTTTCATTGATAGGCTGAGTCAGTTTTGATTCGGGCAAGTTGATTATAGTAACTGTGGCAAAGAAGTTTGTGCAATCCCTAGTTTATTGTTTGTTATAGTTTGACATGTTTGGCTTTCAGATAATAATGGCATCAAGTAGCAAGTTTTGCAAGGATGCGTGTATGTGGAATGAGCCTCTTGTGGACAACTGAATGGAGGGCAATGCTGGTGTGTCGAATCCACAGGTACGACGGGTATACGTGCCAATCTGTATAGTGTGTGAGTGGATTCGAATTGGATGGGAACGGTCTGTTACACCAGCTGGGTGGTATTGTTCATGGAGTTGGTTTTACTCTTAGCAGGGGTGAGGGTTATGCTGTGAGAAGTTATATTCTATGTGGTGACTATGATGTGACGAGTCTGATGCGTATAAGATTGCATCTGCAAAATATACATTGAGACTAATTTAAAATGCAAGGCTTTGATGTTATTTAGTGTTAATATGCATGGATATGCAATATTTAAACAGAATGCATTCCACATAATGGCAGCTGGTAGCATAATGTTTGTCTTCTTATTTCAGGACACAATGTATGATACCAGAGTGGAGGAAGATGCTGAGTCATCCGATTGAGAAGGTAGGGGGGCTTCAATGTTGCCCGTTTTTTTGGGTTTGGATGGGTTGCGAGCTGAAGATGTTCTTGAAATGGAGTTCTCTTCACCTCAGGAGGCTAGCGGCTTCTATAACAATTACAGCCGACTAAAGGGCTTTGCATCAAGGCGAGGCAAGACGGTTAGAAACACTGCCGGAGAGATAGTGCGGTACACGTTTGTTTGTAATAGGCAAGGATTTCGAGAGAAGAAATGGTTGGAAAAGGTTGATCGCAAAAGGGAGCATAAGGCTGTAACCCGATGTGGATGTTTGGCGGAGATGAGGATAAAGAGGAAAGAAGGTAGTGGGAGGTGGTATGTGTCGCGTTTTGTCGAGGAGCATAACCACGAACTTGCGTATGGGAAGCTTGTTGATTATCTGCGGTCACACAGGAAGATATCTGAGGTAGAAGTTGCTCAGCTAACAAGCATGAGAGAGATTGGGATTAGCATACCTAAGATTTATGAGTCCTTCGCAGCACAACTAGGGGGTTTTAACCTGGTAACATTCACAAAGCAAGATATGTATAATGAGATACGGAAACAGAGAGGTCTGCAAGGCGGAGACGTAAGTGCAGCTGTTAGGTACTTGGAAGGTCTGGCACGCATGGATGGGAAAATGTTTTGGCGCTACAAGTTGGGATCAGGGCAACACCTATGCAACTTGTTTTGGAGCGATGGTCGTTGTCAGGAAGATTATGCGATATTCGGCGATGTGCTAGCATTCGACGCTACCTATGGCCGCAACAAGTACAACCTACCTGTTGTAGTATTTTCCGGAGTAAACCACCACAACCAGACATGCGTATTCGGAACAGCAATGGTGTCATGCGAATCGCAGGAGTCATATATTTGGGTTCTTCGCCAGTTTCTGGAATGCATGCAAGGTAAGGCACCGCAATCAGTCATCACGGATGGCGACCCGGCCATGCGTATAGCAATCCGCACCGTTTTTCCTGACGCACATCATCGGTTGTGTGCCTGGCATCTGCTGAGGAACTCGACTGCAAACATAAGCGACCCGAGATTCACACAAATGTTTAGACACTGCATGCTGGCAGATATGGAAATCGAAGAGTTCGAAGCGTATTGGGAGTCAATGGTCAATGAGTGCGGTGTCAGGGAGGTTGAGTGGGTTAAGGACTTGTACACCAAAAAGCACGCTTGGGCAACCGCATACATTCGTGGTAGATTTTTTGCTGGAATACGGACAACCTCTAGGTGCGAGTCACTACACGCCAAACTAGGGAGGTTTGTTGAGAGCAGGTACGGGGTGTTAGAATTTGTCAGAAATTTTCAAAGGTGTGTGGATTTTCTGCGTGACACCGAGGATGAGCTAGACTTTCGTTCATGGTACGGAACACCTGTGCTACAAACGGAGTTCGTTGAGCTGGAAAAGTCTGGATGGACTATGTTCACCCGCGAAATGTTTCTCAGATACCGGGATAGCCTGAAACGGTGTGTTCGTGTTAGAATATGTGAATTTGATGATAGTGACAACCCTCATGCATATACTCTTCAGAAGTATCGGAGGCCTGAGATGAATTGGAAGGTTTATAGGGACCATATCTCGAACAGATTTACTTGCAGCTGCATGCGCATGGAGTCGTTTGGCATTCCTTGTGTGCATATCCTTTCCGTTTGTGTAAGGCTAGACTTGGTGGAAATCCCTGAAAGCCTGGTGCTGCGTAGGTGGTCTAAGGCAGCCAAATTGGAGATACATAACCAATGTGGTGAGCAACACATTGTTGAACCAAGTGTGACCTATAGGACACGATTGGGTGCTTTCTCCCAGCTGTGCAAGCGTTTAGGGCGCGTTGCTTGCATGAGCGATGAAGACTTCAAGGTTTACTCAAACAAGCTTATGAGCGATGCTCTGTTCCTTGAAATAAAGTACGGCTTAAGACCATTAACGGATAATATGACAACAGCAAATGACTGCGGGGTGAAGGACCCCATTCGTGTCAGGACAAAAGGCACGGCTCGGATGAGTCAAGCAGGCGGTTCTGCGCCGAAAACGAAAAGAAAGTGCAGCACATGCGGGAAGCTCGGGCACCGGAGGACTAGATGCCCCATCGGAGGCGCGCAACCTTCAACGAGGAACAAAGAATCACTTGCTGGCAGAAATAAACGCAAGCGAACGAAGGTTACCACCTAACTTATTCCTGCATGGTCTATTTAGTATACGACGTTACCAATAAAACTAACTCTATGGAACGGTTTAATATTAATGCCATTTAAATCTCTGAACTCAACTAAACGGTGTTTTTGGAGCAGCAGTAGTTATTTCATTATTATGTTCCTGCACATATGTTTTCTAAAAATTTTAGAAAATTAGTGTGTGCGTAAATAAAATACAGTTAGTGATTAATGCACGCAGGCCATTCTCTATGTGTAAATTTTTTTATTCCCATTGAACTGTGTGTTAACATGTTACCTGTTTTGCCAGTATATACAATGCCCGACGATGGTATAGCGGCAGTCCTCGTTTTAATAAGATTAAACTCACAAGATACTACTGGGCTTTTATTAAGGCAGCGTGTTTACAAATCGTTCATGCTAATCATTGTGTGCATAAGTATGATTTAGCCACTACAATGTTCATGCTGCAAGGCGTTCCCTTATCATTGCCTAATTAGTGTCTTAACAGCCATGTGGTTTGACATGCTTGTTAATATGCAATAGGCACCCGTCGTTGTCCCAGATAATTGTCCGCCTGAAAATGCATGTCAAGCTGGATGCGACTTATGGGAACAATTTTCGCTTGCAGACCCGTGACGACGGTCGACTTAGTTGTGGGCTGTTATTCCAACTACGATGTTAAGGACGACATGTTAGCCTGAAACTGAATATTATCTGATTTCCTATGTTTGCATATAAGGATGTTGTTAATAATAAACTGGTAAATCTAATTTCTATGTTATTCGGTGGCTACAATGTTAGACTCTGCTCGTACTGACGTTTATTCATATGAACACTAGGTCAGTTGTGGTTTCTTATAATAAATTCCATAATGGACGGGATTATGCGGATTAGTTGTATTTTATGTGCTGTATTACCCATGATTTTGACGTTCTGCGTTGAGAATTCATGCATGAAGGTATTGATTTAGGTAATGTAAACCGTGATGTGTTCCCATATGGCCCCAAAAGTGACATAAATCGTGCATGAAGGTTTGCCCTTTCACCCATTTGGGTTTATTAATATTTATATATTCAACGTCATAACCGGTAAACCGTTTCAGATGGGGTTTGTCCAGTTACCCAATGATCGGTGTTTCATTGGTCCACGAGTACACCGATCCAGATTCAGTATTTTAACTATATGCATTCATACCCTAATAGTTAAAAAAAAAAAATCATGTGAACAATTCATTAAATGCAGATATTCTAATATGGCCTATTTTTTGTTTTTGCAAACATATATAATCTGAAATTTTTTATCTATAACATTCAAAAATAAAGAAGCTTTAGCCTAGAAGAGCTGATTGTTATTGTTAAATATCATAATAGGTTACAGTTTCAAAGCAATGAAATTGAAATTTAAGAATATTAAAACTTTAGAAGAATAAAAAAGCTTTAATCTACCACAGCTTGCATTTACGGTAGTATTACTCTAAACAGATTAAGCTATGATTATTAATAGTGAACCAACATTTATTGTTTCCTAAATGTTATTCATATAATCAATAGTCGTATGGATGAACGAGTGTTGTGTATTTTTAATTAGATCTAAAATTTATTCCAAAACTATTTTTATGATTATCATTTCATACTATACCGTAATATTGCTTCAGATTGGATATAGCAACAATTAGATATCATCGTTAAACCTTTTCTTGTTCGACTACCATGTAACAAATGCAAAATGACACAGGTTCTGCTATTACTTCTAAAATAGCCATAACTTCATTCATTAATAAACTCCATACGGTTCACATAGTTTTCCTAGCAAAAGCAGGCAGCAGCCATATATAACATCAAGGGCAATGAAATTGCCATAACCTACGTACAAATATGTTTTGGCCATAGATCCCCATTCAATACCAGTAGGTGTACCTCGGGGGGTGTGGATGTTGTGCTCTAGTCTGTCGACAGGACCACTAGTATCCACACTCAAAAGTAGCCATCAAACACATATAGAACCAGACATACATGTACCACACAGTACGAAATAGAAGTTAGCCAAACAACTAATACGATTTCTACTTAGATCACAGTTTCCTGCTTGTAATCAAACGTTAATCTATAACAAAATGCAGTAGTCATTCGTGTTTCGACCAGATTTCGAAAGTTTTTCAGTCCTTCATGCGAATAACCTTCCTCCACGCTGCATCTGCCTTGGAGGCCACTGTTTCCTTCACCTCGTTACAGTCCAAAAGGACAATCTTTGTTGCAGTTTTCATCCTTAATTTCAACGGGTCCATCTGCTTGTAAGGAAAACATAGGGTCAAAATGCATGTACTCCTTCGTAGAGACACAACATGCTAACATAATGGAGGACGAACCTGCCAGGGAAGGTTTGAAACTTTGAATTTGCCTTCTGTTTGGATCCAGTTCAAAATCCACAGACATGAATCATCGCTGCAAATTCGGAACATGTCATTTCAATCACGAATTACGTTGGCCATGTAGAGATGAGAGGTTATAAAAGAAATCATTACCATTCCTGGTAGCTTGGGACTCCATCGGGATACTTAATTGGTCCCCAAGTGGTCGGATCAGCACTAACATGGGAAAAGCTCAGCATGTTAGATTCCAGCATGAAAAACTGGGCGAGCAACAGTAGCTGCATTCAAGAAAAGCAGAGGGGGGTAAGATGGCACGGAATGATAACCGCATTCACGTCTGTAAAAGTTATGGAAAATTTGCAGTGAGGTAGAATGTTGTGCAAATTCTATTAGACTAACAATGGTTCGCATGTTGCGTTCCCTCCGCTCCTTGTACTCTGGAGCTCTTGTCACATCTAGGCAGTAGACCCTCCCATGCTTAACGTCCACGACCATCAGGTACCAGGTGTATGTTTTTTTGCACACCGGGACCAAAACCTGTCAACACAGCAAATATTAATGCTAGGCTATAAGTTGAATGAAAAATGGTAAAAATTGGAGTTAAAGGTTACGTTAACAACGTGTTCGAGACGACTAGTTGCCGGCATCCATCTGTTCATGTATTTTCTCCTAATGACCTCGAATGGCCTCATTGCTATGACGTCATCGGCAAACAGCGAAGGTGTGTACCAAACACGAGGTGGCAGAACGCAGCAGGCTCGCATGGAGGCGCTCATGAGGATTATGTTCATAATCTGTGCACAAAGGAAAAACAACTGTGTCAGTCTTCTTATCTATCTCATCTTTCTAATATTTTCGGCACCGTCGGGTTGTACTCACGTCAACATTGGGCATATAAACCGGCGATAACGAATGGAATCCTGCTCTAGGAACTTCCAATGTTGAGAACTTGAACAGCATTTCCCTGGAATTTGGGGAACAACATTCAGTTCCATTACAACGTTATCTACAAAAAATATATTAGGTACATTATAAAGATTCTAATAACCACAGATTATCCCTACAAATATTGATCATTTTTTCCAAAAATGTAAGCGGCCATCTTGCATTCGTCAAGTGTCAGGTCCATGTGAACGGTTGGCCTAAAAACCATTTGGAATCCCTTAAGAAGAGGCAATATAATGTTAGTTAGCCACAGCATACGATGTTCTAATAAATTAAATGCGTTATTAGTAGTATACTGAGCATTCAACGGTGGGGATTCTTGCCAGTGGAATTAGTAGAACGGGAGACTCCATTACGTTCATCATTCCATACGGTTTGAATGCACTCCCAACCCCTACAGCAGAGACATTAACATTCGCCTGGATATTCTGCTGAGTCGTTGCGGGCTTCCTACAGTCAGTCTGTTCTTCCCCAACGATATGGTTAGAATCGATTGGCTCCAGTTTTGGAATTTTTAGTGGAATGCCGCATGTTTCTGTGGGAGAGAACATCTCACATACTTTTGTTGTGCACTCAAGCTTAGACATGCTCGGTAGGTCCCTGTAAATCTGCACAGCCCCCGTTTGTTTTTTTAGTGGTTTGTTTATAAGACAAAGAAAGGCAGTTAGGTATGCTAGCAAGTGTGTAACTAACTTTTTCACAGACTCCGTCAACTGAGTCGAGTGTAATGGTCGCAGAGTGGGTGGTCCTTTTAGGCACACCAGAGCACCAGTACTGCGCAAGTGGTCGCTTTGGCTTTCCTGACCTGTCAACGCCCTTAATAGGGCGAGGAGTTAAAAGTGCCTCGTCTATGATGACGTCGTCGTCAAAACCAGGAGAGTTTGGCACGATTATGTCTAGCGACGGAGTAACAGATGTCATGGCCAACCACTTTCCTTTCTCCAGGCTTTTCACTTGTTCTGCTGGTGATCCAATATCCTTAGTAACAGCTGTTAAACTTTGTCTTTGCCCTATTAGGTTGGGTTCAATCTCCGGGTAACGATCAGTTGCCATTGTGGTCTTATCTGTGGATGGTTTAGCGGTTGCTGAAGTTGGACTCGCCCCTTGGGTGGTTAGTAGTGAATGGATCTCAGTAACGGACTTCCCCGTCTGGTACGTTGGTCGCTCCAGCGCCGACATGCGACCCTCCAAAGCAACTGTCCGCGCATCGATCTTCTGTGTACTCAGTCAAGAAAGCAAAAAACACAAACATCAAACAACATCGCATTTGAATACCATTTTCGACCTAACCACCATGTTAGAATGGGTCAAATGTGGTGTTGGTATGACATGGTCACGTGGGATATTTTTGTTGCTCGGGTCAAACAATAGACATTAAAATTATTTTGGACGATAAATGGATCACCACATGTTCATTGAAATAGGGCATGTCAAATATATGTTAAGAAAGGTGGTGCCTTTGTTCCAAACCCAGGCACATTTCATAAATATGTCTTCGAACATAGTTGGACTAAAATTTCTTGAACGAAAAAAAAAACGGGTCACGTACCTCGAGCAGCTTCACTGCGAGGAGCAGTAGTCCATCATGTTGGGTCTTGGGATCTTCAGGTAGGTTTTCTCCCTGACCACCATTAGGGCTCTGTACCAAAAAAAAATGTTACACAAACATTATAACACACTCCGGTTTCGTACAAAGGTAAGAGGGTAGACCAATGTTAGAAAGACGGTTCAGTCGTACCACGTTCATCGTTAGCTCTAGATTAAGGGTCGACGTTCCATCTGCGACCGAGGCCTTGGGAAGGGTTTCCATGTCTATCGCGGGAACAACGCTGGAAAACAACGTCAAAATTGTTAGTAAATTAAACAAAGTGCTTAACCGGAGAACAAACACACTATTTTGAGAAACCCTTTAGGCCGAAGAAGGTGTAAGCTTCTGAAGACCCACAGGGGAGAAGCAACATAGACGAAGCAACATTTAACTTACGCATCATTGGTCTCAGTCTCCTGGGACTCCTCCGGCAGATTCTCCCCGTCGTCCATTATCGCCATTTGTTCGTTTAGGGTAATGTCTGCCTTTGGTAATTGGCTGGAGTACCGTGGTTACGCTTTCTTTTTGGTTGTGTGTTACACTCTTGCTTAAGCTAAGATTTGATTTTATACAGATCCCATGACTGAAGCGTTTGTGCCAACATTGATTGATGTGACCCTTTCAGGTTGACCCACCTATTTCTGTGCTACCCACCCCTTGACAATCTGTGTGGAAACACTCAATGTTCACAATATATTTCTTGATTCACTTGCAATTTTGTGTAGAGTTCGAACAGTCTTGCCTTCCACAGGTTGCCATTTCCAACGATAACATAACATAAGATCAAAAATATATAATTGTAAAACTAAATATTAAATAACAATTTTAACATTAAATTTTAATTCAGTAATTCTCATATATGCATAATGTCAAAGACATGTTTACTAAGCTAAACATTTAATAATTAAAATCTTAAGTAATGTGTTAATATAATAATATAATCAGCCATTGTTCGGTTTCGATTGGATTGGAATCTTTATGAATAGTCGATCCGAAATCCGCTCCAATTCAGCCGTATGTACAAAAATCCAATCAGATCAAATCTAAACTATTTCGGTTTAAATCGGTTCTGGTATGGGTGTAATTGTAATATCGGTTTCATTTGGATCGACTTTGACTTTAAGACCATTCGAGCAAAGCTTTTAACTTTAGTAATAAAAAAACTTTTCGCAGTTTCATTGTATTGAATTTCATCGGTTATTCACCAATTAATAAGAAAAAGATGATTTTGCTGGAAAGCTATTTGGGCCCAATTATTGAAATAAAGAGAGTTTTTGATGCAATTCTGTTTAAATAAGTATTGGATAGATGTTAAACATGTTTTCCATGCAACAATAATATTAATTTATGGCTGAACGTGCAGCACCTTCGAAGGCAAATAAATATTTTGAAATATATATTTACTTTTGGTTAAATACTTAACTTGTTCAAAAAAGGATTTAATTTTACCGAAAGTCACAATTTTAACAAACACATCCCTATCATTTTATTGAATGTAGTAAATTCAATATAAGCGTGGATAAATACTACAATTTCATTCGGTTCGTTTTGAACACTAACAAGCCTTAATATAATTAAATTTGCAAATACAAGTAAATCGTAATTGATATTTTCAATTTTATTGAACTTTTGTTAACCGAACAAAGTATATGCATTTCACAACAAATTAAACTCTGGACGTGTCTGTCATTCAACTATTCCCTCCGCCAACCTGGCTCTCACAGAGGATAGCAACAACTTGAGTGAGAAGTTAAGAACACTGCTAACAAGGAGTGCCTTAGGGGGCCAACCCATCCCAACCCATGCAGCCAGGCGAATACAATCTCGACAAACGGGGCGGACTGGCTATAAAATCAATTGTACATGGGGGTGGAAACAGGCCGGGCCAGGTCAGGGGTTACATCTTAACAGGCTAGGCCTGTATTAGAGTATATTGGCCATAGCCTGAGCTGTTGCCTGGTACAGGTTTTTTTATGAAGATTGTGCCTGGCCTGTTATTAAATCTGGCCTGGCCTGAAGCATGTCAGTAGGCCTGTTTTTTTTTTTTTTAAATCATAATTAAGTTTAAAAAATATTTTAATGTTTAAAGTTACAGAACATTAACTTAATAAATATATGGATAACATTGATGCAAAGTACACATATCTAATTAAAGAGACAAATGGCTTAGTTGACAAAGGTATTATTATAAGAAAGCAAACCCAATATCAAATCTTTTTACTAGCATTTCAACTAGTACAATAAAAGTCTCTATATATATATTTGCTGGCACATGCCGGCCTGACAGGCCCAAGAGCCTATTTCAAATGACTTGGCATGGCCTTTTAAATAATATAGACTTATTTAATAGCTTGAGCCTAAAACTATTTCCTATCAGGCCAGACTAGACCAGGCCAAACACATGCCAGGCAGCAGGTCCCTCGCAGGCCGCCTTGCCTATTTCCACCCCTAAGCACATCTTAAAATAATTCCGCATACATGTCATCGGTTTAGGGTTGTATAGTTAATTAAAGATAATTTCATAAACGCAACGACATAAATGAAACATCATTTGTAATAACTGGACCGGATCACCCTATTGGGCTAGAAAAGACCAAAGCACGTTTGGTGACCTCGGTTCGGTTGCCTCTGTTATTATAATAAATACTCAAACCGCTTAAACTCTGGCAGCAGTTGACTAACTCGATGAAACCTGCCGGCTCTATGTAGTTTCCAATTTCAAAAAATGAATGCTCGCATTGTTGAACGCGGCACTACTTGGGTCGTTCGAATAATTTACGCAACCATGTTGGGGTTCTCTTCTGTAATTATATTTGAAAATAATTTAATATATGTTATATAGCACAACTGCTTTAAGCATTGAGCCAGTGACCCACTCACCATACCGGTTCAATAACAGGTTTGGTTTTGGCAACTTTCGGAGGAACATTAAAGAAAAGAGACTCGATTCACATATCAATATTTCAGTCGGGTTGTCAGTACGGTTGGGCTATCTTCAAATTTAACCCTTAATTGGTGGGCAATGTGCTACAAACCAACATAATCACCCAATAATATCTTACTCTAAACGGCCAAAAACCGTAACCATATATGTCATATATCTACACTTACAGCGAAACGTAACTAATTGTTTGTCCACGTTTGCCGAACTTTACTATTGAACGTAAGTCGTGTTTAACATCTTCAAATTATTTTTTCATCTTGTGTTCCTTGCTGACTCTACTTGTTATACATAGTAAGATAAAATAAGTGACACTTTAAATTAAAAAAGTTATGTTTGATGAGTAGTTTATTATCGACGTTGAAGTGATGTGTACGCCCCACATTATGAAGATGCCTCCCGAGATATTTATTAACACTTCTGGCTTGTTATACAGTTACTTGTGCTGGGTCTGGGCCATTAACGTTTTAAAGCGTTTAAATGTCTCGGGCCCAGTACGTTTTTTATAACAGACCGGAACACGCCATGCCAAACAAAGGCCGTGCTGCAGCTCCCTACCAGGAAGCCTTGCCAGTTTCCAACAAAATAATATTGCAGGCCTCGTTATAAATATGTTTCCATCATAACCATTTTACTATCATGCTTAAATTATCTGGTTTCTTTAGGTTAAAATTGAAATTTGCTTTCGTTACAGTAACGAAGATAACATTTGTTAGCGTAACATCACAGTTACTGCCAACATTCTCGTATTAAAAATTACGATCCGCTTAAGTTTCATTTGTAAGCTGTACTTTAATCACCCATTTATTAAAAAAAGTTACACAGAAACAAAAAGAAACATATCCAACTAGATGTACTGTTGTTTTAAATTTATGTATACATCCAAAATCAGAGTAAATAAAAAGAAGGTAAATTTAAGCAACTAAAAAATTTACAATCAATTAATAATATTGAAAGGTTTTAAATATTAAGACACACATGTAAGGTCCGATTTGTTTTATATGGTGTTTTATTCAAATCGGACGGTCCGATTTGTTTCATAAAAAAATAAACCACAAATCGGAGGGTCCGATTTGCTTGAAGAATAAAATAAACACGAAATCGGAGGGTCCGATTTGTATTTTTTATTTTTTTTAATTTGTTGAAATGGAAATCGGACGGACCGATTTCAACATTAAAATTTTTTTTTATTTTTTAAATTACAAATCGGACCGTCCGTATTTTAATTTTAACTTTTTTTATTTTTTTTCAAACTGAAAACGGAGGGTCTGTTTTCTGCTAGCACCATATATATGTAAAATATCTCTCTTCTCCACATTGTTGTATCACTGCATCCTCTTCTCCATATAAAATAACAAAAGTTCTTCAAAGAACCAATCTGAAAATAAAAAAAATTACTTTAAAAAAATCGTTGCTAACCTTTACTTTTTCTTTCGGTTGTCATATCTGTTCAGTGTAGATATAACGTTTAAAACAATAAAACAAGGACAAACAGAAAACAGAAAGTAATATCTAAGGTTTGAAATGGGAATTAATATAAATTACCATCATCGTTACATACAAGTTACAAGTAAATATCATTAGTAAATATCAATATGCAATTTGTTGTCTCCAAATTATTTGAAATTCTGTATAATTTTTTTCTTCGAATGTATATAAATCTCGAATTGAAGTGGCAACTGTGTTCAATACAAATAACCGGATTTGAACCAAAATCCCTCCTCCTAGCACGAGTCTGTGGCCCATAAAAAAGCATGGATTTGCAACCAAGCATCGTCTGCACTCACGTACCGTAGTTCCCTTTCAGGGAAATTAACTCTGATAGCCTTTACCAACCTAGTTGCCAAGGCCTGAACGCAACCCGGTACTTTTAGGGGAGCAGTAGAAGTAGGCATTAAAAGTTTCATTACACGTCAGCACAAACTCTTGTATCAACTTGGCCAACACCTACATGAGCCGGGAAGGGTACGTGTGTCGAATTACCACTGACACATCAATCAGATAAAGATTTTGATGTGACGCGAGTGAAGAGAGGAGGCGCTGATTTCATGCTTTTGAGGGTGTTGTTACCCAAAATATCATTTTCAAAGCTTCCCCAGGAAGACTGCTTAACCCTACAAAGACATTATTTCTGATGACGGGGGCGGAAGCAAAACCAAACAAAATTTGAATCCCCAAATCCTCCCACCGTAAAAACCCAAAAAGTAAGTCAGCCTCCCTTAGCTTGTCTTGACCCAATGGAGGAGACCATGAAGCAATTCACCTTTTTCGTTGTCACGAAGGGTCACAACACGGGAGTATACATCTCCTTTGAAGAAGCCAACAAGCAGATTCTCGGCCACCCCGAACCAGAGTACGCAGGGTTCAACAGTTACGTCATGGCACTTCACGCCTACGAATCAAGGATGGAAACGCTGCAGGAGGACAAGGAGGCAACTGCGGAAATGATGTCCGAAACGGGCACAGTCGAATCACCGATGCGGACGCCCCGAACCCTACCAACATTCGAAGGGCGCGTTGCCTGTGTTGTTGGTGGTAAAGTTCAGAATGACCTTTCCATGAATGTCACTATATTCACAATTAGTTTATTATTGACAGGCAAACAATTCCAAATTCAGGCTAATTTTTTTTTAAAACTTACAGGAGCACCAATGATCCCGGCGGATGAGTGTGTGTCGCATAACTTCGCCCTTAGCAACAGCATGGAGCTCTGGCTATCAATGTATTGCTACGACACTAAAATACCCAGCCCGTGTTTCTTTCGTGAGGAAAAATTCCACCGGGAGCTGGGACCAATTTATGCTTTCAATGTTATAATCCCTGGAAACCCGTTTGGGCCAAACCTACGGGCGAAGGGTCGTTACACGGTTCTGGAGGATGACGCGAGGGAGGACGCTGCGTTCAGCATGTTGTGGGTTCTTTTAGCATACACGGGTAATGACGTCAGAGACTTCAACTATCTTCGTGCTAAGTCTCTGGAGAGGGAAAACGCGGTTCTTCGGGAAGAGATCACGAGGCTAGAGTCTAAGATACACATGCTTGAATCTATTTGCGACAATAGCCTTGATTGTATGACCCCATAGATCGAAGTTAAAATCATGGCAACAACCCAGCGATAAAGGTTGCTTTATTCCTGCTAATCCCTTGGTTACCTAAAACTTTGTTATTTCCGTGTCTCTAGGAGGAGGTTTATGTAGGGTTGTCAAGACTTTTATGTTTGACATATTTTGTATATCATTGTGTATCTTCAATGTCCTGATGAAGCATGGCATCGAGAAACACATTACGTTAGGGTTAATCTGCTAATGATTTCCCGTGCTTAGATTGTGAAACGATAATGGTGTGCAACGGTAATTACTGGTGTATTAGTGTCTCCCAAAAGTTTTTCTGATTAAAAGATCGTTCGTTGAACTAATGTGTTGCGAAAAAAGAACATAAAATTGATGTTGCTTAATGCTCTATGAACTGATTAGACGAGATGCAACTATGCTATGCAACTGTGCCAAATTAACATTGTAGTGTTGAACCCAACGTTTTACACCTGCAACAACTAAGCAGAGATGAAATTGTGCATACCAAAGTGTAATCTGCAAAACGATAAACAATAGATATTAAAAAAAATTTGTGGGTTACTTCCAACCGAGGAACCTGTTTGTTTGCATGCAAGTAAACTAATCGGAAAACTCATGCCTTGTAATCCGGATCAAATTATGGTGACGCCATTACAACAATTAACCGAACCTGCACCCTCAACCAATGTAGAAGAAGAAAAACCGATGAGAAAGATGGAAAGCTTCCACTTTTACCCATGTTAAACAGTAATAGTCAAGCACGAAGACAAAACAGTTCAGAAATATGATGCGCTTGTCCAATGCTAACTAAGGTTTCAATGCCAAACATATAACATAGCAGAATAATTGGCTCTTCCTCACAAAAGTGCACACAGTCGAACAAAAATGGAGAGTAACAGCAAAAACAACTACTAAAGAGATGATTGCACCGCGCTGGAGAAATTCATATGGTAGAGTAATCTAAGGCACACAGATTATGTCAAAACTACTTAGTTAAAGGACAGAAAAACTTAAGAGGAACAAAATGAGTTAAGCGTAGCCGTCGCAATACAATCACCATTCACAACGCAGGACAAAAAGTTTTTGACAAATGAAACAGGACAATCCAAAACAAGAAAGTCAGCATCCTATTTAACCCATGTTGATTCATTCAAAATCAACAAATTGGACCAACAGCTCCACCTCAGGTTGGGTACGGGAGATCTCAAAGACGGCCAGCTTGGGGACAGTTATGTTGCACTTCCTCAAGAAATCCCCCCACCCTTGACTAATGCTGCCACAATTGCGCCTTCTTTTGCCCACGTATCTTCCGTAGACTGCCTGGACGGAGATCTCCCCCGCTCTCAGATTTACAATGGCATCATCGTTGACGTCGTCTCCAAGGTGCGGCACATTTGGCTGACCAAATCATAATGGACAATCATATGTAATTAAGGGGAATAAAACAGATAATGTGGTCCCCAAACTTAAAGAAAGAAATAGGTGTATATAGAGTGTAGAGACAAAGCCATTACCAGGAAGTGGATGCCCAATAGCCTTTTTGTGATGTGCATGATGAAAAAGGGGTGCTCGGACTGAAAAGTCTGCTCCACCTCAGCTGCAGCCGAGCTCCTGGGGACATTGATACATCCCATTCGACGCCGGGGCGTTTCAGTAGTGGTTGTGCGTTTCCTGGGCGCCTGGGGGGGTGTTTCGTCGCCGGAGTCATCACCCGTCGTATCATACGTCCTTTCCACACCCGGCGACTGAAAGATGCGAACGCTGAAGTCGTCTCTGCCCTTGTGCTTGAACAGCAGAATGTTAGATGGATGTAGCTTGTATTCATGATAGAACCTCTGCCATCCCCTGCCGAGAGTGATCTCTTTCCACCCATTGGGGGTGCATGCAATCTTGTAAGAATGGTTTGACCCATCGGCGACCGTAATGTATAGATGGTTGCTATCTTTGGGGAGGAGCCCATTCGGTATAGGCAGACGCTGCATAAAAGGGAACATGAGGAGTGCGAGTAAGAGATAAAACAAAATCCCGCGATTAGAGTAAGAAAAAATCGCAAAGATAAGAAGCGGAGTCGACAACCTACCATCGGCCGCGACATCTCTCCGGCCGCTTTGATAACCCTAAGGCCGTCACCTTTGGCGTGAGCTTCGGCCATCTCTTCGTCAGGGCACCAACACAGTGGATGAAGGGGATATTCTGAGTTAGAAGAACCTGTTCAGAGTCGATAGCTTATGAATCAGGCGGATATGAGGTGGAGATCTTATCTAACTCATTAGATGTATTGAGAATTGCAGTACCTAGAAGAATGTGCCGTGGGCTTTTGATGAAGTCTTCTGCTAGAAGCCGATTGGTTGCCTGCCTCGTGGGACCCAAGAAGAAATTATGGTGTAGCCAGTTGCCACTCAAAATTAATAAAACAAATTTCTTTAAATGGAAATTTTTTATTTTCGGATATATGAAAAATTTTAATTTGAATTTATGTGCTTTATTAGGTTATTAGGCTAAAAAATTTGTAATGTGATTGAATTTAATAAAAAAATTACTAATAAATGAAGACATTATGTTGGTAATTTGCACTATTTATAAATTAGAATTTCCTTTTTACTCTTCTTATGTTGTAAATCACCCTTTAATTAAACATGGGAGAAATAAATTATAGTTTTATACGAAACTAAAATCACATTATAACTACAATATATTTAACCAAACGTAGCGATATGCATGTATTTTTTGGAACGTTAATTACCCTATAATATATAGTTAACTCTTTCAGTTTCTACAAACTCGATAGTCACGGATCCCTTTACATTTTTTTTATTCCATCGATTTTTTTTAGCAAGCATATAGAGAACAAAATCTAAAAATTTATTTGCGTTAGTGGCTTACGTTGTAACTTTTTTAAATTTTAAGTTATTTACAACTTATTGTCTTAAATTATAGACATTTTTTATTTAGGTTGGTATTTTTAAATTTTAGGTTATGTTGTTAGGTTGTTATTTTTGAATTTTGAGGTCATCCACATAAATGGTAACAGTATGAATTTTAAAAGGGAAGTTCTATGGTGGCATTGGTTTTGATGGCTAAGGGTGGCATAAGTTTGACTAACAAATTAAATATTAACATAGGGTAAAAAAAATAAATTTAAAACTAAAATGATTCTCTCTTTCTTATAATTTCTTATCATTATTTTTATCAAAATAATTTCTTATAAATTTTTTGTAATAACAAAAATAACTTAGTAAAATATTAAAATAATTTTTTAAATGTATTTTTAATTATAACTTTATTATTATTTTTATTTATAAAAAAAAAATTCTTATAATTATTTTTACTAAAATAATTTTTTTATAATTATTTTTATTTTTAATTATTTTAATTATTATTTTTTACCAAAATAAATTTTTTTATCATTATTTTTTTTGTAATTTTGGAAAACTAAAACCGAAATAATATTCTTTCTCTTGTCATTTTGGTGTTAGTTTTTCGAAATTACAAAAAAGTAATTATAAAAATTAATTTTTAGAAATAAAAATAATAATAAAAATGATTAAAAAAATAATTTTTTATAAATTACTAAAAATAATAATAATAAAAAATACTAAAAAACTAAAAATAATTATAAAAAATTATTTTAGTTCAAATAATTATAAAAATTCTTTTTCAAAAAAAAAAATAATAATAATAAAATAATTATAAATATAATTATAAAATTATTTTGGTGTTATATTTTTGAAATTATTTTTTATAATTATAAAAATAATTATAAAAAATTATTTTGATAAAAATAATCATAAAGAATTACAAGAGAGAAAATCATTTTTATTATAGATTTAATTTTTTTGCCAAATGTCAATATTTTACTTGTTGGTCAAACTTATGCCATCTTCAGCCACCGAAACCAATGCCACCATAGAACTTCCCATTTTAAAATTCACGATATGCAACCCGATTTCGATATTTAATATTTAAGGTTCGTTACGTAATGTTTGCGTGTTATTTTTAAGTATTAATTTCCATTGTTCTTTACCCATCCAGCATCATAGTTATATTGTATTTTAACCACAATAAGAATGTTATTTCTAACTTTATTTGTTTCATCAATAAAAAAATTCAAGCATCGTTACTATCCATCTCTTGAGACAAATTTTAGATCGAATAATAATAAACTCAACAAACCTAATCATTTTCATGTTGCTAACACATTTCACATTATTAAAAATGAAACGCAAAAAATATCTGAACTTTCAAAAAACCTGTGCAGCATATGTTTACAAAATTGTGAGGTAGACAACGTGTTAAAAACAATTTTATTGTTATTAGCGACCCGGGTACTTAATTTAGAAAATTACTAATAACAAAACTAGGGATATATTGACTACATAAACACCAAACACCAAACAGCAAAGCGCAAAACACGTCCTAACCGTCTCCATTCCAATTGGAACTGCCTAATGATACCAGTTCACGAGGGAGTTATTGCAATTCCATAATAAATACAATAATTGTCCATAAACTGTTTTCACAAACTCCAACTAAACACTTTCTGCCGTCTCGGCTTCCACATTTATGATAATAAGTTGTATGCTCTTCAATTTACTCCATATTAAATGGTATACTACGTTCTCAAAAAAAATTTTCTACCATCACTGGAATCACTTTAAATTTAACATCATTTGAAAGCAATGCACTGTAATCTATAACAAAATAACGCCTACCTTCATGACTATATATGGACTGAAAATAATATATCATATAGATTGTAAGTATTACATATTATTGTAATAACTAGATTGATGTTAGAGTCAGGAACCAAAAACATGAATAAGAAACCCTTGACCACAAACCCTAAAACCGTCAACCACGAACCGTAACCAACAAACCCGAATCCCCAGAAACTGTTAAGGGTATGCCCAACACCAAACCAACCTTATCCACGGCCGTGCAAGGTCTCCCAAGAAGCCAGGCGCTCCCTTAAGCGAGCGTTCTCAGCCTCCAGTTCAGCGACACGGGAGTCCACTGACAGACTACATATCCGCTCCAACTCCACAACACGTTCCCTGCAACTCTTAGCCACGTAGTAATTGTAGTCGAGGATCTCCTTCCCTGACTCTCCAACAACCGCTTGTAGGGATGATAAAGCGGCATCTTGCCTGGCCATGCGTTCATCGCGCGAGAACCTGCCGTAGGCAACAAAGTTGATTCCGTCGGGTGGGCCCACCACATGAACCACAAACCCATAGTAGCGGACGCCATGGACGGAAACGCAATCGCGGGCTTTAAACACTGGAGGCCCTGTCTTAAGGGCGTCGCATGCCCTCCGCAGCGTCTGCTCAAGGTCCTCCGTGATGACAAACTGGTCAGGACTCACGGTGGGGACAACTTCTAGACTTCGAAATGACAAAAAACAATAACAATGAGCAGACGTAAAGGAAAACCGGGAAAGAAGATAATGTGAAACCGCCTACCGTCGTCGCCGAGAGGGTCGCTAGGGCCAGGTCCTCCGGAAGAACCACTTGCATCACCAACGCTGGGGCTCCACATTGTTCCAACCCAATGAACACCAACTCACTCACTGGAGGATGTATAACAACCTTCGATCTTATTAACAAATTCCGCAACAACGAAGTAATCTCAAACATCAAACTTATATATATTTATATATGGCGTGCCCCATCACATTCTCCAATCCAATTATGTATACACACTTATCTCATTAGACAGTCACACCGCTTCCCCAGGGCTTTAAATTGGATAATAAATGCATTAACCTCACCTAACCGTTTTTCCCACCCTCCACCAAATATTGAACGCTTTTTGATCTCTCATTAGACGCGTCTCATCATCTCCTCTCTATGTGATAAAGAAAACAAATTTCAAAAACACGAAGTTCAAATACGTGATATTAAACTACCGTGCACTATGCAGATAACACAAGTAATTAACGATTAACTATTCAAATATTAAACGGCTAAGTATCTGCCCGAAACTTTAACATTCTACTAGTTGCACGTGGAATAATGTATACAACAACAGCTTAACAAAAATAAACTCATATTTACAACTTTTGTTTAAGAACGGGTGAACAATGTATTATAATAGAATAACATTAATAGAGTTAATTTAATTAGGATAGTGCTAGGGGAACATTGTTAAAACATTTTCTGGTTCATCTATTCTTTTCCAATAATTAATACCATTCCCCATACAGTTTTCAGTTTTCAAAACACTACACTTACGCTTACTCTAACGTTTAATATAACGAATGCGATACTCACAACGTATCCGCTACACTCAGGTTCAGGTTTCCAACGGGATAGGTGGACTTATAAATATGGAGCCTATCTACACTCCTATGCGACACTCAAAACACCATACTCTAACGACGTATCCCCATCCACATCGAAAGAGGAACCAACAGGAACAAACTGAAAATGACAATCGACTGTTGTTCAAATATCGCTTTCATTCCGGACGACATATGGGAAGCAATAACCATTAAAGTTGCGACAGACTCCATCCGATCCCTGTGCAGTCTCAGAATGAGCTGTAAGGCTGCACACGATGCGGGAGAGGCCGATATCGTTCACCGGAGTGTTTCCATACCACCCCCGCATGCTACGCCCTGGTGGTGGTGCCTCAACCCGGAGGCAAATAGATTCTTTGATCGCTGCATGGCAGCTGGCAACCCAGAGCTTCTGTTTCGGGAGGCACTGCGGGAACTCTTCATCAGACGCAACGAAAACGTTGGCATCCGGATGCTGAACAGTGCATCAAGTAGAGGCCATGCAGCAGCCAAATACGCAATGAGCATGATGTTGATGCTTCGCACGGACAACAATGTAGAAAAACAAAAAGGGCTGGAACTGTATCGGGAGCTTGATGCGGCTGGTTTACTCGCTGACAGTAACGCGAGGTGCTTTTCAATTCTGACAGTATCGTGGCCAGGTGAGGTCCAAATGCCCCGTTTAGAAGAACAACACACTGTCTGTGCCTCACCTACGTGCTCCACCAGGGGCCACATGCCTCTTCTATATGATTATCGCAGACGTGCGGCAGAGCGAAACTCCGTCCATGCTTTCGGCAGGGCCTCTCATATCCCCTGCATCCAGTGTCGCGCAGACTACGACCTGCAAGCCTTCGTCAATCTCCCATGACTTAATACAATTTAATTACAACCTGCATATTAAACATTAAATAAATGACTTGCTACAATTGAATTTCCCACTTGTTTTATATTTAGTTTTGGTAATTAAGTTTCGAAGTTTATAGATTATTTCATAATATTTAATTTCAATAGCAACCCTGCCCATCATCGAAGCAAAATTAGGCAGCTTTATGCTCCTATCAGAACGACACATGTGAGCCCCACATTCGCTAACTTTCCTACCGTTGGAAATATTACAGTTGCAAAATTTTAATTTCCCGTTCAAATCACAGGCACATTCGTCGTTGCCTATAAAAACCACCAAAACCAACCTCCCATCTTAAACATGCGCAACCTCTTAACCTCCCATCTATACTCTCACTTGGAATCTCAACATGGTCCGTGCCAAGAAGAAATACTATGTTGTTTTCATAGGGAGGGTCCCTGGTATCTATAGTTTCTGGCCGGGCTGTCATAGGCAAGTTAACGAATTTAGCGGCAACCTCCATAAGTCTTACGAAACCTTCGATGAAGCTCGTTTGGCGTTCGAACAATTCGTATCTGCCAACCAATTACAGACTCAGTTCACCGACAATGGTTCTGTAGTGCATCCAATGCATGCAGCATCCATTCGACACAACCCATCACAGATCCCTGAGCAACTACTACCTATCGACCAAGGTATACAGGAGCAACGTCAAATTGAAGGAGGGGACAACCACTCAACTGTCCGTCAAAGCAACCGATCCAACCAGAGCCGCCGCCAACAAAATCCCTACCACTTTATCCTGTTTATCTTCGTAAACATCCTCGTCCTATTCTTAACTCTGGTTAGGTTGGTAGGCTCCTCTTAACCTTACATGTAACAGCACCTACAAGCATGTGTTACCTGGTTTGTAGCAGTCTTACTTTCGAATGTCTTGCCTTGTTTACTTATCTATCGTATATTCTATTGTATTAATTAGTCTAATGCTCAGTTCACGCAGAACATCAGCTTATTATTCGACGTGAACTGTTATTAACTCAGCGAAGTCTAGTTTTTCATACGTGATTTTAGCAACTTAATCCCTTAATCCATTTACCCTCCTCCTCTGTTCAGGACATCTGAACATTTGCCGGTATATGCAAGCTAAGATTTATACAAATCGACAAGTTTAACTTGAAAAGCGATGATTTTTTGTTCATTCTGATTTTTTACATTCCTATTATGATAGAACGTAACGTTACTTCATAAAGCTTCTTTTTTTTTTAAATATAAAAAGACAAAACGTCGTTACTGAACAATGAAAGATTGCTTCTAATTATGAAAAGCGACTACGTCATACGCGTTTTGTTAAAAAGACAAATTTGTTATACTGAAAACAAAATAACTTACCCAATGTAACTAACGACAAAAAACCACAAGAATCATACGATCTGGTGCAATTGGGGATTGAGAATGACACACACTTAATTAATGATAATAATTTGAAGAATCACGCACAGCGACAAAAAATTTTATAAACTGAAAACTGCCATACGAAAGGCAAACTGCATAAAACATTATATCGTAGTGCAATGCAACGATGCAAGTAAGGGAAAAAGACGACTACATTCTTTACCCACTCTATGACACCTACAACTAATACGCAGAGATTATTAGCGGAATAAAAACATGAATGGCGGAAAAATGTAAAAAACTTCCATGACAAACACAACTGCTTCACTTGCTAAAAGCTGCGTGAAAATGTATAGCACAAAGTAGAGGTGTAATTCATCTTTCAGCCCGACTGGGAAGTAGAAAACGAGAGTTGATGAAATGGACGGGAGGAAAAGGAATGGCATGTCATGAACTTTCCAAGTTAAAACACCTCCATGATGGTTAGATTATTGACAGTCATGGATCCGATTGAGACTGTGTTCCTTCATTGAAGAGATGTCTAAATACAAACAAATTCCGTACAACCCGGTTGTAACATGAATAGGAACCAGACATTTCTTGTATAGTTTCACCATTCTGTAATGAATTGGAGCAGATCTTTCACCAACCCCCTGTCATGAAAGTGACACATTTGAGTTAAAAGGGTTGAAAATTTAAGGCATGTTTGGAAATCTAAAAAAATATCAACGGAAAACGACAATACAGAAGATTTAGTTGGCGAAAACCAAGTCCAAAACAGCTAAAGTGGTTCATCGGCTTCTTTATTTTCTTCATCAAATAAGAAGAATAGTTTTTGAAAGGGACAATACAAAGTCAAAGGAGGTTCTTTAAACGATTCATAAAAATATATAAATTTTCAAAAAAAGGCAGGAAGAAACATTGGCATAACGATGGAAAAAACAACAAAAAAAAAACAAGAACAGAACATAAGCATACCTGAACCGGATAAGCATAGAAGACAAACATGGGTTCCAGCCAACACAGCAAACCGTGTCTTTGCCTTCCACTAAACGAAACACAAAACCCGTGGTTTGTTTTACAAAGCAAAACAGAAAGAACCAGACTTGAACCTTCAAACAATGTAAAAGAACAGAAGCAACCGAACCTATGCTTGCCACTAAAACTGAAGAACCAAGGCAAAGCAATGCAGGAAGATGCAACATTAGTCTGATGCTAATAAAGCTTTCACTGCAATAAAACTAGCAAAACTGAACAAAAAAATGGGCCACAAGAAGATACACAATCTAAACAAAAATGAATTAACGTTATATTCAGTAAGTTTATTTCCAACAGAGAAAAAAGGATGAATATATACAGCCTCATGGCCCCAGCGAGGTCAACAAACACAGTCACCTGTTCGGCATGTCACGTGAATGAAATTTATAAGGTACAAATACTGAAACAACATGGCAACAACATATATGTACCTCTCCAACAAAATATCCTTTTCATGTTGCGCAGAATGTAAATCCCGTTTCTGACATTTGCTCACTTTAAATTGCTTCGCTCTTGCCTTCCCTCCTGACGAAAACAGGATTTATAGCCAAAGACGACGGTACATGTCGGCATAAACTTTGCATTCTTCCCCGTATTTTCCAATGCGCGCACGCAACATTTTCTAATCCCCCGTTGTGGGCCTCGTCCTCGGGAAGTCAGCGACAATTACATGCACATCAAAAAAAATTTCACTGTATATATTATTTCTATTGCGTAATTTTTCGACGGCAAAAGAGATTATACATCATATCAGTTTCAATTTCGTGCATTCCTATTGTATTTTCGTGCTAACAACAATCATTAGAAGACCATGTTGGCAACATCACGAGGTACCATCGAATTTCTTAAAACAGAAATTTTCGAGTAGCCTGCGGAAACAAATATTGTTGGAGCTACCAACGGGGATAAAATAGAAGTAAAATGGAGCAAGAAAAAAAATGACAGTGTTTGACTGAAAGAACGCTGAGACAGAGTTGTAGAGTGATCGGAACTAAAGCAAGAGTTTCTCGTGGCATTTAAGTACAAAGGAGAATCCAAATTTAAATCCGCGGCGATTCGTTTGGCTGCCTCCGAAATTGATTACTCAAGTTTCAGAGGTTTCCATAGTGATCACCATCATATGAATCGGAAAATTATTTCCCACACAGCGGTCATCTTCATGGAAACTTATCAAACTTGAATAATCAATATCGGAGTCACTCAAATGAATCACCAGGAATTTGAATTTAAATTCCCCGTTGTTCTCAAAAACAACGAAATAATCTTGCTTTAACTCCGATAAGTATACAACTCCGTAACGACCTTCATTCAAACAAACGCTAAAATCTTCTCTCTACCTCCATTTTACTTCTATTCCATCCCCAGCTGGTAGGTCCAACAATATTCAAGTTTTCAAATTACATTACAATAATTCTTTGATCTCTAACTGGCATAATAAAACATAACCAAAAACCCAGCAACTTCTGATGCAACATGAAACAAACCAAATCATCAACTTATACACCCTTTTCGGGCACCAAACAACTATTTCTAAATTTATTTACCAGCACTAATCCCCTTAATTAATTATTTAATATTTGTAAGGCAGTCATCAACTGATTCAAAAATATAAATGACACAAGGACAAACTTCAACGTCACTCACCTCGCCAATTGATACACACGAACTGAATGCCCTATGGCAGAACAATATCGGTTTTGCATCCACATCTCTCATCCCATACATTACGGCAGTATTCTATAACCAAAAATTTATATAAAATAAATTCAAAAAACGAATAAGCTCATTCATAACCAAAATTAGAACTTCAGGATCTCCGAATACAGGTGGTTATACTTACAGATTTTCCAACGTCTGGGTGTGCTTCCTACACTTGTCCCACCACACTGCACACTCGATCGGTAATCGCTGACATAAACACTCGGGATTTCATCCACCAAATACAACCGACTTCCAGATCCGTCGGAAGGCATCTCTCTCAACCTCTATCAAACAGATTTCAGATTAACCAAATTTAGAGGAAGTTTGACATCAACAAACATAAAGATCACACACCTGAATGGGAGAAGATGGGCCCCACAACTTACGTAGCAAACAACAACGGCAACCCATTTCTATCCGTATCATGCATGCAGCTGGAACTACTAGATCTGCCAGGTATTAAGTTTCAATTACAAACACTGTTAATGACAATCAATCGGCTATTTGAAACAAAATAAAATGACAAATTCAGAGAAGTTCAAAAATTCAAAAACCATGATAACAGTAACAATTACCAGGAAATTCAAAGAAAGCTACACTGGATTACACACCAAACAAAAGAAATCGTCCAAATTAATACCTAACTTGGAGCCTCCATATCTGGAGTCGAACGGGTTCGGTTCGCCGGTATGCCACTGTTGGGAGGGGATGGTCCACGCTTCATCTTCGCTGTCCGGCGCTGCTTCGACGCCGTTCTTCAACGGGACTCCCATGGGATTAGGGGCCGTCGGTTCCTGGGACTGGGAGTGGCTGTGGGGTGCTGCTTCCGCGCGACTACGACGGTTTGCGAGGGACTGGGATGACTGCGTCGGGTTGGGTATCGCGTTTAGAGAGCGGGGTTTCTAGTTTCTTCTACCATGGCTGCGCTAGGTTACGACTACTGATATTTAGGAAATCAAATGGGGGTGGGACATGGTTTTTATACCTGACCCGATCCAACATCAACAACCAGGCCCATGCCTTTTACTGCACAAAAAAACCAACTCCATGCTACCACTCTCCACTACCGCGCTGGCTTAATAGCTGCGGCTCAACTCCATAATTTAACAACACACCACAGCTGGCTCTGGCTGCCCCCCATAACAACAAATTCCTGTGGGTTTCCTGGTCACCTTTTCAATATGTTTTCAGAACACCTTGCACCATTTTTCTGTGAGTCTACACCATAATAATCCCAATAAATCTACACCCTCAACATTTTTAATGATATATCTCAAGGGTACTGCATCCTGGTTCACCAAAGATCCAAAAAAGTGGTCTGGACCACTTGAAAAGTTTCCTAAATTATATAACAAATTTTAAATATGATAATTTCTTGAAAATTTTTGTTAACATAACTTCATAATTAGCAATTATTTTACTAGTTAATGTGCCAAATACTCTTTAAATATGGTAACTTCATATTTATCTTTCTATCTAATGGAATTTCAAACAAAACTTAGGTTGCGTTTAGAAGAGAGATTGAAACTGAGAGACAGAGAATAGGAGACAAAAATTGATAGATCGAAACTAAACTAAATTTATATATTATATTTGATGTAAAATATCTGTTTGGTTCAAGATAAATATAGGGATATATTTACTAAAATATCTTTAGTTATTAAAAAATATTAAAATTTTAGTCCCCATCCTCAGAAATTTTAATCTCTTATATCTCCACTTTTTGGATGTACCGAAGGAATTGAAATATTACTCCTTAAAACTGAAATTATAAATTGAAATATTACGCCTTAAAACTGAAATTTTAATTTCAATTTCTAACCACCAAATACAATATTAATTTCAATCTCTAACCACCGAATACAATACTGAGTCCCATTCCATGGACTGGAAACAAACACTACCTTAGTTCCACTAGATAAATTGAATATATAGATTATTAAACAACGTTATTATGTCCTGTCATCCATCATATTTTAAAGCCCACATATGCTAGTCGTGAGATTTCATGTCAAAATTCATCCACTCAAGTTATTTATACATATCAACAAAAATTTTATGACTTGAGCTCATCCCATGTACTTAAGGTAATTACTAATTAGGGTGTCAAAATATCATAATCTACAACAGCAACAAAAACTGCTAAAATCTGCATTAGAATCAGAATGCTACAACACTAGAAGCCTAGAACTGATAAATGCCAAAATAACACATTCATTGGCAAGCAAAAGCTTAAAGCTGTTCAGTGTTCACCAAGTGAAAAAGGCATTCAGAGCAATGATAGGATTCGTGAAGGATGAAGGATAATAGAATCTCCTTACCATTTTTTTTTTTTGTGACATGCCTTTTTCTCCTTTTTTTTTATTTTTACATATAATTGTTTCTCAAAAATTTCTATTTTTTGTTGTATTAAAATGAAATTCTATATTAACTTTAAAATCTTCCTACAATCTGAAAGTATATCCAGTGAATTGGGTTAAAAACGAACATGAAAAAAAAAATGGGGTTTTTCATTGGTTTTCCTTCAGCGAAGCAGCAACACCTCTACAAACTCGGCCATCGGCGCAATCTGCCGCCAACCAGCCACTACTTTGATGAGCAAGTTTGCATTAAAGACAGTAGCATTTGCATAAAAGAATTAATCAGACATGTCATCTTCAGCTCCACTAGATTGATAATTGTGTCGATGATGCTGTTCGAGATCATCATCCATTTCTAGACCCCTTCTCTTTGAAGTACTGGCTTTCGAACTTGTATAAACCTTCACAGCATCATTGATATATAGGAAATTATTTTGCAAATTCTAATTAATGCAATGACAAGCTTAACGAAAAATTCAGTGCCATACCTGTGAATCCTTTCGCTCGATTGCTGCAACATTCGACCTTCGCCTTACAGTCACTCTTGCAGGTATTGGAAATTGCTCGACCTCATCACTTGATCTTCCCTCTTTAGCCCTCTTTTTTCTTAAAACAAGTTTTGTTGGAAGAGGCTGCATGTGAAACTTAATTTAAACACAGCGAAAACCAATAAACCATTATTAGTTGAGAAAGCGATATTGGTTCCATAAAATACCAAATAACGTGCTTCTGACTCATCAAATGCAACTAAGAATGTTGTAGGGTCATCTGCATCATCACCCCGAACCTATCGAGACCATAAAAAGAAAAATTGGCAGCTTAGTTTAAAATGAATTTTTTTCAAAGGAATTTTAAATTAGCTATCTAAATTTAAAACCAAATCATGATGTGATTTCACTCTTTTTAACTATGAAAATCTTGCCACATACATCCCAGTGATACTCGCGAACCCAAGAATATGAGACATCTTCATTTTCATCATATATATCCTTTGACAGCTGTCAGCACAAAGTACAGACAAATAAAAAGTTAATCAAAACTGTTAATAAAAAGAATGAGCATTTCAAAATTGAAATCCATATTTAAATGTAATGCATACCTGTCCAGGTGTTGGGGTCATGTAAGCCAAAAATTTCTCAGGATTTGCAGGATCTGAGCCAGTTGCAACATAACTTTTCATAAGTGCCTGCATACAACAAATGGTAAGAGTTCTCTTCAATTGCATAACAGTGATACAATACTCCTAATTCTACCAATGAAACCATAAGAATATAACACTCCTAATCCTACCAAATAAACAAATGTTAGAAGATTACTTCAAAAGTCAATTCCAGGCAACACTAAGTATTCGTTAAAAAACCACGAGAACAATTTAACAAGACACATAAGGTTGCAAACAGTTGCAGTAAAGGCATAACTGCTTTCTATATTGCCATATGTGCTATTTTAATTTTTTGATCAGCCTTTCTCCAGATTTTAAACTTGAAACGAAAATGAACATTTTTTTTAAATAAAAACACAGAAACCGATTATGAATGTAAATCATCCATGCAAGTATGCAACATAGCTTACCTTTGATTCACAGGCATCACGAACAGATTTGTCCAACTTACCATACATTTCTGAATCAGCTGTAGGAGCATTATCAAATGCAGCAATAACAAACTGTTCATCATACCTGCAAAGCAGTATAGAAGGCAGCTCAATCAATATGATAAGATATAATGTCATATAGCAGGTCTTCCTTCTAGTATGAAAAACTAAGACTCTACATTTTTAAAAATGACAAACTAATAGCTTGGCAGGATAAGTAATAATCTCGCGTATATCTGGTGGTGCCATACCTATCAAAATCAGGTAACAAAGGCAAAACCTCAACAGGATACAAAGATTTGTTGGTTGCATGAACAGGGCGTGACTTAGCTGCTTCAAATGATGCTTCGATTTCCCTGATCTGTCTTTCCCTAAAAGAGAGAATTCAAATATAATTGTTAAATATAATTATCTTTCACATATTAATTTCTTTATCAAAAATAACTTACAAAATTTAAATTACTCAGATGGATCAGCTGGTATATGCATACCTATTGTTACGACTGTCCAACATGCTGCGGCCTCCTCTCATCTCTCTCAGCTCCTTAGCTTGTTTTTCAGTTAAAGACTACAACAGGATGTTCATAAACTATTGTCCATAGAGAGAGTAATGCATCATCATATTTACATATATGTGTGTTACCTGTTTTGTTGAATCCATGCTGAGGGGAGATATATATTGTGTTTTGACAAGCCAAGCTACACCTTTATCAGTAGGCCTGTCTTTTCTTTTTAAGCCGTCTTTCTTTATAGGAGTAGCCGCAACATCATCTCGCAACAAATCTTCGTCTTCAGGAGCAAGAGGTAGTCTGACACTGGGAGGGCTGAGAGGCAAATAAAAGAGTTCGTCAAACCTTCTGATTCAGCATATCATTGAAGTATTCAAAATTATTAAAGGGGTTAGGAATAATACTTATAAACACTGAGGTCAAGCAGGTCCAGAGGAATCCCAAGATCTGGTTCCACAAAAAGTTTGGGTTTGTACATTTTCTCCAGCGATGTGATTGTATATTTCGTATATCTGGGCAATGCAGATAAAATTTCCAAAGGTACATACATTAGCACAAGTATACTTAATTGTTGAAGTACTATTTTGAAACAAAAATCAGTGCCTAATGGCTAATACATCACCAGAAATCCTTAAGACTTACAAATAAACAAAAACAAATTTCCATCCTTACATCATATCTTCTTGGACAATGGACTTCTTACAACTTTACAAGTAAGCCCAACAAAACAGAAGATGAGCTTGGCCATTTACAAATTAACCACTGTTAGCTTATCCCCAGTTTCCCCATGTCTCTAGCACTCTATTAACCAAATGGAGAACCATGCTTTCATCAAACTCTATCCCAGAAAGCATACAGGGAATGGAAGTATCAAGTGACAGACGACTAGAACATGATAGTTAAGAAAAGTAAATCCTAAAGGATTGGTGAAAATTATGTCTAATTTAGATGTTTAAAAGTGGCTACATGACAATCAATAGATCAAATTATCAACCCTTGACTTTCATTGATTGCCAAGAATCACTGCTCCCACGAAGTATGTCCTTGTAAATTGCAATATACTTGCAGGGCATATCCAAAGAAGTACCTCACTATTTTACATCATGTCTATAAATGTTGCAATAACTTATATGTTTTCCAGCTCTCTCAACTGAGAAAGGATAGTCCTCTTCGTTTCCTCCCACACTTGAGAACATTTATCACTTAACAGCATAATTGAAAAAAATATATATACTTATTAGATAGGTGAAAGTAGCACAACACAAATCAATATTATCTCATCAATAGGATAGAATTTCTATAAACGTGAAAGAGAGCAGCAAATGTACATACTGATCTTTATCCCTCTTGAACGCCATAAGCTTAGGTTGTGCACTTGGATCTGGAAGTTCATTTCGGAATCTTAAATGAGAATACACATTAAAAATGAGTCAGTATTTGAAGTAAACACTAGAGGAGATTTAGGATCATCCACAACAACAATCCATTTGTCTGCTTATGAATCATCAGTAACACTGAGTAATGTAACTCAATTGAGAAAAAGCAAAGGATTCTTAAAGACAACACAATCATACATAATTCGAGATTCTCATATCCAATCAGAAATTTATTTATCCACCAACAGCAAAATCTACATACTCACTTCATTTTGCACAAAAATGTTGTTGGCTTTTTCAACCTATTTTCAATTCTCTCCGCACTCAATAAGGGTGTAGTTCTCTTCTCTGCTGCCATTCGAGACCCTGCAACCGAACCCGAACCATGCCCCTTCCCAGATGACATCATCTGAGTCTTCTGCAAGACACTGTTCTGTGATTCCTTCAGCTGCTGCCTATGCTTCTCTTCTTGCCTCTGCTTCTCAAATTCTCTCTTCTTCCTTAACCTCCTCTCTTCTTCTGTCTCAACCCTCCCCTGCACCCCGTTCGGCTTCTTCACTGGCATTGGAGGAACAGCAGAAGGCTTCTGCTGTTTATGAGGATTTCCATGATTTGAATGCTCATAACCTTCCTTTATCGGCCCTTTATCTCGGCTATGCATCCGTCTCTCATCCTTTGGTGGCGGCGGGGGAGGAGCTGAAGCAGGAGGAGGAGGTGGCGAGGAAGGTGGAGGGGGTGGAGGTGGGATAGAATTGCTCGGCGGAGGCGAAGATGGAGGCAGAGGGGGAGGTGGTGGAGGTGGCTGCTGCCCATACTGAGAGTATTGACTAGAAGGGTAAAACATAGGAGCACCATGTGAAGAAGGTGGTGGTGGAGGTGGAGGCGGGTATGAATTTTCGGGTGGTGGCGGTGGAGGTGGTGGATAAGGGTAGGGGTGATGGGAAGGAGGAGGAGGTGGTGGTGCAGCACCCCCACCATGAGAATGGAAATTTGAATTTGGGGGCATTTGGTTATAAGGTTGTGGAGGGAATGAATTTGAAGTAGAAGGGTCTCCACCACCACCACCACCATAACCACCACTCCAATTCTGATTATACTGATGGTTAGGGTTTTGACTAGATTGCGGAGGGAAGGGCCTGTAAGAGGCCATTCCTAATTTCAATTTCAATCACCACAAAAATTCACGCACAACAAAAAAGCTCAACTCAACTGAATTCCCAAAACAAAAATCACACTATCTAGGTTTAAATATCGCTAAGGTTATCTGGTTATTCTTCTTCTTGTTCTTATAAAGTTCCTTCTATTCTCTTCAAAATTTGAAATTCAAGCTTAACAGAGGTAAACCCTAAAAATAATAATCAACGACAAAACTTGATTCCGAAACATAAAGCTCGCAGAAAGTAATAATAACAAGTTGTAAAAGTAACCCAAAATTGCAAAACTGAAAATTGGTGCACGGATTATAATGGGGTAGAATAATGTACAGAATGTGAAGACGACGGGGAAAATTGGAAGAAGCAGAATCTGAAGAATGTACAAAGAAATCTATGAATCGATAAGAGATAGTGAAGAAGAAGAAGAAGAAGAAGAAGAATGGGAATTGGGAAGTGGGTTTTGTTCGTCGGAGTGTTCTTGAGAACTGCGAATGAATGCAGCTCGGTAGTCGGTACGGTACGATCTCTAACAAGCTCTATTTTTCGTTTTCAGGTTTTCTTTCTTTTTCTTTTTTTTAATAATTTGGATTTTGTATAAAGTATTTCTTGGAGGGTTTTAGTATGAAATTTAATTAGAGATTGTGTTTGGGATTTAGATAGAGTATTTTAAATTTTTGAACAACTTTAAATGATATTTTTTTTGGTGACTGAAATAAATTAAACAAAGAAAAACAAAAGAAACAAAATAAGGAACTGCTTAAATAGAGGGACAGTCCCGTTTAAGACTACTCTTAAACTCCTCCCAAGGTGAAAGAAGCTCCACATGCGAAAGTTGTAACTTCATCGCCATCTTTGCCATAGTATCTGCCACCGTGTTTGCATCTCTCATAATCAAACGAAAGTCAACACGCCAATTCCAATGCATGATATCTCTTATTTTGAGCACCAGTGGATCAATAAACCCAAAACCATCTTGAGTAATAAGATTAAATGCTTCCACACAATCCGTCTCACAAATAACATCTCGTTGACCCACATCCCAAGCTAAGAGATATCCTCTCCAAATAGCAAACAATTCTCCTTGAAGAATACTATTACTCTCAATCATTCCCAAACACCCCCTTTGCCAGCTCCCATTACAATCTCTAATAACACAAGCAAAACCAATACTATCACCCGAACCAAAATAACTAGCATCACAATTAATCTTAAAAGTACCAATGGATGGGGGATTCCAAAAACCATTTAGAGTAGAGGGAAGGGACATACGTTGTAATTCAAAAATATTTCTAAGCTCCTTTTCTGAAGTTAATGCCAGACAAATGACTTTTTCCGGAGGCCAAGTTTCATGGGGATTAAAGATGTCGTTATTCCTTGCTCGCCATATCCACCAAAGGCCCGAAAAGAACTTGAACGGGTGCTCTCTGCTATGATACAAGAACCAGTTCTTCAAATCCAAAGGATGACAAGGAATATCCAACCTTTGCCAGACAAGCTGAGCTTTTGGACAATCCCGAATACAATGTATAACCGATTCCTGGCTAGAAAGACATCTTGGACACCTATTCGATGATGACATCCCTCTTCTAAAGCGAAAACTTACAGTAGGAAGAGCCTCCTTAAGACACAACCAAGCCAAAAACTTATGCTTTTCCGGAACAAGCTGACGCCAAAGCCAAAGCCAATTCTCCCTCTCCTCCCAACCAAACAGCTGCTTACACAACCACAAGTAACCATTGCGTGAGTCATAGACTTTGGCAGTAGACCCACTCCGAACAACTTTAAATGATATGTAATTAAATTACTGAAATATATATATATATATACAATTTTAAAATATTTTGTTTGTTTATAGGATAAAAAAATTTATCTATGACAAGTTTGATTTTAAAATTTTTCTTTTTTTATTAATAAATTTGTAAGAAAGAAATCTGTTTTTGAGATTTTCTTCTCTCATTAGAGAGAGAGAGTATTTTAAATTATCATTTTAAATTAAATAAAATATTTCATAAAAATAGTTAGAATTTTGTAAATGGTGAAAATATATATGCAATTAACATCATATAAAATTAATAAATAAGAATTATTAGATAACAATTTCATTAAATATATTAAATAATAATTTTTAATTATCAATTTTATATAAAAATAATTGTATATAAATTTGTACTTTTATAAAATATTCTTATTAATATTCAAACAAAATATTTTAAGAATACTTTTAAAAGTACATTCTTCCAAATGTCTTACACTATTATTTAAACACATTTTGAATCTTATTCTGTTTTTTTTTTTTTTTTGGATTTGATTAATAAGAAAAAGGAAAATTTTTATAAGCTATTTGTCCTAAACAAAGTTTTAACTTTTAACATTGTTATGAATTTTAAAGGGTTAATTTAGTTATAAAAAAAACTAGAAAGCAACATTAATTAAATAAACTAAATATGTCTTAATTAGCACAAAATATAATTAAGGATTTTTAACTTGTATCCTATATTTTTTGGAAAAAAAAAATCTAATAATAATAATAATAATAATAATAATAATAATAATAATAATAATAATAATAATAATTGACTCTATTATTATAATAAAATATTTTTACATTGAAAATGTCAATATTTTATTAATTAATTAAAAATAAAATATGAACGAGATGACACCTAATACATCCCAAGTTTGGGCTTAGTCTCTGGGCTAAAATAATTCCCAAAATCGTATCTTGACAATTAGATCATGAATACTCATGGGCTTTAATTTGTTTTTGGAATTGTTAATTCTTTAAGCACGTTCACTCTGACCTGGACAAAAACTATAGTTTTTGTTGTTCATGTTATCTTCCCAGCCCAACAAACCAAAAACTAATATATCCCATATCTAAACTTCATTTAAGCGTCTATCGGATCAATAAATTACTGCAATACTGTTATATGACTTGGCCGTTTTTAGTTAAGTCAACACAATACTACAAATGATCTGCACTTCTAAGCAATGAAATTACGTTAACAAGAGAAAAAAAAATAATACGAAATTTTTGTCTCCAAAAAAGAAAAGAAGAAAGAAAATATCACTTTGAAGAGTATTCGGATGACAATAGCATAGTTTCCAGGCTGGAATAATATTACATTATAATACCATGTATATATATATTATAATATAGTATAAAGTACAAGAACAAGATTCCTACAACATTCGAAAACAAAACTGATATTTGGAAAACCAAATATCTAGAGGAGCCACATCACTTTCCTACTCTTAGCTTCTTGGTGAATTTTTTTTTTTTGCTTTTTTGTTACAAAATTCACCAATTACATTTGCCCTTATCATCTCCTGATTTTCTTGATTGATCTTTTTCTTTTTTATTCAAAAATATTATATGTACATTAAAAACCAGTCATTATATATTTATGTATATTTACATATCTTATTTCATATATTTTTGATATACATATTTTTACATATGACTGATTATTAATATACACCCAATATGATAGTTTTTATTTTGGACGACATGCTGTCTCCATGGGTCCGGCTTGCCTAGCCAACTGCAAAAAAAAAAAAAAAAAAAAAAAAAAAATTATTGATATCATGGGTAAGGTATTATTTTGAATCATATTTCATTTAAATATATTTTTTTAGCAATATGAATTACAAGATATTTTTTTAGTAATATTATATTTTACATATAACCTACTTACATATACTAACCTGAAAATAAGCTTCAAGTTTCTTTCTAAGTGAAGCATATTCCTTCTTCAATTGTTGGAAGGTCTTCATGCATCTGAATATTCACACAATAACATTACTATTATTACTTAGGATAATTTACAAATTAGGTAAGTGGAAAATGCCATATCTTGTATATAATAATAAATAATTTAGAAAAAAGCATATATAAGCAATAATTAAATGCTAATTATTTTCTTAACATAAGATATATAGGAAACTTGTGTGAAAGATACATTACCCTTCAGCATTTCCTGTCCTACAATATTCCCTAAAGAGAGTGCACTCTGCTTTCACCTTTTTGGCTCCGATGCTACAAACCATTACAAAAAAAGAATGAGTCTAATTATATGATTAAGATTCTTTGTTGTGATAAAGCCAACACAATAGTATGTACTTGATGATACTTTTTAATATTAATCAACTTAGTTAATTTATTATAATAACTAATAGTAAATATAGTAATCAATCATATTTGAGAGATTTTAAAAAATCAGCTCAAATAACTTAAATTTGTCTTATTTAATATCATTAATTGTCGCTAAAATAATTATATAATTTTAGACGTAATAAATATATAATTACAGATGTTATATGTATGAAATTATGAATATTATGTTATATAAGATAACTTTAAATATTGTCTCTCTAATATTTTCGCACAATAATTTACCTTGAACTGCTTCCTTTGAACTGATGCATAAGTGTGTCCAGTTTGTTGAAATCCAATGTGTGTCTTTCCTTCCTAATAATAATAATAATAATAATAATAATAATAATAATAATAAGCACAAGAATGAATATAATGAAACAACAATAATATATATTTTATACATTTTTCTTAAAAGCAGATAATAATTAAGAAAATGATATAAGCAATATTATTAATTAATTAACTTACAGTGCTTGTTCTATGCTTGAGATAAGGCGAGATGAATCACGATAATAAAGGGTGACAATTTCTTCAACAAAGTTTGGATTAGCATCATCTGATAACTCTTCCAACTGGATAAATTGTTCATCCAATAATCCCTATACATACACGAAACTAATGTTCAAAATTCAACTCAAACTAATAACAGAACAATATTTATGATAAAATTTCTTAGTGATCTCTTATACATTGTTATTCCAATCATGTTTTTTTGTTGTGTGTTTGATAGATAGACTCCATTATTATCTGTTATTATTAACTCAAATTCTATTGCATATTATATATTATTGTATTTAGTTTCTCTTAGCATGAATTAGAAAAAAAAAAACCCAATGTTATTGTGGTGTGTTATAAAAAATCAAGTGGGTCTAATTTACTCCAAAAACTAACATAAAAAGTAAAGATTATCTCACACTTATAAAGACTATCAGACTTTTAATTTTAGACAATGTGGGACTTAATATGTGTTATCATAAATTATATATGTATAGAAACAGAGTCATTAGATTATGCAAGAAAAGAAGATATAGATGTTAAGAACCTGATCAAAAAGGGATTGTTTCATGGCAGCAACTTGCCTCCTTGGTTGGCTTCTCTCCATTGCAGGAACAATTGGGAATTGAGAGGAGACAGAGGACTATATATTATATTTGATTTTCTGAAGGGTTAGGTAATGATATGATATGATATGGAAGGTGTGGGGAACTGAAGGGGTTTTTATAGCAGAGGAAAACATCATATAAGTCATGTGTCTAAGAGAGAGAGAAGCAAGAGACAAAAAGATTCACTTTGTTCTGTTTTTTTTTTTTTGTTCTTTACCTTTTTTCCATGATTGAGGGGTGGGGCTAGCTTATTAGTTATTACTTATTAGATTGGGAATTGGAATGTTTCATGCATTTTTATTTATTTATTTTGATAGAAGGAATGTTTCATGCATTCTGTTTAGGACATTTGAGAATGCCCACTTCATTATATTATGGGTAGAGTATCTACTTCTATGGCCATGCAAATTTGAATCCAAAGTACCCATTAGTGGAATTATCTCTCTAATTATATGTTTAATATCACTCATCTTTAAACCCTTTTTATTAAAAAAATATGGATAAAATATTATTTTAATTTTTAATATTTAGATTAAATATTAATTTCATCTCTAATGTTTCAAACGTTATATTTTAATCTCAAAAAATTTTAAACGAGTTTAATGTTATTCTACTATTAATTTTGACATAAACAATTAACATATTAAAGATGCAATAACGTTTAATTTTAGTATATAAATAAAATTGGTCCTCCAACAATTTTTTATATAAACAAATTTTCTTAGATTTTGGAGATTGATGATTGATTGTTAGGGTTTAAAGTTTTATACGAAAAAGAGAATAAAAAGAAAAAGTGTTACAAAAATATTTTGGTTATATTTCTCTAATATGTAGAAATAAGAAGATATGATTTAATTAAAAATGTTGTTAATATTTATTACTCACTCCATTAATTATTCTTATCAAATTTAAAAGTAGAACAATATTGAGTTTATTTAAAATTTTTTAGAACTAATCTAGAACATTTAAAACGTTAAGGACTATTAGAATTTAGGCCAAACACTATGAACTAAAATAATATTTATCTAAGAAATATTGTACTTTTCATTAACTAAACAAATAATAATTTCTCATTTTGTTATGTTTTACACGAGTAGTTGAAATTTAAAAGAATTACCTGCTAATTAATTTAACCATATTTTTTATTTTAAATTTTTAAATAGACTAAATATATTTTTTTACAAAAAAAAAAACGCATAACCTATTTTATTTATTACTTTTAATAATATATTTTTTTAAGGAATACTATACTCTTTGTAGGGGTGAAAATAGGCTAAGTTGAGTCGAATTTTAGTTTTGACGAATCTGACTCATGTTCCAGATTGGATCCCGGTTTATTTAAAGTCTAACAAACCCATAAACCTATTTAAAAAGCCTGATTCATAAATTGAAACTCAAAATAATAAATTTAAAAAATCTAAATTGACATTAAATGCATTTTAAAATTTATAATTCATAGTTTGTAAAACATAATTTATTTATATATCAAATGTTAGTCATATGTTATAACCATATTTACACTTCATAATCTTTTTTTTTTTTTTGAACCAAAACTACAATTTAAATTAGTCTTAGTTATTGATTCTTTTTAGTTTTATTTTGTATTTAATATAAGTGAATAGTTGAAAGTCTAAACTAATAATAATTTATTTTTATAAAAAAATATTTTGACGAACTAATCCAAGGAGTTTTATATACTTTTTTTAACCCATGACATATTCTTTTTAACTAATACTTTATAAAAAAATTCAAATTTAACCTATTTAATAAAATGAGTAGAATTATAAATTTTTATGGAATAGTCCAACCCACTTATACTCTAACTTTCTGATTCATCTAAAACACATTAGTATTGTTCACCAAGGGGGAAAAAAAACACAATAGTATTCGCCATTTAATTCATATATACTTACCAGAAGTGTTAGGAGCTAGCAATTTTTATGTTTTGTAATCATTAATTAGTCATTAATAATATTTTTAATAATGTAAGATTAAATTTAATAGTATAAAATCATTCAATTTTTTTTATAGTTAAATATTGGCCAATTTTTTAAAAAATTACTAGCTCCGAAACTTTTCCTATACTTATTGCTAAGTTTTATAGTAAAATTTCACTTAATTTTAGCTATTATGGAGGAACTACAATCCTAGCTTTCAAAATTTTACTCGATTTTTTATGTACTTATCTTATATGGCACCGTATAGGTATTAGTTTTGTTTCCTATATGCGTTTTCATTCTAACTAGTTTGTTCTAGTGGTTGATCTATTATCTCCCATTTCTTACTACAAGATTAAAGCAACCGCCGCGAAATAAGCACCGGTGAGGTAGGGCAGGATGAAGAACTCTATCTACTCGTATTTCAAAATGATGAGCATTTTAAAAGTCATCTTTTAACTACACATGGATAAGTTTTTCAAAAGGTTGTCACTTTTTTGCATATAAATATGTGTTGGTCTTGAGAAGAACTCAAATAATTAATCAATATATTAATTAAGTGACACAACCACCATAGTATCAATTGTATATATCTCTTAAAACAATATAATAAAATAAATCTTTCAAAAAGTGACGGGACAATTATTTTAAAACGGAAGAAATACCTAGCTAATTCTAACTTTTATTATATTGAAAATTAAAAAAACCTAGTAATCTAATAAGGCTTAGTTTTGTAAAATTTTTTGTACTTGTATTTTTTAAAAGTATAAGTATCTCTTTTACGTTTAGTAAATTAAAATGTTTATGTGATTATGTTTGCAATTTTTAAAAATTAAGGGTATTTTTAAAAGTGTTTAAAAGGAAACTTTTTAAAGTTGGTTTGTACTTATCAAAATTAAAAAATCTAATATAATTCTGTACATTAATTAATATTCAAATTTAATTCTTATATTAATATTTATTATAATATTTTTAAATTTTAAAAGTTATTGTATCAACTATTAAATACACTTGTTGTTATTTATATTTATTAAAAATTATTTTTAATTTAATTTACCAAATATAAATACTATAACTTTTAAAAGTTAACTTTTATAAACTACTTTTGAAAAAGCAAAAGAATCGAGTCTTTCACTAATTTAAAGAGCATTCAAAGTTTATGTGATTGTTCCTCCATAATCCATATTATTCAAACTCAAATCTAGAAATCTACCAATCCACTTTAATTTTTGTGAAGTGAATGATTGCCTAACCCCAAATTCTGATGATGCTACTTAATTCAATTTTTACAGTTGCGTTAAATACACACTAGCATCTCTAAAAAGTCCTTAACTCTATTTATTTAATTTACTTTTGTAGAATCTGTAACGAAGAATAATAGTAGAAGAATGGTTGAGGCAAGCAATGATGATAGTTGTGGCCAAAATGACAAGCCGCTATCATCAGGAAAAGAGTTAGTTACTGAGGTAGGACATATGGCAATTGATTTGCAACAAAAGGATCGTAGAAAAGGCATGAAAGAGAGAGAACCTTAAATAGAAAGTTAAAAGGCTATGTGAGACAGCGTTGAGTGGTATTGCTCTCTCCCTCTAAAATTTCTTCTCTGACTTCTTTTTCCTTTCTGAATATTGCTTCTTCATTCCTCTTTTCTTCCATCATTCAGGTGTTGCTGTGACAATGGATGCGCATCAATAATTCTCTCTTCCCTTAACACTATCTACGTGGCCTCCCTTATACTACTGATTATGCTTTTTCTTGCCTTCTTTTATACTGTTTCATTGCTATTAGCACTCAATGGTTCTTGTAATACTCTTCTATGAGGCTTTCATACTCTCTTAATTAATACCACGAGATCTTTACCCTTCCATTTGGTACTCTCATTGATCATGGCCGACAATACTCGTATGAAGAGTATGGAGGCTGACATCAGGCGTTTGTATCAGATGATCGAAGCGGCCACCGAGGAGGGTAGAGTTGAACGCGCGCGCGCCACAGAGGCTACGTATCTGAAGCTAGAAGCGATCCAGTCCTTTCTCACCCAACTCCTCTCTAATCCGAATCGCGGTCATTTCGTCGTGTGTGACTCCCCGCAAGGCTCGTACTCCAGAGCCGATCATCACCAAGGACAACTACAGCCGTGCAGAAGGGTGAGCTTTGATCTCCCAAAATTTGATGGAACGGATGCGCTAAACTGGATATTTTCTGTCGACCAATACTTCGATTTCTTTCGAGTTCTGGTGGAAGAGCAAGTCGGTCTCGCTGCAATGCACATGACCGGCATGGCAGTGTCGTGGTTTCAAATGGCTCAACGCTCAGCTCCTTTCCAATCATGGGCTCAGCTCAAGTGTGACATTGAGATCAAATTTGGACCCTCTCTCTTTGAGTCCCCGCGAGAACTCTTATTTAAGCTTCAACAACACAGCTCCGTGTCCGATTATTATGCCGAATTTGTTTCATTGGCGAATCGATCTAGCATCGAACCTCAGGATGCACTACGTGATTGTTTTATCAGTGGATTGTGGGTGGATATTCGCCGCGAAGTAAAGGCACAGTGCCCCCCATCCTTGATGCGAGCGGTCAGTCTTGCGCACTTGTATGAGGACAAATTCTCGTCCACCATAAGGAACACGCACGACCCTTCTAACTATAGGCCCCCCTCTTGCTTCGCCACAGCATACGACACCGTCGCGACCACCACCCTGCAGCACTCTGCCTCTGTTACTACCTACACTGCCGTAGTAGCCGACCCCTACGAGAGGAGATTTGGTGATTGGCACCCCGTGGTTTAAGACCCTACGAGCTCATATTGTGGATTACGACGCTGCTTTTCTTCATTTTTGGCATGAGGGACAATTTGCGACAGTGCAGGGTGAGACTTCTTCTGCCCTGTCTCAAGCTCAATTTCACCATATTAGGCGATTGGTCAACACCGACGCCATATCAGAGGCATTCACGGTTCAGCTTCAGTAAAGTGATGAGACAGCGGAAACACTTTTACAGCTTCTGGAAGGGTTGGACCCAGAATTAGCCATCCTTCTCCACACTTATGGCACACTTTTTGCTCAGTCCAAGGGACTGCCTCCACAATGGGTGCATGATCATTCGATTCCTCTGACTAAGGGTGCCGAACCGGTCAAGGTGTGGTCATACCGGTATCCTCATAGCCAAAAGAATCAAATTGAACTGATGGTGAAGCAAATGTTGGAGGAGGGAATCATTCAACCCAGTAAGAGCCCATTTTCTTCTCCAATTCTATTGGTAAAAAAGAAAGATGAAACATGGCATTTTTATACTGACTATAGAGCTTTGAATAACATTACTATCAAAGACAGCTTCCCAATCCCAACTGTGGATGAGTTGCTTGATGAACTATTTGGTGCCACTATTTTTTCTAAACGTGATTTAAGATCCGGGTATCATCAAATCTTGGTTACACCCGAGGATAGGCACAAGACAGCCTTTCGCACCCACCAAGGCCTTTACGAGTGGCTTGTAATGCCGTTTAGACTTACCAATGCCCCAGCGACCTTCCAACATTTGATGAATGATGTCTTTCGGCCTCACTTATGGAAGTTTGTACTTGTATTCTTCGATGATGTTTTGGTTTATAGTTTCTCTTGGGCGTTGCACCTACAACACCTTGAGATGGTCTTACAAATTCTACAACGGGAGTGTTTATTTGCCAAGCTCTCTAAATGCCTATTTGGCACCACATAATCGACTATCTGGGGCATACCATTTCTGGGAATGGAGTGCACATGGAGCAAGCCAAAGTGAAGGCTGTTTGTGAATGGTAGCAACCTCAAAATCTCAAGCAGCTTAGGAGATTTCTATGCCTCATAAGTTATTACCGCAGATTTATCAAGGGTTATGCGACTTTGGCAGCACCCTTTACTGACCTATTAAAGAAAGATGCTTTTCTATGGAGCACTCAGGCATCAGCGGCTTTCCAACATCTCAAGGATGCTATTACTTCCCAACCTGTGCTAGCACTACCCAATTTTGAGTTGCCTTTTGAGTTAGAGACGGATAGGCCTTGGTGCAGTTCTGAAGCAAGGCAAGCACCCAATTTCTTATTTTTCTAAGAAATTATCTTCCACCATGCAGCAACAATCAGCTTATGTCAGGGAGTTTTATGCAATTACAAAGGCAGTGGCTAAATTTTGACATTATTTATTAGGGAGGCACTTCATTATCCTTTCGGATCAGCAAAGTTTGAAAGCATTGGTTAACCAAACATTGCATACACCAGAGCAGCAGAAGTGGCTCCACAAGTTACTGGGTTTTGACTTCGAAATTCAATATAAACCAGGCTAGGAGAACGTCGCAGCTGATGCTCTCTCGCGGTGCTTCTTTGCTGCATTTTCCACACTTTAACTCGATTGGATCATGACTTTAAAGGAGGATATTCAAGCCGATGATTCACTGAAGGCCCTATTGCTTCAGTGCAAGAAAAATCCTCAAGGTGAGGGTAATTACTCTTCAAAGAATGGCCTCCTTCTTTGGAAGAACAAGCTCGTTATTCCTTTAGGCAGTAGCTTGATCAAGCTTATTTTAAAGGAATACCATGATAGTGTGATCGGTGGTCATTCGGGCATTGCCAAAATAATTGAGCGGATCGCCTCCAATTTTATTGGCCTAATATGCAGTGGAACATCCGGCGTTATGTGCTAGACTGTGCCATTTGTCAACAAGCCAAAACCAAAGCGAAGCGACCAGCTGATTTATTGCAATCGTTGCCCATTCCTGCTCAAGTTTGGGACCAAATTTGTATGGATTTTATCACTGTTTTGCCTTAGTCTCACGGGCATTCAGTTATCATGGTAGTGGTGGACAAACTTTCTAAATTTGCCCATTTTATTGCACTGAAATGTGATTTTGATAGTAGGACAGTGGCTGAAGCTTTCATAGGAAACGTTGTTAAATTGCATGGGTTTCCCAAATCCATCGTTTCAGACAGAGATCGCATTTTCATCAGCAAATTTTGGCAGCACCTATTCAAGATACAGGGCACTGAGTTAGCTATGAGCTCTGCGTATCACCCTCAAACCGATGGCCAAAGCGAAGTTGTCAACAAAACACTGGAAATGTACCTTAGATGCTTTTGTTTCGACAACCCAAGCAAGTGGAAGGACTTACTTCCTTGGGCTCAATTTTGGTACAACATATCGTTCCACAGTACCATGAATATGTCATCGTATAAGGCCTTTTATGGTCGGGACCCCCTTCACTGATTCGTTATGAAGTGTCTTCTCAGGATGATCAATCTTTGCAAGACATTTTATTGGAACGTGATCGCACTATCGAGCAGCTGAAATGCAACTTGGCCCACTCACAGTAATTCATGAAGGCTTTCGTTGACAGAAGAAGCCGACATGTTACTTTCAATGAGGGAGATTAGGTGTTAGTTAAGCTACAACCCTATCGGCAACATTCGGTCGCTCTACGGAAGACTCAGAAGCTTGGTATGCGCTACTCCGGTCCATTTCAAATTGGCAGGAAAATTAATGAAATTTCCTATAAGTTGAATTTACCGTCAGAGGCCTGGATACATGATGTATTCCATGTTTTAGCTCTGAAACCATTTAAGGGTGAGAACCAGGACCAGTACCTTCCTTTTCTACTACAGACATTGGAAATTGGGCCAGTCCTCCAACCTTCTGAGATCTTGGACAGCAGAACGGTTATTAAAAATGGACATGAAGAACCCCAATTGAAGATTCACTGGGGTCCAAATCAGGTAGCAGAGATAACTTGAAAATTTGCTACAAATATTGCTAGTGCTTTTCCTCTATTTAACCTTGAGGGCAAGGTTATGCTTAGAGGGAGAGGTAATGTAATGAAGAATAATAGTAGAAGAATGGCTGAGGCAAGCAATGATGATAGTTGTGGCCAAAATGACAAGCCGTTATCACCAAGGAAAGAGTTAGTTACTGAGACAAGACAGATGACAATTTATTTGCAACAAAAGAATCGTGAAAAAGGCATGAGAGAGAAAACCTTAAATAGAAGGTTGGAAGGCTATGTGTGGCAGCGTTGAGTGGTATTGCTCTCTCTCTCTGAAAATTCTTTTCTGACTTCTTTTCCCTTTCTGAATATTGCTTCTTCGTTCCTCTTCTCTTCCATCATTCAGGTGTTACTGTGACAGTGGATGAGCATCAATAATTCTCTTTTTCCTTAACACTATCTACGTGGTCTCCTTTATAGTACTGATTGTGCTTTTTCTTGCCTTCTTTTATACTATTTCATTGCTATTAGCACTTAATGGTTCTTGTAATACTTTTTTTGTGAGGTTTTTATGCTCTCTTAGTTAATACCACGAGATCTTTACTCTTTTAGAATCATATATACTATATACATCAATCATCAAATTAATTATTTGTACAGAATACATGCTGAAATATAAAAATATATACTAAATTATTTATAAAAATAATTAATTTTTAATGTATACATATATTTTTTCATTCTTAAAATATATAAATGCGGCAGTAATTCCAAAAAAAAAAGTTATAATAGCTTTTGCGTTGGTACTGAAATTCTTTAATTTGGATAATATACCTAGAAAAATATCTAAATTAATTTATTTTGTTTAATATATTAAGATGCTGAGTATTGAAAATAAAAAATTTAAGAGACAAAACTACTGAAATATAATAGCAGTAAATACAATAAATAAGATTCTTTTTAAATTTAAAATAAATCTCAATTAAAAACTTGAGTTTACAAAAGAAAAAAATTATTCAATAATAAATATTTAGTATTCACTTAAAATATGTCATGATACATAATAATTGTATGTCTAAAAAAAGTAAAAATCTTGTGGCTAGCCTGTGTCTTGTTTAAGGAACTATTAAACATACAGAATTCAATTATCTATTTCTCTGTAGAAATTCTTCTAATTACATACACTTCAGAAATAATAAAAAAATATAATATTAAAAAGATAAAAAAGGTCTAAATTTATTTTATTTAATATTTATTATTTATAGTAATAATTAAAAAAATATTAAATAAAATAAATTTAGACTATTTTACCTAATTTTTTTTTCAAACATTGTTGAAAAGCAAAATATAGTTTGGTAAGAAAATAAAGCAAAAGAAAATTAGTTTAATTAGCATGCACTAGCCGCAAGATTAGTGGATGTACGGAACTTTGTGGTGCCATGATTTGGGTATCACGTTACTAATTTAATAGAGAACCTTTAATCCTTGCTCATTATATATGCAGCAACTTTTGAAGTTAAGAGATAAAAAAAAGTTTAGAATGATGCTGCTAAAATATATATTTGTATTGACTATTAATTAATCAATATCATAATGATTAAAAAAAACTGATGTAATGAGTTAAATTTCAGGATATATTATATTGAATTCTCAGTTTATTAGTTGAATTAATTTCTTAAAAAAACTCATGTATAAAAAATATTATATATGTAATGTCTAAAAGGACGAATAATTTAGATAGATGAATGTCCAAATTATTAAGAATTTAACTTGAATGCCTTTAATTTCAATAAAGAAATTAATATATATATATATATATATATATATATAAACTTGTGATACTATATTTATAATGGTATCAATAAAAATAATTTATTTAAGCACACATATATGTATTTAATATCTCAAATTCAGACTAAAATTTAATTAGACAATAATGTTAATTATATTGGAACTCTTAAAAAAAAAATCAATGTACAACAATAAAACTCAACATTCAACGCCTAAAATAATTAATTTGAGTTAATCGAGTGGCCACTACACTCGTCTCTTTAAGTAAGTGTCGAGGGTTCGAATATCGTATTGTATATGCAGCATTAGCCAATAATAGATCATTAAATAGAGTTTAAATTAGCGACGGATCAGTTCTTGACTTGTCAAATTGAGGACGAAGACAGAACGCCGTAGGCAACCAAAAAAATTCAATACCCATAATTAACATTGTCATTATCAATTTATTATAATGTCATCATTATGCTGCAAACAAGCAAATGCAAAGTGTCTGAAAATGAGATAAGAGAACAAAGTTATGGATGTAAAAGAAGAATAATTACAAGTTCTATCCTTTTTTTTCTATTTTACAAATAAAAGGAGACGTATACCAAATTAGCATATGCCCTTTCCTCTCAAATCAAGTTAGTTATTTATTGCGGCAAATAAAATTTAATTAAATTAATAAAAAGTTCCAAAAACTATACTGGCATCTCATGCATTTATGGGACAAAGAATTTATCCTGAAAAGAGATCATAAATAAAGTTTGCTTACATCCACCAAAGCACATATAAATAGGACCATAATGTAAAATCAGAAATTCTCTTGCTCTTTATTTGTTGCTATTTAATAAATGTTATTTATATATGAGAAAGTCTAGAGGACAGCACTTTTGTTGAAATCTGGTCAGTACTTAACCATTAAAAAAAATGATTAATCTTACACCATTAGATGTCATCTCACACCATTAAAAATATTGATGATGGCTAATTGATGGTTAAACATCACAAATTCTGCTGGCCCTCTAACACTTCTCTTTTTATATTTCTGATCTACAGTTTTTATTATTTAGGCTGAATTTAATTTTAATATATTAATGATATAAAAAAAATTTATATTATTATTTTTCAATCAAATTATGAATTTTCATAACTAGTTTTTTAGTAGTAAATTAAAAAATTAATTATTTTTACTTATATAATAACATATAATTAAATATCTGTGTAAACTTTTTTTATACGATTAGTGTATGAAAAAACAATTATGGTTGACTTTTAAGTTTTATCAAACTAAAACATTTATGAACAAATATTTATATTTCATCATTATTTATGGATTTGTTTTTCTCCTTTGACAATTTTTAACGAATTTTATATATAGAAAAAATTACATAATAACTGAAATTTTTTTAAAATTATCATTCAATATATGCCATATTAATTATAGTATTAAAGAATATAATCAAAGAAATTAAAGTGTATATAGTTATTACAATTATATGTATACACACTAATTATCATCACTTCGTATTCTAATATATATGGAAACAAAAAATTAAAGTTGTATGTAGGATCACGTAAAGTGAAGAAAGCCATAAGAGTCCATGAAAAGACAATGATACTATATAGTTTATTTTTTGTAGCATATAAAAAACATTTTCATGTTTATTCTCATAAGTACTATCATAAAATGTTTATGATGAATTTCACCATCCATTATTTTTCCCAATAAAAAAAAAAGAAAATAATGGAGGATATATTATGTCTTGATTAGTACCAAAGTCAACTCCTTTCACACCTACTAATATTTAACAGGACAGGTGGCACATTGGCCATGGTTCTAAGAGGGAATTCAAAGAATTTAACACAAAGTTATATATTCATGGCACATTTGCAAGTTGAATGTGACTGCAACGGTGAAAAGTGACCTTAAATTTAACCATGTTTTGTGGATATTATTTGTTGAGTCCAAAGGGCTACATGAGTTACAAAATGAACATCTTTCATATTATCTAGAATAACCATCCGAGTACATCTTTCCAAAAGCTTAAACTGATTTTCGGGTTTATCAATGATCGAATTCTTAACCTTTCGGATCTATAGTTCTAATACCATGTCATGATACCAATCATCCCAAAAACTTCAGCTGATGGGAAAAGATAACACTAATGATTATATCTCTAATACTCTGTAAACCTCTATTGTACACATTATACAAATATTTCATTAGCTCCTCATACTTTCTCTTATTTGTTATATACTTTGTTGATTTTTTTTGGTAATATTAGAGAGAAAAAAAAGTAAAAATTTTTGCTCTTCTAAAATATATCTATTAACGTTGCAAGTGTGAGGAGTGTATGAAGTTAGTCCCACATCAAAGAAAGCAAGGAAGAGTGAAGAGTTTATAAGATGAGAGACCCATTAAGGTTTTGAGTTGGATGTGGTGTCTTCTCATCTTATGTTCTCTCGCTTGATTCCTCCATGAAGTTTTCCCGATGGTTGAGAGCTCCCCACGGTCTGATGGTTTTAAGGAGTATTCAAGGTGAAGCATAAGATGACCCAACAATATCATCTATTTGACATTATTTATTCTTATTTAATCAAATTATATTTTTGTTAGATATATGATTAGTTATATCTTTTTTAGTGGCTTGATGAATTTTTAAAAGAAATTATTTACGATGACATGTTATTAGAATTTTAATTATGATTAAAAGGACGAATATTAATGTTTTTTTTTTCAAATATAGTAGATTATATTTCATTAATTATTGAAAAATGAAATATAAAGATGTCTAAAAGCAGGACAACATAATAAAAAGTGAAAATTTCCTAAAAACACTACATTAAAAGTATTCATTCAACGGTACGTAGTGAAAAAACGAAGAAAAATCTTAAAGAAGAAAGAATGATAAATTAAATTGAATGAAACTAAGAGTTTGCCTCATGGAGAAGACAATCTAAACTCGGAGTTCTTTGGATTTCACGGAGCAACTTGACAGAGCTTGCTAGAATGGCAGACGGCATTGAAGTAGAACTTTCAAAAATCAACTGGTTGTGAGCTTTCCAGCAGTTTCAGCAAATGATGGCAAGTAATTGAGGATTACGGTCAGCATTCTTCAACGGGTTAAGCATCTCTGTTGATGCAATCTACCATGTCCAAAAGTCGTTAGGACTCTGAGGGGGAAGACAGTCACGAAGATAACTCTGAGACCATACATCTTTAATTCTAGAGAAATCGATCAAACAATGAGTGATTGTTTCTGTTGCTTCGTGACAGCAGGGGCATATTGGTGATATAGATGGGATGCGGTGATAAATCTGAGCAAGCACCGGAAGCCGGCCATGGAGAGCTTTCTAGATAAATAGCTTACTTTTGTGAGGCAAGTTCAACTTCCATAAATCAATCCACGACTTTTTCTGCTGCATATAATTAGGGCAAAACTCTAGAAGTGGATGGTAAAATAAATAGGCAATTCTGTAACCTGAAACTGTATCATATTGCTTGGATTTGTTCAAATCCCGTTGCAATTTAATTTGTCCCTACTCTACTGAATTTTAACTAACAAAATCCTGTTTGCAACGTCTTGTAGAAATAATTATTGAATGAGATTCTGATTCCAATTCCTATCTTCAGTAATTAGATCTTTAACTCTTGGAACCAACTCAGAAATAGCCTGTCTATTTGGCATGTCAGAAATCATTAAAGGATACGGAAGAGGCAGCCAAGGATCCTCAAAGGTTTGGATATTCTCTCCAGTACCCACAGCCCAATTAAGACATTTTTCAACAATCTTTCAGCCTTCCAGTATGCTCCTCCATCCCCAAGAAGGTAAGACTCCAATTTCTGCCGTTATAGTATTATCATTGCTAAAGTATTTACCTCTTAGAATTTTGGATAATAGGGAAGTAGGCTGTGTTACGACACCAAAACTGTTTGCCTAAAAGCGCCGAATTTTAGATTCTGAGATCTTTAAATCCAAGGCCTCCTTCTTTTCGAGGGCAAGTCATAGTGTCCCAACTAATCCAAGCCATCCGCCTTTCAAAACCTTTTTTTCCCACCAGAACTGAGAAAGTAGAGAGTGAATTTTCAAAATTAAACCATCAGACAACTTGAAGCAAGGCAATGTGTAGATAGGAATAGCTTCTCCCACTGCCTTAAGCAATACGTGTCTACCACCTGACGATAGAAGATTGCGCTTCCACCATTGGATTCTTTTCTGAACCTTCTCTTTGATCATACTAAAAGAAGCCTTTTTTAATTTAGAGACTGTAGAAGGCAAACCAAGGTATTTATCATGAGCCCCAATATGATTAATATTCATAGAGTTAGCCAGTAGTATACGAGTAGTGGAAGGAGTGTTGTGGCTAAAGAATACAGCAGATTTATTAAGATTTACCCTCTGGCCACTGATGCTTTCATAAGAATTCAATAAATAGAGGATCTTTGAACATGCTTCAGGATTAGCCTTATATCATCAGCAAAGAGGAGGTGGTTGACCTTGAGACATCGTCTATGTATCTGAAGACCTTGAATTAGTCTGTTTTGTTCTGCCTTGTGTAGCAAGAAGGAGAGACCTTTTGCACAGAAAAGAAAAAGATAGAGAGATAGAGGATCACCTTGTTGAATACCTCTATTTGATTTGAAGAAACCATAGGGTTGTCCTTCCACAATAACAGAATAAGAAACAAGTGTCACTAATTCTCGAATCCACATGATCCACTGGGAGTCAAAACCAAACTTCTCCAATATAAACCAAAGAAAGTGTCATTCCACCCTGTCATATGCCTTACTCATATTTAATTTTAGCGCCATTTCGATTTCGAGTCCCCTTTTTTTGTTCTTTAAGTAATGCATACACTCGTGAGCAATTAGGATATTATCAGAGATTAATCTGCCTTTAATAAAAGCACTCTGTGTAGAGCTAATTAGTCTATTCATCATACCCTAAAATCTATGTACAAATACTTTAGAGATAATCTTGTAAAAGACTGAGGATAGGCTTATTGGTCTTACCTAAGTCATATCTTTAGCATCAGAAATCTTACGAATAAGACAGATCTGAGTGTGGTTAAAACCCTTCAAAATTCTGTCCCCTGAAAAGAAGCTCTTAACTGCTCAAAACACATCACTACTGAGTATGTTCCAAAAGCTTTGAAAAAATTTTGCTGTCATACCATCATCTCTTTGAGCACTTTGAGGATGAATGCTAAATGTTGCACGTTTCACTTCCTCCATAGTCACTAGTCTTTGAAGCCTACGGTTCATGTGAGCTGTAACCTTAGGTTCAAAATCAGTAAACAGAGGTTCAGGGTTCTCATGACAAGTGGAGGAAAAGATTTTGTTGAAATAAGATTCAGCCACAGAAGCAATACCAGCATTTGAAGTAGCCACTTCACCATCACTGCCAGTTAGTTGCCAAATTTTATTCCTTCGGGTTCGATTTCTAAATTTATGATGGAAGAAAGCTGTATTTTGATCGCCGGATTTGAGCCATTTGACTCTAGACTTATCTTTCCAATAAGATTCCTCATTTTGCAATGCTTTTTCAAGTTTGTCCTCTATTTCTGAAATGATGTCGCCTCCATGAATTCCTACTAAACGAAGTTCCTCTAATTCAAGAATGTAGTAAATCAATCTCCACCTTCGAATTAGATCTGTGTTCTAGCTGCCATCTGACAATCTTATGCCGATAACGCTTTATTTTTAGAGCTAGGATATACATGGCTGAACCATCAATCTGTTTGTGCCAAACCTCTCTTACAATCTATCTTATTTTATCATTGGAACACCATCTTTCTTGGAATTTGAATTGCTATTTAGATCTCTTAGTTCTCAGATTATAGTCTAAGAGAAGAGGGGAGTGATCCGATCCTGATTCTGATAGTCTAAGAACCGTTGCATTGGGATAGAGTTGCTGCCAATCAACTCCTACCAGGAATCGGTCTAGTCTTTCCTGTATCAACTCATCACCACTCCGTCTATTCAACCAAGTGAATGGTCTTCCGACCATACCAATATCAATCAGGGAATTATCATCAATAAAAATGTTAAAGGTTTCAATAGAAGAAGAAGATTTAGCACTCACACCTACTTTCTTTAATTGATTAGAAATGGCATTAAAATCACCCATTAACACAACCTCACCATCGAACTGTTGGGTGACTGAAGTTAATTCAGCAAACTGAGCTATTCTATGTTGATCATTTGAACTTAGATAAACACATAGAACACCATAGGGATCATACTGATGCCGCAATGAAGAATCTACCATGCTGTAAAATCTGAACAGTGGAACCATCCCTCCATGCCATTGCCAAACCCCTGATAATCCATCTGGATCCACAATAAACCATTCTTTGAAACCACAAGGAGTACAACGTTTATTGATAATAAAGATACAAAAAAAATAAAAAAAAATAAAAATTTATATTTTAAAACTTAAATTTTAAATTTAAAATCGTAAATATAAATTATTAGTATAAAATATAATAAATAGAGTTAAGATTTATTTAATTAATTAATAAAAAATACAACACTTCTTATATATTTAATATGAAATATTTAAGAATAAACTGATTAAAAGCTTGAATTTTTAAGGGAAATTAGCTTCAGAAAAAAAAATAGTCATAATGATTCAAATTTTAATGTTTGCAAAATCATTTAATATTTAGAAATACTTTTACATTTAGAGACATTTAAAGATACTTAAATATAAATCACATTACAAATATAATTTTCTCTGCCGACGACATGCTATTAATCTTATAATAATATTTAAAAGACAAAAAAATTCAACTAATCTAAATTTATCTTATTTAATATTTATTAATTGTCGTTACAATTAATAAATATTAATGATATATGACAATTAATAAATATTAATGATATATATACACACACTCCTAACAAATGCTCTTGTTTTCTGCTGTTGTATGGAAATGCAAAATTCAGCATAATTAGAAAATCAGAAAATTATGCTATACTGTTGTAAATTATGGTGCACAGAGAATAACATAACAATTAAGGGAATAATCAAGTGACCATAAAAAGAGGGAAACAATAAAAACATAATTAAGAGGGAAAATAAAATTCCCAATGATTGACATACAAGAATTTTGGCATGCATATAATGCATCTATGTGGTCCTCTTAATTTCCTAACACTGCAATTCTAGAAATGCAACATGTTTAAAAGAGAAATAAGTGTTAAAGAAGAGATTCTCTCATTATTCTTTCTTTATTCCTCTGCCACAGACACTCAATTCAAGTGAAAAGACAATATATATATATAAGGAAGTATATATATGTAGATGATTTAACAGTAAAATTCCTATCTACTAAAACATTATGTTATATGGCTATGTAATATTCTTGGATTATAGCTATGATTATATATTCCTTTTTAAAAAAATAATTTTGAATTTTTTAGACCAAAATAAACTTAACATATTTTGCAATTTAAGCATTATTTTATGACTCAAGAGAAGAATATAATTAATAAATTTAGTTTTCTTTTCATGTCACCCCTTTAATTTTTTTCCCATTCCTCCAATGGTGCAGGTTCTTTAGGTTGAATTGTCACATCAGTATGTTTGTAAAGATTATTTGAAAAAGGCTTAATGTTTTGAGTGGGTGGAAAGGGATCAGAATCTAGTTTCTATGTCTTTTATTTTCTTGTCTAACAGATTGTGGATTTCTATTTTATTATTATTATTATTATTATTATTATTATTATTATTATTTTTATTATTATCTCCAACATTGATAAGGATACCACCCTGGAAAATGATAAATTCCAACATGAATATTTTGCATCAGCAAGCTAGACAAGAACTAGTTCTAAGGTATTATACTATAGATTTTTTTTTTCTTTTTTAAAAAAACTTGTTTCCAGATAATTTTTGAAATAAATGCCATTATTATGTAATAGTGTTCTAACTGCATAAAATTATGTTTTACAAATTAAAAAACAATTTAGATACTAAATTTTTTTTAAGGCATTGTTATATGGCCAGCAAATATTATCATTTTTTTATTAGTATTTAGTCAACAATAATTTATATTCATATTTACAAGACTTTTAATTTGCATACAAAAAACATATATTTTGTACCTATTAGGGGTGTACATAGACCAGGCCACACCGGGTTTGGCTTAACCCAAATTCGATCCGAAATATAAACCGGACCTAATTTTTAGACCCTAACCCGATCCTAAACTCGATGAAACCTATGCACCTTTGGGCCGGGTGAAAACCGGGTCTTTAACATGTAAAAATCACCTAATCTCCAACCATTATTTCACAATTCACATAGTAAAATTTACTTAAAAAAATATAACAAGAACCAACCCTTCTCTAAAATTAAAGCATAACCATAATCAATACTAATACTGTCTAATAACACCAAATATTTAAATCAATACAAATAACACAATATTATGCATTACTCTAAAGTCTTATGCATTTTAAACATAAAACTTTAACTTATAATCTTATAATGACTAATAACACAAAATATTAAAGTTTGCAATATTTAAATTCCACATAAGAATAGCCATCATCTATCACTAATAACACAAAATATTAATTGTGTATGATGACCGGGTCACCGGACCGAGTTCGCGTGACCCGAGCTATGGCCTGGACTCGACCCGAAATAATGACCGGGTCTATCTTTGAGACCCTTATCCGGCCCTAAATCCGATGAAATTACACTAAATTAGTCCCTAAAATATTTGAGACCGGACCGGGTCTTCGGACCGGGTCGGGACATGTATACCCCTAGTACCTATATTTACTAAAGTTTTGCACACATAAATTAATACAATTTGTACCTATGAATTAATAAAATTTATTTATTAAAGATAATTTAGTATTTGTGCTTTTAAAAGTGGCCAAAAATATTAAAAATTGTTAACTCTCAAAAATTTCTTTTTTTTTTTTTCAAAAATTCATTATTAGTCAGATAATTAAATATAATTTAAATGGTATTTTAAGAGGATTATCAACAAGTTAGTTTAATTACCTGTAAAAAATAACTACCACATTATGTATTGGTAATGTTATAATATAGTGTTTGAAAAAGAATGATTGTTTAATTAGTAGTAGAGTTTAAATAAGAGTAATAAAGACTGCCTCTTTCAAATAATAATAATAGAGAAAGAGTAATGTAGATTACTACTTGAAAGAAATGTAAATAAAATGTGGCTTAATAACCAAGCAAAATAATATTGTAAGCTGAAAAAGTTTTACTAAATAGTAAATACTATTACTAATATATATATAACAATTTAATATTTGTACCACCCCAAATAGGTAGAAAGGAGAAAAATATCATGTGCCGCAATTCCATTGTTATTCCTCAATAGAGAAATGTAACTTTCACAAACTGTAAATGATGCATGAGCATCATAAATGTCTTTTTTTTGGGTATTTTAAAAGAGAATTAATAATTTTGTGCTTGATAATTATATGCTTTTATACATAATTCAATTGGTACTTTAAGTGTTTTAATTTTTTGATAATTGTAGGTGGATAATAATAAAAGGGGATAGGGGTGAGTACGGGTCGGTTTGGTTCGAGTTTATGGTAAAATTATACCTGAACCGATCAAAATGTAATTGGTTCGATTTGGTTCGGATTTATATTTTTTGTACATGTATTCGAACCAAACCAAACCGATTAAGAACGGATTGGTTCGGTTCGGGTAGTTGGGTATCCGATGACTTTGAAATTCATTAAAAAAAACTAAATTTTTATCTTAAAAATTCAACAAGTACAATAAACATGTAACATCAATAGAAATAATCCAAACACGTTAAACACCAAATACATTAAAAACTAAATTCATTAAAATCCAAACATATTAATAATGAATAATCATTGTCTAATGGAAAAGCCACATATATATATATATATATATATATATATATATATATATATATATATATATGATCGGGTTCGCGGGTTGGTTCGGGTTCCGCACCCCTAAAATCGATACCCGAACCAATCACTAACAAAAGCCATCGGTTTGGTTCGAGTTGGACCTGATTACCCGTTGGTTTTAGAACCAATTTAATTGGTTCAGTTCGAGTTCGGACGGGTAATCGGGTACCCGCTACTCGTGCTCACCCCTAAAAGGGGAGCAATGCATGAACAAAAAGAGCCAACAAAAAAATATCTTCAAGAAGGTAGAGCAGCTAACGTGCAACACACAGTAAGAGAGTGTGCCACACATACACACATGATTAAAATAGGAGAAGTTGACGTGCCACACGCCAGTCCTAAAATGTGGCACGCTAGGCCAACTTCCTAAAGATCCCTAAAGTGCACAATTCAAAGTTAAAGTTGGCGTGCAACACGCCAGGCATGGGACGTGCCACATGCTAGGCATGGGGCGTGCCGCATGCCAGGGGAAACTTCCCAAGACTAATAACAAAAGTTGGCGTGCAACACACCAGGTATGGGGCGTGCTACACACCAAGAAGAAGCTTTCCAGGACCAATGACAAAAACTGGCATGCAACATACACCCCATGTCCTGTGAACAAACCTCCAAGACACTACTTTGTGCTGTGCAACACGCCAAGTAATAGGGCGTGTCAATTTTGCACGCCTTCGAGGAGCCATCCAAACTTGAAAGTTGGCATGCAACACACCAAGCAAGGAGTGTGCCACATGCTAAAGAAGACCTCCCAGGACCCTTGATTGAAGCTGGTGTGCAACACGCTAGGCCAGGATATGTCACTCACCCAAAGAGGAAGCAAACAAGAGTTGGCGTGCCACATGCCAATGCAAAGGAGTGGCACGCTAGGCCAACTCTTCGGAGACTCAATTCAAGGCATTTTAAGCTAGCAAAGTTGGCGTGCAACACGCCAAGGTCATAGGACATGCCACACGCCAAGTATACACCTCCAAGATCAAGCAATTTTCATGGCGTGCCACACGTAGGGGTGGCAACATGTACCTTACCTGCGGGTACCCAACCCGACCCCACCCGATCGGGTGGGGTTGTCAACACGATCCGCAGCAGGCATGGTAGGGTGTGGGTTGGGTTCTTGTGCGGGTCGGATAGGGTGCAGGTTGAGTCTCAGCCCTACCCAACCAACCCGTACTCTATATATGTATATGTTATATATTTATATAAAAATATGTTTTAAGTTGATGTTGAACCAAAGACCTCTCACTAAATGTAAAAGATCCTTAGCCACTAAAAAAAGATTATTAATTGGTATTTTAATACTTTTTTTTTAACATAAAAGTCAGTTCAATTTTAAATTATCATGAAGTTATATAATAATTATGCATCTTTTTTGTAACCCGCGGATAGGATCGGATACCCGCGGGTTGAGAACAGGTAGGGTTAGGGTTGAGATATTTTCAACCTGCGGGTAGGGTTAGGGTTGGCTTCAAACCCTACCCTACCCTACCCATTGCCACCCCTAGCCACACGCCAATTAACAAGGACGTGCCATTTCTACACGCCTTCAAAGTCTCATCCAATATTAAAAGTTGGCATGCAACGTGTCAAGGTTTGGCATGCAGCACGCTAAGGTTGGACCTGTCACACACCAAAATAATTGTTCCCCAGGACTCAAAGAAAATTGGCGTACAACATGCCAAAGTACGGGCGTGCCACACGCCAAGGAGTGGCATGCCACACGTCCAAGGCCCTGAACTCACAAACATCAATTGTCACTCTCACTCCAAGCCCACATTGTATTGTTGAAGAATTGGATCACTAAGTTTTGAATCGGAATCACAATGAGGATTAAAAATTAATTACGAAAGATTTAATTTGATTTGGTTTTTGTTTTAATGAAGATTTCAATTTTGAATTTGATTTCTTAGGTTTCGTTTTAGGATAGATTGAGTATAAAAGGTTCTTCAAAACTTAGATGGAGGACCTTTGAATTTTTTTGACCGTTTTTCATAGTTTGTTTTTTATTTCGAAGCTTAGCATGAGTCATTAATCTTCATGGTTAAAGTTAGCAGTTATGTTGATTCTAATGGAATGATGTTATAGTTTTTTTATTTTTGATTAATACATTAATATTTTTTCAAAAAAGAATTTTCGTTCTTCATGATAAGAGGTTTGAATCTATTAGAAAATAGTTCTAATCTTAACTAAATTCTAATTATCATCTTGAAAAACTTAATTTTTGGAATTAAGCTTGAAAATTCCTTCTCACAATTCTGTAAATTTTGAAACTAGACTTGATAAGTGACATTTAATCAACTAGAATAAATTATTATGAATTGTGTGGCTTCTAAAATCAGTGAACGCACTTCACCTCTTTTCGTAATCAATTAATCAAGAAATTGGTGATTTATTAAGTTAAGAGAAATTGAATTACCAAGAAATTAAAGTTTGATTACTAATAATTTGTCATAGATACATCTTGCATGATTAAAGTAAAAAGTGAAAAGCATTATTTCGGAAGTTTAAACCTTATCTCTTTCTATCATATTACTTTCTTAACAATTACTGTTTCTTGTTATTTAACTCGCTATTTTATGTTAAAGATTTTTAAAATTCTAAATTTTGATTGTCTGACTAGATTAGTTAATTGATCATTATTTATTTAGTTCTTTAATCTTTATAAAAATGATAGTCCACTTACTATAGTATTATTTGATATGATTCGATGTATTTTCTGATATTTTGTAGTTTATAAAAATCTGCATCAGTAAAATAAAACATATACAAATTAAATAATTAATAATGGTAATAAATAAAAGAATATTTAAATAGATTAGCGAACAGAACAAATAGAAAATTAAAGTTAGAATCCGAAGATGTTAGAAGTGGTGGGCTTCATCTTTATTGGCAAAAAAAAAAAACATTGATTGCACCTAGCAAGTATTTTCCTAAAGCATAATAAGGAAGATCCAATTTAGGGTTGAAAAAAAAGGGACATGAACATAACCAACTTGGGTTGATCGAGTGGAATCAATTTGGGTTGGTCAAGTGGTTAGCTCACTCGTTCACTTAAGTAAATGTCGGAAGTTTGAATTTCACCTTGTGTATACAACAAATCATTGATCAGCGACAGACCCTTAAATAGAGCTCAGATTCGCGACGAATTAGTCCTTAGCGTGGACAAAAAAAAAGGGACATGAACATGAAGAACAACATGCAAAAGAAGCACTTAGCATCCCAAGAAACGTTGCCACGTATGTGAAAGAATTAGCTTCTGATAGGGTTTCCACGTTGATAGCATTAACTAGCTAGCAGATCAATCAATAATAATAAAAAGACCCTTTTCATAATTTCATTTCATATTTCATCATCAAGAATAATCCAATTATAAAGCTATAAGCTTGCATTGCATTGCATTGCGTGTTTGTGACATTTGATGCAATCATGGAAGAGGTTGCTTTCTCAGTGCCTTTAGGGAGGTTATTCTTTTTTATTTCTCCTCTGGCAGCATCAATTCTATTGATCTTCTTCCCAAACAGAATCTGTTGTAAAGACAGAATTATATTGTGTTTGTATATATTTAATTAAACAAAAATATTATGAGAATTATAAAGCCAGCTATCAAAATTAATTACTATATATTCGTATATAAATATATATATAATTTAATTTATTTTTAATATATATTTTATATTTTAATGTATATTTTATGATAATGATTAATTTTAATATACATTTATTATAATTGTTAATTAAGTATATTTAATGTATGTTTAAGAATAATTATAATTATGTATTCATTTTTTATATGTTATGTAATCTTTAGTTGAAAAAAATAAAAAATGAATAACTACAGCAGTGATTATTTCCTAAAACATATGTTAAATAGGGTGACAATGGTAGAGTAGGGTAGGGTTTGGATCCAACACTTAATCCTATTCGTAAGTTGAGATTTTTATATAAATTTAATTCTATTTTACCCGTGAGGTGAGAAGGTCTCAACCTTAATCCTACTCGTTCTTCATCTACGGGTACCCGACTCTATTTGCGAGTTATAAAAAAGATGTAACATTATTATATAATTTGATGATAATTTAAAATATAACTGATTTTTATGTAAAAAAAATGTATTAAATTATCAATTAATGACCTTCTTTGATTGACTAAGGATCTTTTGCATTTAGTGAGAGGTCTTTAGTTCAATATTCACTTGAAACATATTTTTATATAAGTATATAAGATATACATATATAAGATATATAAGATGGGGGTTACCATTCCTAATGTTAAGTACATTTTAAGAATATGTAATATAGTTAAAGACTAATTTTTAGTTAGTTAATAACTAACTTTATGATTTAGGTTTAAAATTTAGAATTAAATATTAAATATCTATAATTTAAAATTTATAATAAATAAAATAATTTTGAGAAATGAATTAATGTTAGCTGAAAAAATTTAATTTTCTGTCATTATTTTTTTATATAAGGCTTGCTCATTATTTTACTAGATTTCATTCTTTATTAAATGATAGAAAATTATATATTGACTATATGTAAAAAAAAAAAATGAACATAAAATACATTTTTCTATATGTCGTCCATTTAAAAACATATGTCCAATTTTGAAAAATTAACATGCTAGTAATTAATAAACATAACCGAATTATGAATTATTATAATGTGCTACATATCTAATGAAGAAATAGATATTTTAGAGCACATATATAAAGAGTATATTTGATTATTATTGAAAGCAGCTAGCATGCACACTAAAGACAACTTTTGCTGTGTCTTGCAAAGTTTTATCCAAATAAGATAAGATGAAGAAGGGAACAAGTCATGCTCATCCTAGTAAACTTGTAAAAATAAATAAGAAAAAAAAAAAGAAAAAAGAAGAATGAAGCTAAGGGACCAAAAATTGATATCATCAGGGTCCTATATATTGATAAGGTGATGATGATGAATAACCAGTCCTATTCAATAAGTAAATGAATAATAATAAATTTAAATAGGAAAAAAAAAAGGCAGTGAAGAAATCAATCATGTATTTGTGTTGTCACTTTCCAATAGACACATTGCAATAAAAGGGTTTTCAATGTATATAACTGTGGATTCATATGACATATTGTTGTCACGAATAGTTTTTGTTCTTTTATTTAAATAAATAAAGGTCTAATTACTCTGTTGTTTTTTATAATATCACCTAAATTAGTTTTTTATATATATATTTTTTAATTAGGTCTCTACATTATTTTTAATTTTGTAATTACGTTCTTTTCATGTTAAAAATATTAAAATTAAAATAATATTTTTACTGAAATGCATGCGTTCAAAGATTTAATTAAGCTTTTAATTTTAAATATCTTCAATTTGCGTTAGTTAACTCTAGTATTTTTAGGAGCCATTTAGATAAAGCGTTTAAAACGTCTTTTTTTAAAAATATTTTTTAGTAATAATTAAAATTTAACATATATAATCAATTAAACTGTGTTATTTTTGTCAAAATTAGGCTAGATAAATTAATTTGATAAAAAAATAGTAAATCAAATATTGAATTGGTCTAAATTAATATTATTTTTTGATAAAAAATGACTGCAATACCCTTATTATATAAAATGACTAAAATACTTCTATTATATATATTAATTTTGAAAATTGTAAATTTTAGCCATTTACTTCTCTGCCGTCGTAGGGTTAGGATTTAGAGTTTTTTAAATATATATATATATATATATATTAGACATTTTCTATAATAAGGGTATTGTAGTTATTTTCTATAAAAAATAATATTAATTTAGACCGGTTCAAGATTTGATTCGCTATTTTTTTAGTCAAATTAATTTGTTTAGCCTAATTTTGACAAAATAACACGGTTTAATCAATTATATGTATTAAATTTTAATTAATTAAAAATATCTTTAAAAAAAGACGTTTTAGACGTCTTTATCTGAGTGACTCTCAATATTTTTTATACTTTTTACAAAATTAAAGCAGTGTAGGGACCAATTGAAAGAAAAAAAAATATAGGTACCTAATTAAAAATTTGGTGAAACTATAAAGACCAACAGAATAATTAAACCATACATAAAAAAAATCGTTGATTTTAATAATAAACGCAATGTAAACTAGTTATGAAAATAAATCTTTTACACCCCACTATAATCAGCATTAATTATCAGAAAATTATCTGACAATATGAACAACTATCAATCAAATAAAAATTCATTATAACTCCTGAAGGTTGTGGTAGGCTTAGAGAAGGGGGTTGAATCTATGTCTTCCTTTTAAGTTACTGAAAAGACCATTTAAAACAAACTTTCAATTCTGATTCTGTTTATACTCAGCAGCAAAAATTTATGAGACAATTTATTTTTGTCTCATGAATATCAGAAAACAGAACACAACAGAGAAGAGAAAAGCTAACATCAGCATGTATCCTGGTTCGGTTGCCTTGTGCTATGCAACCTACGTCCAGTCTCCTCCACAATAATGAAAGAATTTCTACTATAGTTAAAAGTATTACATACACCAATTTCACATGATTGACCCAATCCTTTCACACACAAGTTCTAACCTAACTTGACATTGGCTATGCTAATACCTAACTCTTCACTCTTAGTACTAACCTAACTAAGAAAGGGATACCTAACAGGTACAAGATACAAGACACTTAATCAACCTAAAGAAATCAGAAAATAACTCTAGACTTTTCTCTCAAGTGTATCACTCAGCCTTTTTCCACTCATGGCTTTTACTTGAACTCTCTCAATATGCCTTTTCTCACAAAAAATTACAGAAAGATAAACATTGAAAAGTAAAATACAATCTGTAAAACATGAAGGAGATTGACTTCATCAACAGCCTCTTTGCTATGTGATAAACCATATTTGATAGCCTCTGATTCAGTCTTTCATACTGGCGGAATGCTCCTTTAACTAGGAAACACTGTCCAGTTAGATGAACTTCTTCAAAGAGCTCTTCACAGAACAAAACCTCAATGCACTGGTTTTCTCTCCTTGCATTCTGAATGAACAGCAAATTTCTTTTATCTCCTTGCATGTTGCTTGGTTGCTCTTCCTAGGTCAACTTCTTGAGCCTTGAGCTTCACCAACCCACAGACTCACTTTTTCTCATTAAACTTCATAGTAGAAACTTTGCTTCTTACTTCTCCATATTAACCGAAAGCCATAAAGTAGCAACCACAAGAGTCTTCCAATGATCAACTTAATCTGAGCCCTTGAAAATCAACTTAGTCCTCAAGACATGTTTGAGACCGCGGATTTACAGCAGAGAGGAACATAAATCCTCTTTTCTATATAGCTCAAAACGGAGTGGCAGAGAGTTGAAGATGAAGAGAAAAAAGTGTGTTGCATGTAAGAGAAAATGGGTTACCTTTAACCCAAGCTTGATATGGTTTGGATTTTCTGATTGGACTTCTGCGTTTTAAGTTTGGACTTTCTCTTTCTTGCTTCTTTGATAATCACTTTAGGGAAGAAGCTTTCTCTTTCTCTTTCTCACTTTTCTGAGTTTTGTGATTTGACTAAAACAGAAGAGAGAAGAACGTTGATTTGGTGAAAGCAAATGAGAAGAAATTGAAATTCAATTCGGGCTTGGATCAGGTTTTACTCAAGTTCAGCCCATTGGTGCCTTGTCTTTGCTTCTTTGAAGAATTGAGCTTGAGATTAATGATTTGGGATTGCTTTATTTTTACTTATCATTCAGCTCATTAGTCCCATGTTTTTTGTTTTTCATTTCAATTTTGGGATGCTTGAATGGATTTTGGCCTGCAACATTTGATAAATAATTAGCAACACATAATTATTAATACTCAACACTAATTATTTATTTTGTCCAAAAATAATGTTTGTCATCACTAATTAATTTAGTTAATTTCTTAACTCAACACCTCCAAATTACCCACTTAATATTAAAATAACCATCCGTACACCTAGTGAAATAAACATTTAATATATCTATTATTCATATTGTTTAGTATTTTTATTGTCTATTTATACGTTTTCTTAAATATTTTAATGAAATGGAAGAACTTATATGGGCAGTGTAAATTAAATAATGAAGTGGTTAGCATTGAACATTTGTAGCGACATAATTAATATGTTTTGAGTGAAGAAGAAGAGAGCGTCATTTATATTTTCTATGGATAAAAAATATAATTTTTTGTATATTATAATTGAAAAGTCTAATTTAATTTAAAAGTTAAATCAAAATGCAACTACAAATGACTTGGACAATTATGAAAAGTGTGTATATGCTTTGAGAAGAGTTATAAGTGTATCAAAAATATTGGTGTTTCAATTATTTTAACCGTTAATTTGAATTATAAAAAATATATAAAATATATATTAATTAAAATCAACAGATAAAACAATTGAAACACGAGTGTTCTTGATACACTTAAAATTTTTCCTATACTTTGTTAGTTTTGAATTGAATGATATACATATGATCGTTTATATAGGAAGCTAAAAAGGTTACATAAAAAAGCTACACCTATTTGGTTACATCAAAGTGAGTGTATTTTGTGTTTATTATACAAAAAAACGTAAAGATACTAATAAAAATTATAATTTATTTTTTATTATTATATATTTTTTTAAATTTTTTGAATGAACAAAATAAAATAAATTAAATTTTCATAATTTATTTTAGTTTATTATTAAACAAAATACAAAAATATTAAATGTTGTATCTATGTCATTTGTGTTTTGTTTTCACTATGTTATTTTATCTTATTCTCATAACCAAATGTAGTCTAATAGATCAATTTCACTTAATCATAACCCTTGACATTTTTTAAATTAAAGGGGTAAATATCAAATTCGTCTTTGAAAGATCATTCATTCTCTAAATTAGTCTCCAAAAGATTTTTTTAATCAAATTCATCCTTCAAATATTTTAAATTAGTCGTGTTAATCCTTATATCATTTTCTTTGTTGATGGCGCCAAAATTTGTTAATGTGACACATTAAGTGATATTGTAACACACACATAGGAGTCTTAATTGACTATTAGCATGATAAATTTATGAAATTTGATCAAATCAAAACCTAATTGAGAGAGAACTTGAGGCATTGGAATCCCTTAATTTGGGGTTGATTTGATCTAATTTCATAAACTTATCATGTTAGTCACCAATTAGGACTACTAGATGTGTGTTGTGGTGTCACTTAATGTGTTACATCAATAAATTTTGACGTCGTTAGCAATAGAAGTGACGGAATGACTAAAACGACTAATTTAAAATCTTTGAAGGACGAATTTAATTAAAAAAATTTTTTAGGACTAATTTAAAAAATGAGTGATCTTTCAGAGACTAATTTAATTATTTACTCTTAAATTAAATCTGCATGGTCTGACGGTTGGAATAAAAAATTCCAACTTTGGTAGGATGGTATAGGTGAACATCTTCCCATCTTTTAATCTAGAAAGTAAGGAAAACAAAAACAAAAAGTAAAAAGAAAAATATTTTCTTTAAGGAAGAATTTTGTTAAAGAGTAAATAACCATTTTCGACCATCATAAAAGATTTGAGAACTAATAAAATTAATTATGAAAAAATTAAATTAATTATTTATCCACAAAAGTTATATTCTATTTGACAAAATTATCCCACCGTTAAATTTAAAGTTTACTCTAATCATTTTAGTTTTAAAATGACTAAATTATCCTTTATCATGTTCTTCATTTCAACTTTTTCAACCTTTTTCATCAGTATTACCAAAACCAACTCTAATCCATACCAAAATCTAAATCAAAACCAGAATTAATCTTAAGGTATACAAGGTGAAATTACACCTTAACAAACAGTCTAAAACTCTCATAAGCATTCTCTCCATAAAACTTATCCCATATCTCATTCTTCAAATCAATTGCGTAATTATCAGGTTGAACAAACGAGGAGTATTGCATTGCATTCACTCATCACTACCTGGATTCTGTGTCTCGTCACTGGAAGAGGAAGAAGCCCCTTATTTGTCAAAGATCGAAACCGACACAATGTAAACAAATCGAAAACAGTGAGAGATAGATACAATAATAACTGGGAGAGAGTGAAAGAAAGAGACCTCGTTTGACAGCGACAACCATGGTCCTTTCCGTTGTTGTCCTCTCCTTTTCCCTTTCTTCTCCTTCTTTTATCCATTCCTTCCTTTTGCTCCTGTGTCTCTTGTCCCCTTGTCTCTTTCTCTCTCTTCTTTGCCGCGCCAACTGCTCCCGTCCTCGCTAGTGCCACCCCTCCTCCTTCTTCTTCTTTTCCTTTTTCCTCCATCTTCTCTATTTTTTATGGTTTTTCTCTATTGAGAACTGCTGAATCGTTCGAGAATCGATCAATTGAAATTGATTCTGGATCTAGTCGGTTGGACCGAACCGAAATTTGGCCGATTTTCAGAAAATGACATCATTTAGTTGTTTTTTAGAAAACAACGGACTTTGTAATACGAGTTCTGGTCTTCTCTTCTCTCATCATAGTTGTTAAAACCAAATTGACCCGGTCGGATAGACCAAAAAACCAGTGAACTGGCCATGGAATCAGTCTGAATAGATCAAGGGACCGGATAAAAAAAAAAGAATAAGTGAAAATCGGTTTCACCCGGTTGGTTCTAGTAAAAACCGGTGAACCAGCCGGTTTTAGAAACACGAACCGGTTCAGATCTTTTTTTTTTTAAGAAAAACCCTAGTTCAATAACCCACCCCACCCCCAGCGCTCTCGCTCTCACTCTCACACACACAGGCACAGCGCCGCCCCCCTCTCCCAGCCCTCTCACTCTCACCTCGGTTCACCGCCACCGCACGCTCGCCTCCGCCGCCGCGCCTCTCGCCGAGTCTCCTCCGCTCGTCGTCCCTCGCGTGCTCGTCGCCAGCGTTCTTGCTCCCTCTGCCTCGTATTCCGCTCGTCCGCCATCACTGCACCCAACGCCTGGTGTGCTCCACTGCTCGCATCTTGCATCTCTTCCTGCAGCTGTGCTTCCTGGTGACTGCTCGCGTCTCGCCGCGCCGCGACTCCGTCCCTCCCTCGCCTCTCTTCCGCGGGTGTTGCTGCCTGCACTACATTGCTCGATTCTGCCGCTGCAACAACAGTCAACATGTAAGTTTTTCTTTTTTCTTTTTTTAGTTATTCTAATATTCTATATTAATTTTTAATAGTTGACATTGATGTTATTTCTGTTAATTTTATTGTAGTTTGATTTATGAATCTGATTAGAATATGGTAGAGGTTGAAATTGAATGTTGAAATGTTATTTTTGTTAATTTTATTGTTGAATTGGTTTATGAATTGGGTTTGCTCACTGTGAATATGCAGTGATTTTGTTGAGTGTTGAATTGGTTTATGAATTATTTTGCTGATTATGAATGATTTTGTTGATTGATGAATTGGTTTATGAATTGGTTTTGCTGATTATGAATACAAAGTGATTTTGTTGATTGTTGCTGCTGTAAATGATGTTGAATTTCTTTAGATGCTCAGATTTTGAAATTATTCATTGGATATAGTTTACAGATTGTTATTCTTAATCTATCAAATTAAGATACTATCCTTAATGTTCAGAAATCATTTGTTGTTCTTTGTTTTTTTAATGGCTACTCTGAGTTTGTTCAGAAATCAATTTTTTGTGCTCAATGCTCATACTCCGAGTTTGTTCACTACTGTAATTTTTGTCTTTTTTTTTTTTTTTTAATTTTTGAAGCTGAAAATTTTGACAATCCTTGTTCATTTTTGGAAAAGCTTGTTAATCTTTGTTAAAATTGTGCTTAAAACCTTGTTAAAATTATGATGGTGTATAGTTTGTTATTTTTCGTTTTTAACTCAATGAAGAAAAGCATAAAGTGGTAAGCTTTGTTAGAATAGATTGTTCAACCTTGTTTTTAGTTCAACAAAGAAACAGATGAATAAAATTAAGTCAATTAACTAGATGCGAAGATATCGAATATTTGTTGCTGGTTTAGTTAATTCAATAAAATTTGCTTATTTCTTGTGACTTTTTTTATGAGTTCAATAGTGATATAATGAGTGATATAATTAGCGAACAAAACGAATAGACCCACTGAGCTTGATTGCGCCTCTCAGTCCTGCATCCGAATCACAATCATGGAGGATCAACCTGCAACACCACCACCAGCATCATCATCATCATGCTGGAGCAGCGTGCTGAAGAATCAGGCAACTGCGAAGCCACCTCAGCAACAATCCATTCAGAATGGTCGAGGCTTGGTCGAGAGCTGCAAATCCGCCCATGGCGTTTCTGTGGCTGTTGTTGACGCCAACGCCATCATTGATGGCGGCGAGAAGCTTCACAGCCTTGCCGACAAGTTTGTGTCCGTCCCTGAAGTCATGGAAGAAATCCGTGACCCTGTTTCACGCCACAAACTTTCCTTCCTTCCCTTCACTATCGATACCATGGAGCCCACTCCTGAAGCTATCAACAAAGGTAATCTTTCAGAAACTATGAGCCTATCATTTGCATGTGGGTGTAAATAAGGACTCATTATGCATTAAGCATTAATCTTTGAGTGCGTTGTTAAATTGGACAATACAAGTGAATACGTTCCGCAGAATTTAATTTGAAATTCTAGTGAAATTATCTTGGACATTAATTTAATGTTCAAAACTGCTGCTTTTTAATTCAATCTAGATGTTATATTATGATTAATAGCCATTGCATTATTGTTTGTGAACTGATAGTGTGTATTGGCTTCTAACTTATATTACCAATGGAATGCTGTAGTTGTCAAGTTTGCTAGGGCTACTGGTGACCTGCAAACTCTTTCAGATGTTGATCTCAAACTCATAGCTTTGACTTACACTTTGGAGGCTCAAATCCACGGGACACAAAATCTCAGGGAAAGTCCACCTCCTGTTCAAACGGTGAATGTTCCGAGGTTGCCTGAGAAGGACATGCCAGGGTGGGGTTCTAATGTGCCTAATATGGAGGAGTGGGAAGCATTGGAGCATCAAGCTGAGGACAAGTCGAATTCCAATTCAAGGATCCTTCCTTTGAAGGACTTAAACCTGAATGTTGTTTCTCAAGAAAGTCATTCAGAAGATGGTTCAGGGGAACATAAAAGCGAAACTTCCTCATATATTCAACAGCATCTTGAGTTAGGATCAAGTAAGCCTAAGAAATATCAACCTAAGAAAAAGGAGATAAATATTGAAGGGAAGATCATGGTGGCTGCTGGAATTGATGCATCTCAAGGACAAGTTGATGGCGACGAGGGTGATTGGATGCCTGCTGTCAGCCGAAATACTCATAGGAGATTTCTACGAAGGAAAGCTAGACGTGAGTTGTATGACACATTATCCAGTAATCAAGATCAGCAAGATTTGGAAGAAAATGTCGATGATGTTACTGAAGATGCTGGAGCTTCGTCTCAGCACATTCATCAAAATATTGACGGAAACCATATTCGAAGTGGTGTTTCTGTGAATGATCAGATAATAGAAGAGAATGAAAGTAATGAAACGCTCCCTGCACTTATGAAGCAAATGATGCTAGAAGGTTCACCTGAAGTTCTTGATGATGAACAAAACCCAGGTTTCTCTAAACCTTGTGAGACAGATACAGTCAACGGCGAATCAAACCACCTGGAGCATGCAAGCCAGACTAGTGAAGTTACTGATTTGTCATATGCAGATGATGATAGTAGTGAACAAAGTTGGATGGTTCGATCATTATCTGAATCAAGTGTAGCCTGTGTAACAGGTGACTTTGCAATGCAAAATGTTCTTCTCCAGATGGGTTTGCGCTTGCTGGCTCCTGGAGGTTCACAGATACACCAACTACACAGGTAATTTACTTGAGCTTCTTAAATGCTTATTATGTCTTTACAAATCGCTAATCATCACTATTCGCAACTTACATAATGACTTGTGACATCTGGTATTTGCATGTAGTTTAATAATATATTCTTTGCATCGCAATATGGCAATTCCTATGTGCTTATGTCTCAATTGTTTGTCCAGATGGATACTCATGTGTCATGCCTGCCGCACTGTTACTGCTGATATTGGGAGGATTTTCTGTCCAAAATGTGGAAATGGTGGTACCCTACGTAAGGTAGCTGTTACTGTTGGTGAAAATGGTATAGTGATGGCAGCCCGTCGACCTCGAGTAACATTACGTGGTACAAAGGTGAGCTTGGTTTGTTTTCGAAAACTACATGTTTAAATTTTTTTTTTTTAATAATGTATTGCATCTTTTACATGGCTTTATTTGCAGTTTTCACTGCCTCTACCCAAAGGCGGCAGGGATGCAGTCACAAAGAACCTGATTCTCCGCGAAGATCAGCTTCCTCAACGGGTACTTTATCCTAAAACAAAGAAGGCTAACAAGAAGGTAGTTAATCTATACGTGCTGAAACTACTTATATAGCTGCTGAGTCCGTTTCCAATTGAATTTGCTGCATCTTCCTGTCGTCCTTCCCATTCGGAGACTTACCTTCATACTAACCATAGCTACTTTAATTTATTTATTTTTTTCTTTTTTCTTCACAGGATGATGACATTTTCGCATCAGGCAGTGTCTTCACCCACCACACTGATAAGCGAGCTCCTTTCCAGCCTCCCATAAGGAAAGCATTAGCAGTTTTTAGTGGCAGGAGAAATCCCAATGACAATCACTACTCCGGTTCTAGACACAAGTAGTGGATATGTCTAAATTTTTTTTGGCTATTCTCTCCACCACAATTTTGTTTCACTTCTTTGTTTTGTGGAGTTAACATGGAAAGTTTGTTTAGTTATAAAATAATGATTAAGGGTTTGATGTTGTGTCCAGATCCCTTGATTACCCCTCTTATGATTGTGTTATGTGTGGATACAGCTGAAGAACTATTAACGTATAAAAACTAAAGTTTTTCCCTTCATTTCTTCCATATGTATATGATTCAAGCGTATTAAAAACTTAGGAATTAGGATGTTTTACAAAACTTAAAGTTGTCTTATCCGGTAAAGATGTGGTTGTGCACTTTCCCACCATAAAAAATAGATATTTTTGTCATTTACAACCGTAAATTATTTTTTATTCCGAAGGTACACACCCACATAAGTAAAAGACCAAAAAGTAGTTGTGTTATAAATCCATGTACTTTGGATAAACATGTTTTTGTTTCTTATCTTTGATTATGACTTCATTGGATTTTCCTATCTTTGGATTCAGATTCTTAAATACTGCCAAGCAGAAGTTTCACCACAACGACCAATTGACATTTCATCTACTATTCTATTGTAAATTTTTTCTTTAACTTGTAATTTTATAGATTTTTGAATTTTTTTAATTTGTCTCTCTTAATTCAATGACTTTCACTAGCATTACTTTCTAACTAATATTAATAATAAATTTAATAAATAACCTCCATTAGCATTATCTTCTAAACAGTGAATTTAATATTATTATTACGTTATTTTTTAAGAAAAAGTTATCATCAATTTTGTTTAAAATATTATTTTATTTATATATATTTTATGTTATAGATAAAATAGTTTATATATTATATTCTTTTAATAAATTTTTCAAATAACCTATATATTATATTATTCCTTGGATTTGTTTTAATTTGCATAATTTTATTTTCTTTAACTTATATAAATGATTGTAGAATTTTATTTGACGATAAAAAAATATTTTTAGTGAAATAGAATTTACATGAATAAAATTTTATTTGAGTGTTAAGATATTATTTTTGTATTTATATGTTCATTTTTTTAGTTAAAATAAATCTAATTTATTTATCAAATCAAATAGGAAAAAAGTTGATTCTCTTTTTTATACTTTATCAAAAAGTTCAACTTAAGACTGCTAAACATAGAAAAATGTTGGAGCTTAAATTCTGATTTTCTTAAAAAAAAAAGGATTATTATATTTGTTTTTTTATTTTGGGTCTGAACTTTATTATATTTAGTTTAATTAAAAAAAAATAGATATCGAGGCTGAAGTGTCAGTTTTTTTACGCTAACACTGCATATTGGGCTTCAATTCGACACCAAATATTGGGCTTATATTGTAAGCGTTAGAATCGGACTTAAAATAAACCCTATTGGACAGAAATTACATATGACCCTTCATATTTAAAAGATTACTGAAAAACATACTAAATTCAGCATTCATCATCACTAAATTTAGAAAAGAAAAAAAAAAAGTCAAACATCTTGACTTACACTGATAATGCTATTGTTTCAAACAAGAATTTCTAACTAAAGTAGTCTTGCCGTGTTGATATGGAAGACACTAAGACATTCTTGTAGGTTCAGACGAATGCTTATATATTTTAAAGTTTAGGATTTAAATAACATTTTCACAATTAATTCTGATTTTTTTTTTGTAATTTCTTAATCCCCTATGGCAACACCTAATGCAATGGCCTTCCATCTAAGATTAGGGTAGCTTCTCCAAAGGAACATGCACTTGATGGCCATGAGGAAAATGGGAGAGCCGGATAAGGCGGCCGGAAGAATCCGGGAAGCGGCGACGCTGGTGTCGCCTCATTCGATCCCATTATAGTTTCATTGAGCTCTTCTTCCACATTGCTAAGTTGTGAGTTCTTAGAAGGTTGAAGTAATACTTGTTCTTCTTTTAGTGAAGCCGAATTTGAAGCCTAATACATCAAAGAAATAATGTTTTCAACAATGAGCTTATAGCTCAAGAAATTATCGTAACTCATAAGTAGTATAAAGAATTAGTCTTACATCGGAAAAATCTAGAAAAAAGTGAAGGTATTATAATCAAAGACTAACCATATTTGGGAACATGTCGAAAAGGCTTGATCGTCGTTTTCGCGGTGTGGCGTTGCTCTGCCGGAGCCGGATGAAGTACTTCTAAGCATGACTTGCTACTTGAGTTGGAGTTCTTGATACAACGAAATTTCGCGATATTCCACGCCAGTCTCCTTTTCCTAATTTCTCCAACCCAATTAAGAACAATCGATGTTCTTCTTGGCTCCATGGAATCCCTAAAATATAGTATTTTAATCAACATGTAATTAACTACATTCTCTCTAGTCTCTACCTCCTTCACCTAGCAAGAGAGGACACTTAATTTGTTTTTTTTTTTTTTTTAATCACATGCAGACTGCAGATATTTTATGTGAAATTTATAATAAAAAATATTTAAATAAATTAATATATTTAATTAAATTATTATCTAATAATTCTTTTAAATTTAAAATATATAGATTACAACAATGTTAATAATCTAATACAATTATTACTTAAAATAAACATTAATTATTTATTGACGTGTTTATATAAATTTTAAAATAAATAGTTTTATGACATTTAATCAAAGTCTAAAATATAAATATTGACATAAATTAATTTTAATATTTTTATGCGTATATTTATTATATAATGTCACATTAATAAAAATAAAAATAATAATATGTAAATTAGTATCAAAATTAAATTCTAAAAAATATACAAAATTTTAATCTTCAAGTAGCTTAAATTTGGCGGTTACAAACCTTTGTTTATGGAAGGAGGAGGATGGTGGCAGTTGATGGTGGCGGCAGGGGTTGATGGGTCATTATCCAACACGTAACCGTCAGAGGAGTAGTGTGAGAAAGGAGAGTTATGATTAGGTGATGCGGCGGAGCATGATCCTGATCCGTGGGTCATGGACAGGGGGACCCCAAAGAGCTTCACTGTAGTAACGGTGGTGCGAGACGCAGAGGAGTAGTAAGGGCATGTTCTGGAGTTGTGACCATTTTTGCTGCACCCGGAGCACCTCCGATTCATGATTGTCATGCCAATGTGATGTGAAATTATTGAATGAATCACTTGTAGCTACCTACCCTCATCAATAATGTAGCAACAAAATATATGGTGTATTTAATTATATTATTTTGGATTTGTAATTGCTTAATAAAAAGTAGCTATGGAGTCAAAGCTTGTTTGCATGTGATGATGATGTGTATAATTTGTAGTTAGATCGGAAAATGTGATGCATGTGTTGTATTGTGGGGAGAGACTAGAAATGACAGAGACAGAATATATGTCTATATATAGACAACACAATAAGGTACTATGTTGTGGATATGGATAATGTATATGGATTTGGATATATATAGACCTTGATTTAGAGGATAAAGCTTGTCTCTAACCCCACTTTTTCAGGAATAATTACAAAAAAGTAAAAGATTATTATTAACTACTCTTTTTCTTATCACAATCGTAGGAATGACAAATAGGTTAAAATTCGTTAAGTCAGTTCGTGTAACTCGTTAAATAAGATAGATTAGATTAAAAATTCGAAATTACAATAATAAAAAATTGGTCTAACTCATTCCACTTAATTCATAAATTTTGACGGATTTTAACGGGACTGAACAGGTTTATCCAAAAGGTTTAAGGTAATAATGTGTGTGTTTAAGACTTTAAGTTCAATCTGGGTAAACAGTTTAACTAAGCTCATTTTGATAAAATAGCTTAAATAATAAATGACTATATTAAAAGTAGGGGTAAAAAAAGGTCACACGGCCTGTCAGGAGTCTGTAGCCTGGCCTGTGTTTGGCCTGGTCTGTTATAAAAGCCTTATTATATTAATAGGCCAGGTCCAGACTTACTAATTAGCCTGACTTGGCCTGTCAGGCCTATCGGGATCTTTTAATACATAATTATATATATAAATAATTTTTTTATTATTAATAAAATTATGAGATATTTTAAATTTATTATATTTAATTATAAATAATTTTGTATATTTTAAATACTTTAAAGTTTAAAATTTTTTATAAATATTAAATATGACATTTTACATATAAATATGTTTATTAAAAAATATTTTTTTAAATAATATTTTTATTTTTGTAAAAAAAAAAAATAGCAGGCCTTTTAACAGGTTTCAGGTCAGGCCAGACTAAATAACAGGCTAGGCTCAGGCCAATCAACTACATGACAGGCCAGGCCTGTTAAGAGCAAAACCTGACCTGGTCTAGCCTGTTTCCACCCCTAATTAAAAGTAACTTATGAATAAGTTATTTTGTATTTCGGTTTTAAGCTCTAAAAGTGCTTATTTTATAGAAATATAATAAAAAATAGTAGTATTATGAGAGCTTTTTTTTTAACTTCTCTATAAGCTCCTAAATAATTTTTTAGAAAATTACAATTTAATTTTAAAAATTATACCAGACATTAATACTACTACTTTTTATAAGTCATAAACTAAAAAAAATTACTTTTAAAACTTTCCAAACGAAGCTTAAGATTTCCTACACAATTGTATGTTTAAGGCAATTTAATTTTAAAAAGAAAATTCCACTCGCCTCTCCCGTGAGATGCTAAAATGACACTCCCCTCCCCTCTATTTTATAAATGTATATTCTCCTCTCTTCTAAATTTTAAAAAACCTCATCTTTAATCCATTTTAAATTTTTTGTGTTAACTAATATTAACTTTATTCATTTTTTAAGAAAAAATAAATTATTTTTTGAAAAAATACCCATTAGCAAAAATTTTATTTTTTATCATTAAATCTTGCTTATCAAAATACCCTTTTAATAAATTTTTTTATTGATTAAATGTATTTTTATTAAAATACTTTTAAAAAATGAATAATTAAATTATTTTTTCTAAAATACCTACCCTTCAATAATTTTTAATTATTAAATTGTGATTTTACCAAAATTTTTTTTAATAATTATTTTATATTTTACTATTAATTTTTTTATATCAATATATATTATTTTAACATTAAATAAAAAATTTTACCACTGTTAATATATATAACAATTAATATATATTAATATTGAAAAATAATCTTACTAAAATTTTTTATTTAATGTTAAAATAATATATATAGATATCAAAAAATTAATAGTAAAATATAAAAAAATTGTTAACGAAAATTTTGGTAAAATTATAATTTAATAATTAAAAAATTATTGAAGGGTATTTTAGAAAAAAAATTATATAATTATTAAATATTTTAAAAAATACAATTTAATCAATAAAAAAATAATTTATTAAAGGATATTTTGGTAAGTAAAATTTAATGATAAAAAATAAAATTTTTACTAATGGGTATTTTTTTAAAAAATAATTTATTTTTTCTTAAAAATTGGATAAAGTTAACATTAGTTAACACAAAAAGTTTAAAATGGATTAAAGAAAAGGTTTTTTAAAAGTTAGAAGGGAGGAGAATGTACATTTATAAAATAGAAGGAGGGGAGTGTCATTTTAGTATCTCGCAGAAGAGGAAAGTGTAATTTTTTCTTTTAAAAATTGTACTAAACATTAATACTACTACTTTTTATAAGTTATAAACTCAAAAAAATTACTTTTAAAACTTTCCAAACGAAGTTTAAGATTTCCTACACAATTGTATGGTTAAGGTTTCCTTATTTTTGTTAGTATAATGGAATTATACAAACATTTAATAATGTGTATCTCACATTAATATTAGAATAATATTTGAAATGTAAGAAAATAAAATTAAATAGTTTAAAATTATTTTATTATTTTATAATTTTTAATTATTATTTATTTTGTTTTGTATTATGTAATTATATGCTATAATAATTAAATAATGTTCTATATAATAAATATGTGATTATAAATATTATATATAAAAAATTATAAATATAAAATAAAATAAAATAAAATAGGCTTGTAAGCTTGAACTATTAAAAAAAGTTATTTAGGATCTCTACATAGACTGGGCATTATTAGTCACGGTGATAATTTGTGCGTTTTATGTAAAAAAGATGTTGAACATATTCACTATTTATTTTTTGGTTAAGTTTACCTAGCAGGTGTGCTGTGAATGGCTTTCTGAACTTGGGAGGCTGTGGACTGTCCCAAGATCACTGAAAGAACACTTTGAGAGTTGAACAGGTGTCAGTAGTAGGAAGGAGGAGCACAACAAGTAGCACATAGACTTCTTTGCAATTATATGGAATGTATGGCTTGAGAGGAACGGACGGATATTTAATAACAAGGAAGCCAATGTACAACAGGTGTTTTACAAATCCTTGACCAGTTATAGAGAGTAGAGTTGTGTGAATCCCTTTTGTTATTGATGGCAATGCCGAAGATAGCAATAGAGATTGTATTCAAGTTACTTTTTTACTTTGTAGCTCGAATATTTTGTTTATGTCGTTCCACTTTATTGTGTTGAGCTCGTTTGTTCAAAAAAATATATATATATATTTAGGATCTCTATCATTACCGTTAATAGTGTTGTAAACTTGTAACATATAATCATGCATAAATCCTATTATAACTAGTAGAAGTTTGGAAGTGCCATGCATCGGATTCGATTTTAAGGATAGTGTATGTAACAAATTTTGTGATTAATTTTTACACACTAAAAAGTAAAATTTATTGAAATTAGAGGTTAACCGTATAAAATAAATAAATATAAATATCAAGTAGTGTTGTTATTTATCTATTTATCTACGTAAACATTATTTATTAGGGTAAAAAACACAAATAAACCATGGAAGGAAAGTTGTTACATGAACAAGCTAAATTGAAGATTGATTTACGAATGAGTCAAAGCATACTTATATGTAATTCGAACCTATTTGGTTCGAACTACACTTGCATATAAATCGAACCTATTTGGTTCGAACTACACACACATAATTCGAACCTAATTGGTTTGAATTACACACGAATTGGTGCCATCACATAACTCGAACCTAATTGGTTCGAATTACTCATGATTAAGTGCCACCACAAATTCGAACCTAATTGGTTCGAATTACGAACAATTGGGCTATATAAGGAGTTCGAATCAAGCAAATTCGAACCACTTCTCATTTTCCAGACCCCACCAAATCTCAGAGAAAACGACCCAGATTCGATCCGAGAAATAGTAGAACTGAAGACTCAGCTGATGGGGGACGATCCTGCAAGGCTGTACCGGTTGGACGGGGTTGCTCATATAGTCGGGGTCATCAACGATGAGGTTAGTACATAGAAAACTTTGTGCACACGGTTTATTTGAGTTAGTGGTTTTGCATGTGGTTTTAGTGGCAGTTTATGTTAGTGGTTTATCGTGGTGGTATTGCAAATGGTTTATATTAGAGGTTTTGCATGCGGTTTAGTTGGTGGTTTTTGGTAAGTGATTTTTTGTAAGTGGTTTTATATGCGCTTCTGTTAATGGTTTATGTAAGTGGTTTATGTTAGGTGGTATTGTTAGTGGTTTATTGTAGTGGTATTGCAAATGGTTTATTTTAGTGGTTTTGTATGCGGTTTAGTTGGTGGTTTAGGGTAAGTGATTTTTTGTACGTGGTTTTATATGCGGTTGTGTTGATGGTTTATGTAAGTGGTTTATGTTAGTGGTTTTATATGCGGTTGTGTTGATGGTTTATGTAAGTGGTTTATTGTGTTAGTTTTTTTTTTTGTTACCAGTATTGTATGTGGTTCTAATAATGCGGTCCATTTAATGCGCAGCCACAGCGATGCATCAGGAGCATGCGGCGGCAACAAGGCATGCCACTCGATGAACGTTATGTTCCCTACTTGCAGATGGCCGGGTTATACCATATGGCTAGGCTGAACGATAGATGGTTCCGGTTAGATGAGCCCCTTGTCAGCGCCTTCGTCGAGCGGTGGCGTCCTGAGACACACACCTTCCATATGCCATTCGGAGAGTGCACGATCATGCTTCAGGACGTGGCGTACCAGTTGGGGTTGGCAGTGGACGGGCGTTATGTCAGCGGTTGCCTTACAGAGTTCCATTTGTATATCGAGGGTGGACGTCCAGCTTTGGTGTGGTTCGAGGAGTTGCTTGGAGTGATTCCTCCTACGAGCCAGGTTTAGAAGTTCGCAGTAAACTGCACCTGGTTCCAGGAGACTTTCGGAGAGTGCCCCGAGGGAGCCGATGAGGAGACTGTGCAGCGCTTTGCTCGTGCCTATATCATGATGTTGTTGGGCACTCAGCTGTTTGCCGACAAGTCCGGCAACCGCATTAACATCAGATGGCTTCCCTACGTAGCTAGGCTTGAGGAAATGGGTTCCTACAGTTGGGGTCTGCAGTATTGGCATGGTTGTACTGGTGCATGTGCCGAGTGGCAAACAGACATGTGGTGAAGTTAGCGGGCCCACTTCAGCTACTTCAGTCCTGGATCTTCTGGCGCTTTCCCAAGTTTAGGCCTGTTGGGTATGATACGTGCAGCTGGCCTTTGGCATCGAGGTACGGTACTCAGGCTTTTCTATTTCAAGTTAAAATAGCTGATGTTCATGTACGCTTGTACTGTATTACAAATCTGTCATACTTCTGATTAAACATAACACCCATGTGCGCTGCAGGTGGTCAGGTTACAGCCCTTCCTACAGTGAGAATGGTTCTAGAGTGCAGAGCACGAGACTGAAATAGACATGTTACAGCCCAAGGATGTGAGTGTTGTTCCGGTTACTTTTATTTGAATAACTAGACATCAGATGTTTCTGTAGAGGGAGTTGGCGTGACAACATAGCTATTTTTTTGTGCAGTTTATCTGGATGCTGTATAGCTCCCCCGAGGTACTTCAGGTTGTGCATCCAGAGGCGTTGGAGCCTCGACACATGGCAGTGTGGCGGTCCGTCATGTCGCTGATATACTTTGCCGTGGTAGAGTGGCATCAGGTAGATAGGGTTCTACCGCAGTTCGGTGGTGTGCAGCCCCTCCCGCGTCCCGCCCTTAACATTGACTTTCTAATGTCGAAGGACGGGAGAGGCGGTGATCGTTGGTTCCCGTCTGCTTTACAGCATTGGCATATTCTTTGGGAGACCCGTGCGGACCACGTCCTCCGGTTCGATGTTGTTGCCGACCCTGGACCTTCGCATGCCTACCTAGACTGGTGGAGTCAGCATGGAAAGAGGTTCTTGTCACCCGAGTTTTATCTGGGGGATCCGAGGGGCGTTCCTATTCCTGTCGAGGCATCACAGAGGGGTCCTGGGCGAGTTCCTGACATGGATCGAGTCGACGACGTCTCTGATAGGCGTCGGGTTGAGAGGAGAGCTCGTGTCGGGACACGACGGAGCCAGCGTGAGTGGAGGTGGCTAGAGCAGGCTATCGGGGAGGCTGATGAGGCAGGTAGGGGTGGTGGTCGAGGACGAGGGCGTGGAGGCAGACGGAGGGCTCCCGTTGCGGGCCACGACGATGGTGATCTTCGTGACGTGGACGGTGGGGGAAGGGGTGCAGTCGGGGTTGTTAGTCCCCATCATGGCGGCCTTGGTGGAGAGGGGTACGCCACCGGAGATCCCACTGCCCATGGTGAGGCTGGACTTGGGGAGGGGCCGCTAGGAGATTACTTCGTTGGAGTTCCCCCTGCCGACCACACACTTCAGCAGAGTACGCCATGGGTGAGTCCGGGCAGCACGTTTTCAGACTTCCTTGCCGGTGTTGGGTTTGATGGGGATTTTGGTGGATCCCCCTTCTTAGATGAGATCAGTGCCATCATGCATGATGATGAGGCTGCCCGTGGGCGGAGTCAGACGACGGGGACACAAGCACCGTTACATGTCAATCTAAATGAGCCGCCCTCCGTGCCTCTTCCTGAGTATTTCGCTTTGGGTGGTACCCCAGCTTCGGCAGATACAGTTGTCAGGCCGTCCTCATCCCGACCGGTGCATGTCCAGCCTGGGACGCCTGCACAGCCAGCCCCGCAGGACAAGGACGAGGACGACGAGATCGAGGATGAGGAGCCGCTTATCCGGAGAGGTCAGAGGACACGGGCTCCACGTCGTTGCTTCACGGGGTCGCACCTGTTTAGATGATTTCTGTGCCGAGTTGTATGTTACCTATCTTCGTCTATGTATTTTGTTATTAGTGTTACTTCGTATCCACCTTTAGATGTATGTGTGTGTTACTCTGAAAACATCTGTACTTTGCATTTTGATGTTATTTAATTTCCGCATCATGTCTTAATTAATTTAATTCGTAGACTAATTTATTCCCATGTGTGTTCAACAGACATTTCGTTTAAAACTCTTTAAACGAAATATATTCATCAATTACGATCCCATGCACGTAACATATTCAAGTATGTTCCTTAGTAATTCGAACCATCTTGGTTTGATTTATAATTAGTGAAATTCGAACCAATTATGTTTGAATTATGTGTGTGTAGTTCGAACCAAATAGGTTCGATTTATATGCAAATGTAGTTCGAACCAAATAGGTTCGAATTACATATAAGTATGCTTTGGCTCATTCGTGAATCAATCTTCAATTTGACTTATTCATGTAACAACTTTCCTCCCATAGTTTATTTGTGTTTTTTACCATGTTTATTATCTCAAGGCAACAAAGTTTCTTACGCTAACCCTTCCTTTTTTTTTCCTTTTTGATTTATTTATTTATAAAACTCAAATCTAGAATCTTCATTAAGCCGTTGGCTACAAGGTAGAGAAAATCGATATTTTATGTGAAATCGAAAAAATAAATAAAAAATGTAAAACGTAAAATCTTAACAAGATTTAAATCGTAAAATCGTCAGACTTAGTACAAATTTCGTAAAATCGATAAACTCATTTAAAATCGTAATATCAGAAGATTTTAAGAGTTAAATCGAGATTCTAGCTACTATGGCTATGTGCCTGTAATTTTGTATACTTATTATTTCCTCTTAAATAAGATTTTGAGTTAGTTAACTTGAACAAAATTAATTATAGTAAATTCCATGTATTATCATAAAGATTATCTCTAAAATTTATGTGATGGTGAGTGGCGCTCACGAAAAAATTTGGATCTTTTAAATTTTAAATTTTATTTAAAAAAAATATAATTTTTTATTATTTATTTTATAAATAGGATAAAAAAATATGAAAAAAAATTATTTAAAAATAAAAAATTGCATTTATCTTCTACAATAAAAATTTAAAATTTAGATAATCTAACACATCAAATGAGTTGGTCTAATAATTTATTGACCTAACTATCGTCTTATAATTTAAATGACATACTCTTTTCATATTCACTAAAAGATGGTATATTCGAGCCTCACTCATATTTTTTTTTTGTAAAAAAAAAAAACCTACTTCTTGACCTAATCTAGAAGGAATATTTCTTTTCAGTCATCACTCATCATATTAATTCCTTTGTTTAGTATATATCCTATTTCGTCATTTCCTCTCAGTGTTACATCTCGTCTTATGTCTGTTTGACACTTTGACTATTAGCTTCACCAATCTTATGTATTATTAACGTGCTTATCTTTGTGGCGAGAAAAATATGCTTATTTTGGATTCGTTTGTATTGGTTTTTAAAAATAATATTTATTTTTCTAAAATTTCTTTTTAATATAATAGGTCAAAGTTATTTTATATTTAAATAACTTTTAAAAAAATTTTAAATATTTTAAATATTTTTTATTTTTTTTAAAATAAGATATTATTAACTTTTAAAAAAAATTAAATAATTTGTTTTTAATAAAAGTGTTTTTTTTTTTTAAATTATTCAAATAAATTTAAAATTAAATAAAAATATTTTATTAAAAAAAAACTTGTTTAACTTAAGAAAACAAATTCAAACCAATAAGACAATACTTAATTAATAGTTGCTGAAGAGGTGCTTATGTTTATGTTTGGTAAATAAAATCTAAACCGATCAAACCCTGAATCACCAAATACTTGGAGACTATCTAGTATCTAGAGTCTAGACACCCCACTATTTTAATTAAAAAAATTAATCATCGTTAATCATTCCTTATAGTGTAATCAACTAGGAAAAAAAGTGTTCATTGGACCGAAGACCCCGTGTTTAAGTTTGGACATAAAGAAGAAAAACGTACCAATAATTAATAATTAGAAATTTAGAATCTTCCTAGCTATTAAGTTTTTGAGTGTTTTAGTTTCAGAATATGTGAGAGAATATTTCAAGAATGCATCGTCTTTGAATTGAGCTTCATGTGCGTGCATAGTGTAAAAATTTAAAGAAATTCCAAATGTTTGGATTGTTTTATATTATTCAATTCATAGAGTACTTTAATTTACATTGAACTCTAACCTGACTAATTAAAAAAAATCTTCCAATAATTGTCCTTTTTTGATGCTTAGGAGACAATACTATTAGTGAAAAAAATAGAGAGTTGATTAATATAAAGAATATATTACCATTTGTATCAACGGAAGATACAAACACTGATAAATGTATCTATATAAGAATAAAACGTCAATTGTACTAGAAGATAGTTTCTGTGTGCCAAAAATACCCAAACGGACCAATTGTGTAACCAACGTTTAGGTATTTTTGGTACGCAGAAGTCATCTTCCGTAATTATAATTATTGTTTTATTCTTATATGGATATATTTGTCAGCATCTGTATCTTTTATGGATATAAATGATAATTTATTTTAATATATATATATATATATGGGGTAAAAATAGCAAAAAAAAAAGTGTTGATCCCAAGAAAATATATAAATTGCATTGAGGGATGACAATGAAATGAGATAGAAATAGGAGAGATTTTATTTTCCATTTCTGCATTTTAAAATTTTTTTTATTTATTTTTATTTTTCATATAACTAAGGGTGTTTATGATTCGGTTCAATCTAAAGCTTTGACCAATATTTGATTAATGTCAATAAAATTTAGTTCAATTTTATTTAGATCTCAAATTCAAAAAAATCTAATTTAGTTAAATTATTCAACCGGATTAATTATTAGAAAAGTCAAAACTCAGATCATCTGGCTCGATTCAGTTGAATCTAAAATTGAAACACCTTTATTAAATGTCAATTGGTAAATTTTTATTAATTATTGGTTGTTCATTATTGATTAAAGGACTTCAAATTAAAGTGATATTTCATCGTGTGGCTTTGCATATATATATATATAAACTGTTTAGTAGCTACTCATAAATTCCAAGAGCATAATACAAAATAGAAAAAGGAAAAAAAAAAAGAAGAAGAAAAACTATAGATTGGACGTAACGTTACGTTACATTGGTATGTAACAATCATGTACGTAACAATTATTCCAGAAAAAAGCAAGGTATGGCTTGAACTTCATATTCCAAGGTCAATACGAAGGACATGATATATGTGGTAAAAAATTGACAGGTCAAGCACAATAATTTTATGATTTGTACAATAATGTGAACAGAGAATTGATAACACACACGTGATATATAGTGATGATCATAATAATAATAATGCATGTAACTATTTAATTGTGTCTCTCTATTTGTTCAGTCACCAACATGTAAATTTGATGCTTTGTACCCTCCAAAAATAGACAACATAACAAGAAATATGATGACATGTGAGTTAGGCCAAGGTTGTATTCAATATTTAGGTCTTCAATAATGCAAAGATATGATGAATAATACAAATAAAATGGTTTCATCTATCACTATTTATGATAGAACGAAAATGTGCACATACATGATGCATGTATATAGATGATGTACCCCATAATAGAGACCTACGAATCTATCAATTCAAATTGCTGACATAGCCGTATGTATGTATGTCATAATTAATACATATACCTAATATGAGGACTTCATCAGGGTGTCTCATCTTCTTTCATGATACTAAATTTTAGGGTTTGGTTTTGCTGGCATTAGATTTTTTTTTTTAAAAAACTAGTAGAATAAGAATATTATTCTTATTATATTACTTGAAGATTTTCAAATGTACCGTTATACTGATATATCAGTAATTTTTAATTGTTGATCTTAATTATATATATTATATTTATTTTTTATAATTAAGATCAACGATTAAAAATAACTGAAACACCGTTATGACGGTACACTTGAAAATTTTCCTATATTACTACCATTAAAGTCAAGCAGCCGTGTTAACTCTTCACACTTAATAAGCAGCATTATTCATGATCATATTTGCAAAAGATACATGTTATATCTTTCAATTATGATTTTATATAAAAAAATTATATGTACATATCTATTAAAAATCAGTTATATATCAAATTAGTTATATATTTTTGTATAAATATATGTATTATTTAATTTTTTTAAATATATATTTTGTATTTTATTATATTATTTTATATGGATGACTGATTTAATAGTTAATTTTATATAATATTATGAGCATTTTCATTTCTAAAATGATAAAAAGATTCATACTTCATAGACATTCTTTATAACGTATCCATAATAGAGCTTCTAGAAGGATGTGTAGATGTGTGTAGAAATATGAAAAATAGTATAGAATAATTTAGAATAATTTAAAAGAATAATGTAGTAAGTTATACATTTATAACGAAAATTTTAGATGATCAATGATATATTAGATTAAATCTTAATCACTTATTAAAGAAGTAGATAACTATAAAAAAAATGAATGTTTAATGTTGTGTGTGAGAGTCATTTATAATAAAAGTTTTGGGTAAAGTATTAAATTGGTCTTTACGTTTTAGACGTAATTCTGTTTTAATTTTTAAGGTTTAAAGTGTCATATTTGAATCCAAAAAAATTTCATTTTGCTTCAATGTGGTCCCACGGTGAGGTTAAAGTTAAATAATTAATGGAATGTGCTACACGACAGCAGTATAAGAGCAAGATTGATAATCTGGATAACAAGTACAAGTTTTAGAGGCATAAAATTAACCGTGGATGTATCAATACATTTGTTTATCATTTTTCTTCTAATTTAAATGAAATATTTCTTATAGAACTAAGGAAAATGATAAATAAACGTATTGATGCATCAATGATTGATTTTGTGCTTTGGAACTTATACTTATTCTTCAGATTATCGATCATATTTTATTAATTATTTAACTTTGACCTCACGCTAGGACTAAATTAAAGTTAAATGAAACTATTTTAAATTCAAATAGGACATTTTAAACTTTAAGGACCAAAACAGGATTACGCCCAAACGTAAGGTACAAATTTAATACTTTACCCTAAAATTTTTTATCAAAACTTTTTTTGTCTCTTTTTTTATTTTTTTTTTTTGTTAAATATTGAAGATTAAGCTGATTTTATCTTAATTCAAAAAATTGAATAAGTCTATGTGTCAACACAATAATATTAAAGTGTGTCTAAAATTGTGACACTTAGCTTGTAATGAATAATTCAAATTTGTACTATATATAATATATATGATGAGCCTAGCCAGCTAGTGGTACAATGATACAAAATTTTGACTATTTATTAGAAGGTAGAAATTAACCTTAGCTTGTTGGTTATACTTATTACTTATACACATAATATTTATTGATTAAAATTCAGATAAGATCACAGTACGTACATAGTGGCTTCACATGCCAAAAATCTAGGGATCAGAGCTAGCTAGTACTATACAATATATGATGCATAATAATCATATATTATTCCATCTACACATCTATCAACATATATGAGATTCTGTGGGGAGAATTGTATAAAGCTGAGTTTTATGGTGTTTTTTATTATAGTGTTTAAATTATTTAATTTATTTTTAAAATAAAAAATAAAATATTTAAAGTAAAAAGTAAAATATTTAAAATTTATTAATTATTATCTATTTACTCTTTTTAGTAAGTTAGGCACCATCTTAAAAATATCATAACATTTATCTTGTATGAATATATGTGGAAAAGAAAAAAGAAGAAAAATGCACAGATTTTCCCACTTTGAATTACATACTTAAATTAAATAAATTAAACTTTTCAAATATTAACATGTAGAAAAAGTGTGTGTTTAGGGAAATTGATTGAGCCACTTTTAATGATGTTATTGTTTTGATTTTATTGGATTCCATGCATATTCTGGTTGCTTCTTTTTTTTTTTTTTTGTAATTCACCACCATTTAAAATGAGCTATATTTAAACGGAAATATTTGGTAACCAAAGAAAATTAGCTAAAAATAACCATAATTTACCTTATTTAGCATTCATTAATTGTTACAACAATTAATAAATGCTAAATAAAACAAATTCTGACTGTTTTTTTTGTCTCTCTAGCATTACCTTTAAAATACTTATACGGAGATAATGCAATGTAATGTTATGGTTCTTCAAATGCTTTTTTTTTAGCTTCGTTTTGTATTTAATTTGAAACCAAATACAATGTATAACAAAAATGTCAAAATTTTAAAGCTATAATATTATCTGACTATCACTACTACCAACTACGTACATTCTATTTCTATCGCATCCAAAACAATATATAACTTGGAAGAACCAAAGAGAAAAAAAAGGGAAAAAATTAATTAAAAAAATAATACACTTGTTTCATATATATGAAAAAAAAAATATAATGGGCAAAAATTGAAGTGACTTCATCTGTAGCTTCTATAGGTTGGAGTATACATACAGCTCTCAGCAAACTTCACCAAATCTTTTGGTTGAGGAAGTCGAGTGGCCAAGCCTGATGAGTTTAATGGAATTTCAATTTCATCAACATCCTAAAACTATTTCTAATATTTTGATAAAAAGTTTGTCTTTTATGTCATAAAAAAATGAGAAAATTCTACTCTCCCTCCCTGCGAGATGCTAAAATGACACCCCATTCTTCTCTATTTTATAAATGTATATTTTTCTCCCTTCTAACTTTTAAAAAAACTTTTCTTTAATCTATTTTAAATTTTTTGTGTTAACTAATGTTAACTTTATCCATTTTTTAAGAAAAAATAAATTATTTTTTGAAAAAATACCCGTTAACAAAAATTTTATTTTTTATCATTAAATTTTACTTACCAAAATATCCTTTAATAAATTATTATTTTATTGATTAAATTGTATTTTACCAAAATATTTTTAAAAAAATTAATAATTAAATTATTTTTTTCTAAGATACTTACCCTTCAATAATTTTTTAATTATTAAATTATGATTTTACTAAAATTTTTGTTAACAATTATTTTTATATTTACTATTAATTTTTTGATATCAATACATATTATTTTAACATTAAATAAAAAAATTTTACCACGGTTAATATGTATAACAATTAATATATATTGATATTGAAAAATAATCTTACTAAAATTTTTTATTTAATGTTAAAATAATATATATAGATATCAAAAAATTAATAGTAAAATATAAAAAAATTGTTAACGAAAATTTTGGTAAAATTATAATTTAATAATTAAAAAATTATTGAAGAGTATTTTAGAAAAAAATAATATAATTATTAAATTTTTTAAAAAATACAATTTAATCAATAAAAGAATAATTTATTAAAGGATATTTTAGTAAGCAAAATTTAATTATAAAAAATAAAATTTTTGCTAATAGGTATTTTTTTAAAAAATAATTTTTTCCTTAAAAAATGGATAAAGTTAACATTAGATAACACAAAAAGTTTAAAATGGATTAAAAAGGAGGTTTTTTAAAAGTTAGAAGGGAGGGAAATGTATATTTATAAAATAGAGGGGAGGGGAGTGTCATTTTAATATCTCGCAGGAGAGGAGAGTGTAATTTTCTCTAAAAAAATACTAAATTTTGTTTAAAATTAAAAATATGATAGTTTTTATAAGTATAAGACTATCTTTATCTCTTAAATTAATTTTTGGGATAAATTAAACTAACTTAATTTTTTATATGATATTAGAATCTGATTAAAAATTGTTATTAGACCACCTCCATATCACACAAAAATTCAAGTCGTCCTTAAATTTTACGTTTGAAGTCCTCATCCAGTCTTGAGTGTGAGGAGTGTATTAAATTTCACATTGTCTAAAAAGTCTAACCGTCCTTATACACGTGAGACAATACTTATTTCTTGAGCTAATTTTTTAGGTAAGTTAGGTCCATTTAATTTTGTATAAAAAATATAAAAAAAAAATAAAATATATTTTTTGTCTTTAAAATTTGTTAAAAATTTTTAAAATATTTCTAAAAATTTTATTTTATTTCAATTTTATCCCAAAAATCTTCAATTTGTATTAAATATACTACCGACAACTAATTTTTCAAAAAAGGACCAATTCAGCAACAATTTTATAAGAACAACCATCAACACAAACAAACCAGAGATAGTTATCAACTTGTCATGCATTGTTGCTGGATTAGTTCTAAATTTTTTAAAAAATTAGCTGTCAGGAGTATATTTGAGATAAATCAAAAATTTTTAGGACAAAATTAAAATAAAATTAAATTTAAGAATATTTTTAAAAAATTTTTTGACAAATTTTAAAAACAAAAAACAACTATGATAGTGAAAAGAAGGCTTACCAAGCTCATAGGCCTTAGCAGCGACATTTGCAGCTATATTTGCTGAAATCTTTCTAATGTTAGTGAAGGGAGGGTATATAAGCCCCTTTTCATAGTCCTCTTTGCTCACTTGTGAAGCCAAAGCCTCAGCTGTTCCAAACAAACCAACCATCACAACTTTAATAATCTTTCCATACTCTATATATATTTCTACTTATCTTCATTCTAAAAACAATTACAACCATTTATGCTAATTTATAATCCTTCAAAATTATATGGAAAAACAAAGATCAAATCCTTGTAGATGCATCTTTTTAGCAATACTATAAAAATCGAATTGAATCAGCCAGTTCAACTAAATTAACTTAAAACATGTTTCAATTTAACCAAAAATTCAAACCATTTGCATGAAAACTAGTAAAAAATTGGTAAATTAGTCATGATTTTTTTTTTTTGTTAATCAGTTCAAACAATTGATTAAAAAGACTGTTTTAAAAATATATTATTTATTTAGTTATAACTAGTTGAATATTTAAACCTTTAAATTTCTCATCTTACTATTGATTTGATTTTTAGAACCTTATTTTTATGGCACATGTTAAATGATTTTTCATTAGCACACAAGAATTTCTCTCTTATTTTTATGAAATAAAAGCAAATTTTTTAAAATGTGTACGTTAATGAAACATTTTAATTTTTAACTATGGTCAACACTAGAATTTGTCTATAGTGATAAGGAAACTACTTTGTCCCTTCTTCACGGTTTTGAGTTCCACTCTTAATAAGGCAAAAAAGAAAAAGAAAAAAAAAAACTCTTGGAGACAGCTATTTTTAATATTTTTTTGTTATTATTTAGTCAATATAAATATTAAAATTTTTTAATAAATAAATTTTATTCATTTATACGTATAAATTCTACAAAAATATAAATACAAACTATATTAATTTATGTGTGTAAAATTCTGATAAATATAAGTATAAATTATATATTTTTTGTCTATAAAACATTTATAAATATGAATGTAAATTATTGACTAAGGGCTTGTTTGGGTGAACTTCTAAGAAAATATCTTTTTTTCGAGTTATCTTTTTTTAAAAGATGTTATGGAGAAGTAAAAGTAATTTTATGTTTGGATATCTCATAAAAAAAATATTTTTATCTATCAATTATGTTTGGGTATAACAATATAAAAGTATTTTTTTGTTTATTTATTACATGAAAAACATCTTTTTTTTTTTAAGAAAAAAGATCTTTTAAAAAAAATGTAAATTACAGCTTCTCAAAAAAGATATTTTTTTTCTAGTGTTTTTACTTTTACTACTAGAAAAAATTTATTAAAAAATATTTTATTTATTAAAAAAAATATTTTTTCATTTTTTTTAACAAAATAATGGCGCCCAAACAAGCACTAAATACAAGAAAAAATGTAGAAATGAATAAACCAATGTTAATAATAATGCACTTACAAGCTGCTAGAAGCATGTCATCATGAACTCGGATTGTTCCAGACATTATCAAACCAAGACCGAATCCAGGAAAAATGTATGCATTATTGGCCTGATCAACAACAATAACATTTTTTAAATCAAAACTCTTTAATTTTCTTATATATATATATATATATATTAATTTTTTTAACCATTTCTAAATGTTCAATTGAGCTTTAGACCTGGCCAGGCACATGTTTCTTCCCATCAATTTCAACCGGGTCAAATGGGCTTCCACTAGCAAAAATTACACGTCCCTGATACAAATCCAATTAGTACCAATGTAATAATTAATACAAAAGTAAAATCTTACATACAATTCATGAAATTAATAGTTAAAAATTATTAGATAATAATTTAGTTAAATATATTAAATTATTTAATAATTTTTAATTATTAATTTTACATAAAGACAACTGTATTTGATTTTTTATCTAATATAAAATAAGAATTAAAATCTTTAAGTATTTGTTTGAGCACGATTCTGTCCGATTATAAGAAAAATAGATACAAGAATTTAACTGGGGCTTAGAAATTTTAAGAATAGTCGATGATAGTATCTGATTCTCTCATAACATGACATAATTGTGGTCAAAGCAGATATGAAAGAATGATATAAAGAAACTTAAATTATAAAAGAATTAAGTTGTGTATTCATATTATTATTACCTTAGTCCAATTATAAGCTTGTTCAGCAGTACATTCTGATTGTGATGTTGGGTTGGAAAGAGCTAGGATAATAGGTTTCTGCAAAAATTGTCACATAATTAACACACATTATCAATTAGCTTAAGTCAACATGACATTGTATATTTAGTGAAAATAGTAGATAACTATGAATTTTCTTCAGAATTTTAATGAAACTAAATTAGACAAATAAAATTGACAAGGTACCTCATTATTGGAGGCCATAGCCTCAACCACTGCTTGAGTGAAAGTTTGGCCTTGTCCTGATGTTCCAATCAATACTGTTGGCTTAATTTGCTGAGTTGAAAAACCATTAAATATGATAAGCAACTTGAAAATTAAAATAAAATGTTTTCTGTCGCGGTCATGTAAAAAAATAGATGAAAATTCATGTGCAGTTAACTTCATGTGAAGTTGATAGTTTAGAGTCGTTAAATGATATAACAGGTTTGACTAACTGCACCTGAATTTTTACCGAAAAAAAATATATTTCTATCTTGTTACACGGAAAGAGTACATTAACTGCTTGGACCAGATCCGATATAGGTTCATGTTCATGAGCCCAAGGCTTCTTGAAATGTTGAAGTGATTCCTTTCTGGAACTAACAATCAATCCCTACAAGATTAGAGTAAAATATTAACAACATAGAAGATGTGAATTTTACAAGATTTTGGAGCTGAATTGAATTCTATGGATAACCTTTGAATCCACCAACCAAATGTTCTTGCGAGCTTTTTCCACTTCAATATTTGTCTGCATACACAATAATAGTTTCTTGGGTAATCTAAATTGTTTATGCAATGTTCTTCTCATCATAAAACCTTAAAAACAGTACTTCCTTTGTTATTTTTATCTGTAACAATCAAAATAGTCTCTCAGTTTTAATCTGTAAATTAAAATAGTCTTTCTATCAATCACCAAGTTAAAATTAACAGAATTCCTACTATTAACTTCTACTGTAAAAGACTCACGTGCAATTATCTTTATGTGAAGTTGATATTTGTCAAATCATCTAATAATTTTCAAATATCAACTTCACATAAAGACAGTGAGTTTTTACGAACTTTCACTCTGACATAGCATCAAAAGGAATAAGTCTAAATTCGGCTACAGACCCGTTTTGATATTTCAAGGGCTATGAGTTCTGCAATTCCGGTGCCAGCCTGTAACCACAAAGAACACAATTCAAAAGATACTTAAAGCTAATGTCGACACAGAATATGATAATTTAAGCTAAAAAAAAGAGAGACAATCTCATAATTAAACTTTTACCTCTCCAGCCCCAAGGAAGAGGAACTTGTGATCAGCTAAGTTTCCTCCGACCAATTTCAGGGCCGCGACAAGTCCGGCGAGGACCACCGACGCTGTTCCCTGCAACAAAGCAGAGGGAATTATAAGAGATAATCATTGGTTAACAATGTAACTAAATCCATCACTGAAGATAAAAACCTCTAACCTGAATATCATCATTGAAAACAAGATGTGTTGACCTATATCTTTCAAGTAGATCAAAAGCATTGTGGTTTGCAAAGTCTTCAAACTGAGAAAACAAAATTCAGAAAACAGAAAAACATTAGTAGATATATCCCATTTAGATTCCAAACAAGATTTTCTAATCATCCTTGAATTCTTAGTACTTCAAAGCAGACAGAAAAGAGTTTTGACAACCTGAACAAGGATTTTTTCTCCATAATTTTGTTTTACTGCAGTCATGAATTCATGCAGAAGTTCATCATATTCCTGGAATCCGAATATTCGAATCAAATTCATTATCATGGAACATTAGATGACAAGAATAATGCCTAATTTGATCCAATATAGTAGGGAAGTGAATCAGAAACCTTGCCAGTTGCTCTTTTATGCCTTAGACCAATGTATAATTCATCATTCAACAGCTTCTCATTGTTTGTACCCACATCAATGGTAATAGGCAAGCACTGAAACAGTTTTATAAGTGATTACCACAAATGTATCATATCAACTACTTCTTTGTGACATAGATAGTAAGCTACTTACAGCAGAAGGACGAACTCCTCCAAGTGCTGTATACAAAGAAAGTTTCCCAACTGGTATTCCCATTCCCTAATAATCCATCACAAGTTACCAAAGTGAAAATCATCAGTGAAGTTATGTTATATTAATCACAGCGAAAAATCGGTATTATCTCTTTAACTTCAATGCCATTTACCCTCTGTGAAGATAATTAAGATGTCGAGATGTAGTATGTTAAGTAGTTTAGTCAAATATGTCAAACTATCTAACAGTTCTCAACTGTCATCTTCACGTGAGTAGTTGCCTTAATTATCATATTATGATATGTTATACATGTGATCAAGTATAATCAAAGTTACCTGACAGCCAAGGTCCCCTAGACCTAAGATCCTTTCTCCATCAGTTACAACTATGACTTGAATGTTCATCTCAGGCCAATTCCTTAGAACTTCAAGAATCCTCCCTCTTAAACACACAATTGCTTCAAAGGTTAATAACACAGAAAGAATTCATTCTGATCCTTCAACAGACATGCCACGTGTCACTTAACGTGAATCCATATATTCATTCTTAGAAACCAAAATGTTTACTTTAAAATTTCGATAACTAGAATAAATCATACTCGCAAAGTTGAGAACCGAAATGAACAATTTTTACTTGTGCAAGTTTAGAGAAACTTACTTCTCTTTCAAGCTTATAAAAAGACCTTGAGGATTTGAGAAGATGCTGCCATATTTCTGGCAAGCTTCACCAACTGTTGGAGTGTAGACAACAGGAAGTAACTCCTCAACATGATCAATAAGAAGCCTATAAAACAACCTTTCATTGCTCTCCTGAAACCCATCATCATCATCATCACATATCAAACTGAAAAACATTAGAATCAAGTACCAAACTTTGCCAATTTATATGTGATTTCAAGCTAAAGATGCATTTCAAAGTTTAGGACAAGAAAAGGGCACCTGAAGATCCATCATTGCCACATACTTCAGCAATGGTACTTGATACTGCCGTATTAGTTGAATGAGTCTCTTCACCTGCATCAATGAAACTGCAATAGTAAGAATCACTTTGACAAACTCAAAATAATCTCTTAGTACCACAAATTTATTTAATTCTTTTAGTGGCTAAATTGTTCATTATAATGAATTTTGTAAGGACAAAGTTCTAGAACTTAGGACACACTATATATTTATATGGTACACAATCTAAAGAAAAATTGTAAGGAATGAAATAATTAATTAAGAATAAGGTGATTCCTTGAGGATTTCGATTTCAGACTAATTAGCCTTGAAGAAAGAAAAAAAAAAGACTAATTAGATCCTCCTTGATAGCAAATAGTAAACACATTATGTCCTTCCGTCTATAGATAGTGCGAAATGAAACGGAATTTTCTATGTATTCCATTATCTACAGTGACATGTCTTATTGCTGTCACGTGAGTATGGAAACAATGTTATTTTGGATAGTAAAACATTCCTTATTTTCTGAATTTCCATATAACCCTCATCAACTATTCTTTATTTTCGACGGAATTTGAACGAAACAGATGAAATTTCGCTCCAAAAATAATTATCTCCACAACGATCTTTGATACTATAATTAACAGTACATATAAGCATTGCCGTTAAATTTTACATGATGAATTCATAGAAGGACGTAACGTATCCACCACTTGCTATCATAAAAGACCTAGTTGATATTTTTTTTTCTGACTAATTAGTCCGGGATCGAAACTCGAACACCTAATTGTCACTTTACTCATTGATTAATTAGAAGATAAGGCAAGCAAGAATTGAAGTAACCTGAGTTTCTTGAGAAATAACTGATGGAGGAAGAAGACCACGCAAGTAATGTGCATCCCTTTCTTGTTCAGTGAATGCCAATCCTTTATTGAAGTGAGGATCTCGCAACAATGTATACCCACTACAATGCAACAAATAAACCATCATATCATAGCATGGTGATCTTCTTCTAGGAAGATCTTCATAAATCTTTGTTTCTGAGTTTAACTCTTGCCACATTCTCTTCTTTTCTTTGTTGTTTTTTGAGTCAAACCAACATTTATTTAGATCCTGTTTCATATTATAATTATAAGAAGCTTTTTATAAAGCTTTATAACTCACCTAGCAACAGAAACACTCCATGGTGTCACAAACTGATCCTCTGTGGCTCTATCCTCGCCGTACACGTCCTTAACACCGCCACCGGCGAAACTTTCCATTCAAACGTTGTCGTTTTCCTTTTAACTCTTCCTTACTTGAAGCACAAGAAACCACTCTTTGAGCACACCAACCCCTTCTCTCTTGGGAAGATAAGTTTTTTCCAACACAAGAAATTAGTCACCCACCTAAGCTTTAGTTGAACTTTTCATAAATCCAACACAAAAATCGCAACAACATAACAAATTATTAATACCCACATAACCAATTTTTCTTGTCTCATGATAATTATTAGAAAGTTCTTTTCTTTATTTAGACGAAAACAGAGTAAAACAGAGCAGCTCTGTGATTTTGTACGAAAAGATAAATCATATCTAAGAAGTTTAAATTTTAAAATAACAGTGCAAACATGCATGAGTAAAAATGAAGTATTTGTATATCATAAGATTACCAAGTTTTGAATAGAAAGAGTAAGAGCTTGTTATTGGGGTTCAATGTAGATCTTTGTGTGTTGTGTGTTGTGAATGTGGATTGAAAAATTGTTTTTGAGTTTATTGTGTTGTCATGAAAAGTGCATCCAGTGTAAGAGAGATCATGGTGGTGAAACAAGTGTGTGATTGAGAGATAGTTTCGGTAGAAAAGAAAAGAAATGAGACACATAAGTTGTAGCAAACATAGAAAGACAGAGTCTTCAGGGATTAATCCCTTGCTTTTCTCTCCCATGTAATAGTACAAATTTTATGCACATATTATTTATCAAGGAAATTCATTCAAATTTCTTGTGTAATGCTGAAAAATCAAGATAGAGATGAGAGAATTAATATAGACATGCTTTTATGTCTATTAAGTCATCTGTTAAAATATAAATAAATAACTAAAAAAACAAGGAGATCACTTTGATAAAGACACTAAAAAAGTAAACATGTATTTTTTTTTAATACATGTGTCATGATATTATTGGACATTTTTATTAAATCGGTTAATAATTTATTTTTTAATAAACTATAATAAAATCGGTTTATTATAGCAACAATAATAAACCCAGTTGTCTGTACTATAATTATTAGACCCGATTTGATCCGACCGATTTACACAATTTAAAGCGAATCATGTTTAAATATTTTGATAAAAAGACAAATATATCCCTAATTTTTATTTTAAAAAAAAACTATGACCCAGTGGGTTATGTAAATTGGTCGGTTTGACCGGATCTGATAACAATTGGATTTATTGTTATTATTATAAAAAAATCGGTTTTATTCTAATTTTTTTAAAATTTAAAAATAACCGGTTCATTAATACATCCAATAATAATGCTACACATAAGTGTCTTTACAAAAAGACGTTTTACGCCTCTCTATGGGAGCATCCTCCAAAAAACAATTGTCTCTGTTGCTCCTTTTTTTTTTATTTTCGGGGTGTGGTGATTTAATTTTTGGTGAAAGTCACAACAAAATGTCCTCAAAAAAAATATGGAAGTCCAATATTGGCATATTGCAAATCCAAAATATTTTGGTTCTGCATTTTGTGTTACTATTGGTTCAGAAGTTTCAAGCATAACCTTACATTAAACGTCAACTCCTATTAAGTACAATGCTAGATTCTGTACGTTTGAAAGTGCAAATAGACATTTTATTCTAACAACGTAGATATGAATATGATGAGACTATATATATATATATATATATATATAAAAGCTTAGTACCTAATAACCATTATAGCAGACAAGGGTAGGTTGCAAAATTTGGACTTAAGATGCAAGAGCTTACTTGTTATCAAATTAAATTTAGACAAAGAAAGTGAAGGTGGTAAAAGAATAAATTTTTATTCACCACAATAAGGTAATATCATTACAAAGAAAAAAAAAAAAACTAATTTCTTCTATGCAGCAAAGCAAACTAACAATAATACCAACATTCATATGATTTACACTTACTGGTTACTTCAAAACCCTCAAAGAACTGCTATCAAAAATATTGTTGTCACCGACCATATGCTGCATAAAATCTTTCTGGAGTGCTGGCTACAGCATCAGTTATATATATATATATATATACACATACAAATCACTAGGACTTCTAGAATTTTTTCCAGAACATAACTTCATCATATTTTGTTACAATGCAGCTCTCTTTTATCTTGTTTGGAAGTTCAGTGCCCTGATGCATACGGCAAACACAAAGGCGAAGAAGACAGCGAAAAGCACCAAAACTGCAGCAACTGGCCCCATGAAGTCTGATTTGAAACCATAATGGTGGTTAATATAATCTTTGACAGTGTAGTTCCTATTTTCGCTGGCTATAAACATTTCGGTGGTGATATCTCTGTACTGTGAAACGATTAGTCCATACACTGTCCATGCCACAGGACAAATCCAGTAGTACCAAATCCACCATTTAGGAATTTTCTGAAATGCCAAAGTTGGTAGAGAAACTATGTTAGCATATAGATGATAAAGGCCTAAAGGGTATAAAGAAGAAAGAAGGTGAATGTTACTCACAGGTCTTGGGATAAAGAAACCAGAGAAGAGATTGAAGAGTCCATAGAATGCTGCTGCGAAGATCGATGCAACTTGATGGTTTGGTGTGATGGAAACAGTCATCATGCCATAGTATGTGAAGTACAAGAAGGAGAAGAAGCTGACAAAGAAGAACCAAAAGAACTTCTCCACCTTCCAGTCAAAGGACACCATTGCATACACTATGAGTGAGTAATACACAGCTTGGATGAATACATAAGGAATCTCAGTAAGAACCTGAAATTGAAAAGAGATTCAATGGAGGTAAGGTTAGCATAACAAGCAAACAGAACTAGGATTCTGTGTTTGGCATAGCTGATCAAGTATTAACATCTGGTATGTAAGCTTACCTGTGCAATGGCATAAGGCATAGGAGCATACATTCCGGCGGCTCTTTCTCGATAGAATACAGTTCGTTCAATGGCTACTACCGGTTGGACAGTTTGGCAGTTGTTAATTCCAACGAAAATAACTGCAGCATACATTGCTCCAATAACCATGGTCAAGCTAGATGTGGTCAACCTGCAAAAAGATAACAAGAGAGAAAATTAGTTCAAAGTTGATAATGATTAATGAATGATTGAAGAATAAAGCAGTTAAGATTTATTTTATAATCTTACGTGTGCTTGCCAACTCTCCAGAACACTGTCCCAATCATGAGAGCACTTGCTAAGGTGAAGAAGAATCTAACAAGATTGTAATCTGGACTTCTCCAATATGTCAGCCATTGCTTCCATAAACAAGATGTGAACTGACCCCATGCATTTTGAGAGTACTTGGTGGGGAAATATAGATCCTTTGCGCCAGGAGGCGGCGTGCTTAGCTCCTTCACAAGAGTTTTGTTGCGCCTGCGCGAGCAATAAGAGATTGCTTTAGCTTCAAGCAACAAAAAAAAGAGGTATTGGAAATGTGTTAAGTGCTCAAATTGTTTTATTTTATCAACTTACTGGAACAAAGCAGAGTTCCTGTAGTATTCAGCAAAGTCCATTCCAAGCCGGACTTCGGCTGCAATGGAACTTACTTCAAGCATCCATGTTGCAGGGTTGTACATTTCCTTGATCTTTGGGACACCTGGAATTGCCTCAAAGTATTCTACAATCTTTTGCGAGTTCCGGCCTAAAGGTCCTGAGTAGATCACTTGCCCTCCTCTTTTCATCAGCAAGAGCTGGTGCAAAAGGAAATATTTAGTACCAAAGAGATTCTACAAAGTTCGCCGTGTTTAAGGTTTATGGTTTAGGGTTTTCTTTGTTGTTTACCTCGTCAAAAGCTTCAAAGATATCTATGCTAGGCTGGTGAATTGTGCAGACAACTGTTCTTCCGGTGTCCACAGTGTTCCTCACTGTTCTCATAACAATGGCTGCTGCTCTTGCATCAAGACCTGAGGTTGGTTCATCCATGAAAATGATTGAAGGATTAGCAACAAGCTCGACAGCGATTGTCAGCCTCTTTCGCTGTTCGGTCGACAGCCCTGTAACTCCTGGAAGCCCAACTATAGCATCCTTGAGACTATCCAACTCTACCAAGTCCATAACTTGGTCCACAAATTGCTGAGATGATTAACAAAAGAAGAACAAGAAGAAATGTTATACCAGTCCTTCTATGAACCTTTACCAACAGAACAATCTAGAATCAAAGTATATGGTGCTTACTGTCTTTTCTTCGCGGCTAACTTCTTTAGGCAAGCGAAGGAATGCCGAGTAAAGCAAAGATTCTCGGATAGTAACTTGTGGCGAATGAATATCGGTCTGTTCGCAGTAACCTGAAACTCTAGCAAAGGTTTCTTGCTTCTTAGGGAACCCGGAGATTCTAATATCTCCTTCAATGTAACCACCGGTCTTTCTTCCGGCCAAAACATCCATCAAAGTTGTCTTCCCAGCTCCACTGACTCCCATCAGAGCAGTCAAGACTCCAGGCCTAAAGGCACTTGTTACTTCCCTCAGAAGTTGCAGCCTATCCTCTGCCACTCCTTGCTCTTTCATTTCCTGTCGAATGCAGCCGAGTTAGGAACAAGTCTCCTTCATAGATTCCATGGATTCTTAAGAGGGAAAGAAAGATATATAGGCATTGTATTCAACAAGTGAATGTGATTCTTACTGCAGGCATGTCCACATAGTAATTAACACTGTCAAAGGACATTGCAAGTGGCTGGAAAGGTAGAATCATTCCTCTCTTTGGGGCTACACCAGTGGCCGAATCAAGTGTCGAATCAGAATTTCTTGTTCCATTGGGATTAGACCGGCTGCTCATTCGCTGCATCGCAACTTCACCTATACAAGCATAATTAGCAACCATCCATAACTGCATCAAGAAGAACACAACACATTTTCTTCATTGATACTTACTTGAGTTATTTCCATCAGCCTTAGACAACGACCGGAGCATTGATTCTCGATTGGTTTCTGGTGGCCTAACTAGTCTTGGTTCTTCGCCCACCTCCATTTCGCTCGCATCTTCTTCAGTTATAATTGCTTGTTTCTTTCCAAGAGCTATTGAAACAAAACAAGAGAATACAAAATCCTTGTCAAGACAAAACAATTGAAGAACTAATTCAGCTAAAAGATTGATGAGGATGTGAGATCTTACGATTTAGGTACATAAGTGCAAGAGTAAACAGAACATTGTACAAAATAGTGAAGGCTAAAAGTGATCCTACACCAATCCAGTACCAGTTCTTGTTGGCAAAAGCATCAAAGTTTCTTAATGTAGACACACCTAATGTCAAATTTGCCTGTGTAGGAGACTGCATTCAAAGAAAAAATTTGAGAAAAGCAATCACTTATTTAAAATATGCAAATTAAAAGCTTCTGCTACTTACTGGTTTGCTCCATCTTGGTGCATATAATTCATTCACAGCAAGGGCATTGAAAGCATATGTTAGTGGTGAAACCCAGTATCCCCACACCCACCAATTTGGAATTTCACCTGTGATCATTTAAGAATCCATGTTAGCATTTTCATTGAACAGGTGACAAACAATGTAATGTAAGGTTTTGATGATTCGATTCGACTCACGTTTCGGAAGGATGAAACCACCAAGAAGGAAAACAAGAAGAAGCATGAGTGCACCACCAGTGTTTGCTATGATCATTGTTCTGCAGACTCCAGAAATGAACCTAAACATTCCAGCAGCCATTTGTTGAACAAGGAACACCAACAAAAGTTGCTTGAAGAACCTGAAAAGTTTCACAATTAGTACTATAAATAATATGAATACCTAAGATAACTTGAGCAACAAGTTATCATCTTTTTACCTCTCAGCTTCAGGTGCAAATCCTATAGTGTAGTAGGTAACAAGCACCCAAACAAGAGACTCGAATATTGAAATTGGAATCCTCAAGAGGAAATTGGGAAGAGTGTAAGTCCAAGCAGGGTGGAAAAGATGATCCCTCTGCTTGTAAAACACAGGAAGCCTTTGAATGGTGAGTGCAAGCTCAGCAAAACCATTGAACATGTTCATGATCATGCTAAACAAGATTGCGCCGACGTAGAGGGCTGCATCGTCCTCATTTCGCCGGTGCATTTTCGTCCTTATAAACACAGTGGCGGCGATGAAGGCAATAATGATGATCTGGACAGTCTTGAAGATGTAGACAAATGAGTTCCTCTTGATGAGGAGCCACTCTTTGTCCCAACATGCTCTTAGAAGGTCCATTTTGGGAACTGACCATTTGTTGTATACAAGTGCTGCTTTGTGTGCTCTTGATCTGTCAAATGGCACTCTTAGCTCATTTTCCAGTTGCATTCCAACATGGAATCTTTTGAACTTGTTTGTGAATTCTGTTACAGTTACATAACGGTATGGTATGTTTCTGTCTGCCCAATATTGTTCTTGATCCTTTCTTGAGGTAACCTGTTACAAATTTGATTCTATTTTAGAAACATTCAGAACTAATAGTTTAGATTCTGATACTTATTGTTTTACAAAAATGCTATTCGTACACTAAAATCAGTCACTAAAATCAGCCACCAATGTATTTGTGTATAAATACTTGTGTATTTGTATTTCAACATATATTTTATAGAGAAAAGGATAAATAGGTCCTGACCTTTTGCCCTGTAGACATTTTCGTCCCTGACCATTGAAAAATACTTTTAAGTCCCTGACATTCACAAAACTTGGACGGATCAATCCCCCGTCCAAATGCCTCCGTCAGGGATTGATCTGTCCAAGTTTTGTGAAGGTCAGAGACTTAAAAGTATTTTTCAATGGTCAAGGACAAAAATGTTCGCAAAGTAAAAGGTCAGGGACCTATTTGTCATTTTCTATATTTTATATTGATGGCCAACTTTAGTTGCTAATTTTAATATACACGTAGTATAGTTGTTTATTTTAAGTAGTTTAGTCCAACATATCAAATCAGCTAATAATTTTCTGTTATTTTCGTCATATAAAAACACCTTTATATGAAGTAGCCAGCTCAGCACATTCCAGCTCAGCATAACAACTAACTAACTTCATTTACCAGAGGCCCTTATTAGTTTTTATTGGGCCTAAAGAAGCCCATATTAGTTAACATTGTGGCAAGGTCAATATTGTAATTAACATGATGATACTATGATGTCAATGAATATGTATTCATGTTATAGAATTGTTACCTCTTGTAAAAAGTCAGCAATGCCCTTTCTCTCAGGGCATTTGAATCCACATGATTCAAAGAACTCAACAATGTGCTCACGTGGACCCTGGTAGACAATTTGGCCCTCAGAAATGAGAATGATGTCATCAAAGAGATTGAATGTCTCAGGAGCTGGTTGGAGAAGGGACATTAGGATTGTTCCTTCAGTGAGGTGCACAATTTGTTGCAAGCATTTCACTATTTGATATGTTGTGGAGCTATCAAGACCAGTGGATATCTCATCCATAAACAGTGTTTTTGTGGGCCCAACAATCATCTCACCTATACAGTAAAACACCAAAAAAGACCATTTAGTTTTATGAACATGTTTGTTAAGTGGGACAAAAAAAACATATAAAAAAATATTAAATAATTAAATATCATATTTTATCGAACAATTAAAAAAAATTGAAAGAATCTACTCCCCTGTGACTAAAATGTATATTATAATGAACATAAGGTAATTAATTTATTAAAAGCCCATAACTACATGAAAATGATTGAAAGGTATATGACATAGAGAGAGCATAACAGAAGGTATTAAAGAATTCAAGTATGGAGAGTTGAAAGTCTTAATAGATTGAAAATAAGATATATTAATTTATAATTTGTTCTATTTAGTGACAATAACAAATTATATTTTATATATTTATATATATATATATTTGCAGGTAAAGGAGAAAGAACAAGTTCAACTAAATAATTCGAGTTAGGTGACTAAGAATTGATTTGGCCACACTTTTCTTAATCTTTTGAAAAAGAAAATTTGGCATTTTTTTGGTTTTTGTACACAAGTGTTGGTGGCCGCCATGGGGTCCATGAACAAAAGCTTCTTCAAAATAGAAGCCCAAGGTTGAAATTAAAATAATAAAATAATGTCAGAAATATGATGTGGATGTTGACAATAATTTGGACTTTTGGGTCCAATCCAATAAGATAGGAAAAAGACATTTAATTTAAGGTGGAAACTTAGATGCAATCGACTTCACATGAAGTTGATACTGAGGGTCGTTAAATGATTTGATTGATTTGACTAAATTTTTATCTAACAGCTCTCAGATATCAACTTTATGTGAAGTTGACTTCACCTGAGTTTTTACCTTAATTTAATAATAAAAAAATTTAAATATCTTCGGTAGTTCTAATTTCTAAAACAAACTAACCAGTTGTGACACGCTTCTTTTGGCCACCAGACACACCTCTATGCATTTCATCTCCAACAATAGTATCCTTGCAAATATCAAGACCTAAAATCTGTTTCATGAACATTGATTTGTTAGAACAAAATGACATCATTGGACATGCTAATTTAGAATTTAATTTAATAATGTGAGGGTAGTTTAGGTAATTCATGTAACAAAAGTGGTTATCCTGCTGGGGCCTACTATGTGGGACCATGAAATGTAAAATCAGACAAGCAATGTAGGGTAGGTGAGTTGACAATTTTGTCAAGTAGATCAGAATTAGGTGCTTAGAATCTAATTTAGAATCTCAAAGTTATAAACTATAAAGTGAAGAAAAAACATTCTAGTTTATGTCCACATTCATCTAAACTTAAAAAAAATTAAAGGGCTAAATATGTAATTACTTACTTTAAGAGTATAATCAGTGATGAGACTGCTTTCTGTTCCTTCCATTGCAGTTGCCTAAAATAAATAAATAAATAAATAAATAAATAAAATAACCAAATGAAAAATTAAATATTAAATTAAGAGTGAATACCCCATCCAATTCCTGACAATTATTTCAAAAGGACAACGAGGTCAAAAAAAATATCCAATTTGGCCCCTGATCTTTTTTTTTGACTGATTAGCCCTTGTGCCAAAAAAAATAACATTGACTTTTTTTGTGCACAAAGACCTCGTTGTCCTTTCGAGATAATTGTCAGGGACTGGATTGAATTTTTTTTTTTTTGTCAAGGACTTCGTTGTCTTTCGAGATAATTGTGAGTGACTGTTTTGGATTTTTCTCTTAAATTCTTTTAATGAAAATAACTACCTTCATGAAAAGGTCAAGTTCTGCCTCTGGAAATATGCCAGCTTCCTTTTCTCTTCTAGCAACCTCGGCTAATAGATCTATAATATCATTAAAAAAAATAATATATTATAAATTAGTTACATAAATAATAATAATAATAATAATAATAATAATAATAATAATAATAATAATAATAATTTGAATTGAATTTACCATATCTAGTTCCAACTCCTTGGCACCTAGCTGAGAAATCAAGTGTCTCCTTAACTGTCATTTCTCCAACATGAACATCATTTTGGCTAATGTATGCTGAAGTCTTTCTTGGCACAAATTCATTAGGCTTATGTCCATTATAACTAATTTCTCCGGTAACCTATTTAATCAAAACCAATCACATTTATTTAATACAATCCCGCTACATTACCAACAGTATTTCTGACAACTTCTGCCAATTCTTATTTACAACTGTGTTTAATGGAAGTGTCTTTGTGGATATGTCTAATAAAAATATCTTTTTTATGGCTATGTTTAATAGAAGTGTCTTTATAGATATATTTTCCGAATGTATCTCTTTATATATGTGTTTAAAATATAATAATTAATTATTATTAGCAATAAATTGGTAGATAATATGTTCCTATACTTTTCCTATTTAATAATTCTTATGCATCATTAATTTCATTATAATGATTGTGTATGAATCTACCTTCAATTCAGAGTCCAATTTTCCAGCCAATGCCAACAAAAGAGTTGTTTTTCCTGAAGAAGGTGGGCCAAGTAAAAGGGCCATCCTGCATAAAATTACGAAAATTACTACGATATTCTATAAAATTATAAGATATCAGTATTTTCTGTGTTCAGGATTTAGGGTTTAATTCTACGAATGGTAAAAACTTTCATCGATATTATGGTACCTCGAGGGTTTAACAATTCCGGAGGCATTCTTAAGAATTGTGAGCTTTGTTCTTTTAGTAGTACTAATCCCACACATGCCAAGTGCTGATTCTAGAATGTTCAATGCAGTGTTTGGAAGTGTTGGCAAAGCTCTGCTTCCAACATAGGAATTAGCCTCAACTGTCAAATTCTGAAACCTTACTTCAACTGTTGGAAGTTTGATTCCAACCCTGCAATTTGGAACAATCTCTAATAATTTAGATCAAAGTCTTTGGTGATTTAATTACAATTGTTGTACTAATAATAATAATGTACTATTTACACTATTCATTGCAGCAAGAGATTAAGTCTCTTAATTATTATTAATGATAAGCCAAAAAAATTAAGTGAACAATAAAGTTTTCATTCATTCCTAATTCAGTCTTAACAATACTAAGTTTCAAAATTAATTAAGGGTTAAAGGGTAAATCAGATTCCTCCCTTCTTCTTCCATGAAACTGTTCTTTTTGTCTTTTTGTTAGTTTTCAGCAGATGATAAAGACAAATTTATCTTATCATATAAAATATGAAAAAACATAAAAAAGACATATTAGTAGCCACATAAAAAGTATTTATAAATTATCTATAAAGTTGTCTTTTTAAATTCAATAAAATTAACTTGTTACTACTACAAGTTAATCATCATAATAACAGTTTTGATTTGAGAATTGATGAGAACTCACTTATCAATTCTGTTTCTGAACTTGGTCAAGAACTTCTCATTATCCTCTTCAGCAACCTTGAAGATTTGATCAATGATTTGTTGCCTCTCATTCATATCAAGCTTCCTAACATCAACTTCTCTATGCTGAGCCTTGGCATCATGATGATGATGATGATCACCTTCACCAAAATTCTGAATGATACTTGTTCTCAACCTATCATAGGTTGGAAGCTTCTCAATTGCAGCCCATTTCAGAGCCTCTTCATCTTCATCAACATGTGAGGTTCTCCTTGAATATCTCCCACTTGCAAATACCTCTTCCATTTTCCAACTTGATCTGCTTAAGCTCCTGCTTATGCTTCTGCTTAAATTTGAATCCATCTTTGGATTCTTTTGCCACCACCCCTCTTCTGATTTTCATTCAAAAATCACTCATATCAATCAAACAACAAATGGGGTGCTTTTGATCATGCTTCAAAATTAAAACACACCATAAAAATCATCTCTTTTTTAAGAATATAATGTTATGTTATGAACAGAACAAAACAGAACAAATGGCTTGGTTTTTATATAAAACAAGCATTGTTAAGTATGAGAAGTCTAATTCCCATTAATAAACATAAAAATTAACAAAACAAAACCAAAACAGAAAAAAAAAAACTTACTTTAATTTCTTCTAAGCTTCACTCTTGTTTGATTTATGTACTTGTGTCATAAAATTCTTGTTAGGCTTCTGAACTGAGCTTTGTCTCAGTTCTGAAGAGAAGCTAAGTGGTGTTGCATGCAATGTTATGTAGCATACATTTATATGAGTGAGTGAAGGGGTTTGGTGTTATAGGAAGACTCTTTTTTTTTTTTTTTGTCTTAAATCTTAATTGGTTAATTGGTTATTGGTTAAATAATCCTATTTTCTAGTTAGAATTGGAAATTTGGCGTGTAACAACTTTACTAATATGAAAATATTTTATATAAAAATTGATGTGTTGAATTAATATGCAAGTTGGGCAAAAAATCCGAAAAAGGGGTGAGAGTGTGAGAGAGTCAAACATGACCAGCGTTTCCGATTTCTTTGCACCTTCCTACTACAAATGCGTTCTTTTGAACAAGCCAAAATTATTCATTTAATTTAATTAAATTATATATTTATATCTATACCTAATAGTAGGTACTTTGTAATTATTTTTCTTTTGTTTTTTTTTTATTTATAATTCAAGAATAAATTATTATTTTTATCAATAAAAATTTAAAATAGTGACAAATTATTTAGGAAAAATGAAATTAATTTTGTACTTGTAAAAATTAAATAAATTATTATTTTTATTTATAAATGTTAGAGAATGTTGGCAAATTTAGACATGAATAAAATTAATATTTGGATACTTTTAGTATTTTAGTTATACTTTTGTAGATATAAAGTTAATTTAATTCATTCAAGAGAAAAGGACAAATAGATCCCTGACTTTTTGCCCCGCGAACATTTTCGTCATTGACCATTGAAAAATACTTTTAAGTCTCTGACCTTCACAAAATTTGGACGGATCAGTCCCTGACGGAGGCATTTAGACGGATCAGTCCCTGACGGAGGCATTTAGACGGAGGGACTGATCCGTCTAAGTTTTGTGAAGGTCAGGAACTTAAAAATATTTTTCAATGGTCAGGGACGAAAATGTCCGTGGGACAAAAAGTTAGGGGCCTATTTGTCCTTTTCTCTTAATTCATTGATAAATTTATTAGTGTTGTGAATTTTGATGGGAAAAATAATAATTTTTTTATTAATTTTTTTTACCTGTACTGGTTAACTAAGTTTTCAAAATGTGTTTGTTTTTTGCTGTTAATAATTATATATGTATTATGTAGTAAATTATGTTAATATACAAAAATAAAAAAAAGGCCCAACAAGAAATTAAATTAAATTCAATATGCTTGAGTGTTGAATACTTGAATCACCTTAAATATGTTTGTGTTTTATATATTTGGTCCTCTTATATATCACATTTGTGTTGTTAGTTTTTATATATTTTTTCACTTAATTAGACTGTTTAATATTATAAATAAATAATATGCTATGTATGTACGAGTAAAAATCATACAAGGAGCTAGTAACAAATATCTAAAAAGTTAATCATAAAATTACTTTTTTTTAAATTTAAATTAATAGAAGAAGACACATAAATAGTTATATTTCTAACACATTTTTTTAAATAAAAATCTCTTTTAAATTTGTTTAAATTTTTTCATAAGTTTTCTTTCTCTTTTTAATGTGCCTTATACTTAATTCTTTTTCTTTTAGGATCTTACAAGGGTCGAATTTTAAATATTTCGGTCATAAAAATAATAATATCATGTCAAAAAATTAATTCTTTCAAAAATTTAAGACAATAAAAAGAAGTACATGAATAATTATATATCTAACAAGTTTACTAATTCTATTTCTTCATTTAAATTAAAGATGAGTATTGATTTTATATGTACAATTCACTATTAAGATTAATTAGTCCCAGTTAATGAAAAATTTTAAGATTAGTCCATTCCATTAAAATGATCTAGTTTTACCTTTTAATAATAATAATAATAATAATAATAATATTTAATTACTTTACTGGTTCTTATAGTTTCGCAAAATTTTCAATTAGGTCTCTATACTTTTTTTTTCTTTTAATTGAGTCTTTACACCAAATTTTTTTTAATTGGTTCCTATACTTTTTTTCTTTTTATTTAGGTCCCTGTACCAATTCTTTTTTTTTAGTTGGGTCCCTATAAAATTAAGCCAATTACTACTAAGAGGGATTTAATTAAAAAAAAATTGGTGTAAGGATCCAATTAAAAAAAAATATAAGGACCTAATTGAAAATTTCACAAAACTATAGGGACCAACAGAGTAATTAAACCTAATAATAATAATAATAATAATAATAATAATAATAATAATAATAATAATAATAATAATAATAATAATAATAATAATAATAATAATAATACCTTGAGAAAAGAAATGTAGGGTGTGGTGATAGAAATGTTTTTTGGTCACGTTTAATGTTTGGACGTGTAATAAGTTTCATTGTTCTCACTTACCTTCTCATCAGACCAATTCCAGAATTAACTGAATAGAAGGTATGTAGGAAAATATGAGTGAATCACTTGTCACGATTATATAATTTTCCTCATTTTTCTTGTAATGTGAATAAAACTATGAATAGTTAAAAGCCAAAAGCCGAAGAGCAAGGACACCTTATTATTCAATTCAGTAGTTATGTAAAACTGCAACAGAAATTATCAACAACTAACCATCTTATTATTATGTCCCTTAAATTAATAACTAGAAAAAATTAATCCCAAAGGAAACAATATGACCTATGTTATTGGCATGAGTTTGACCAAGTTCTTTCCTCATTTACATTCACATTTAATTTATATATATAAAAAAAAATAGATATGGACACACTTGCAATAATTGGTAAAAGAGAAATAGCAAAGTCTTCTATGGCAGCTTAAGTGGGGGTTGAAATGTCCCCACCAAGTTCTTTTCCCTTCTACCTACTTCAAATAATATAATCCATTATATATTTTAGGAAAATTTTCAAGTGTGCCGTCGTACCATTATTTCAGTGATTTTTAACCGTTGATCTTAATTATAAAAAATATATATAATATATATAATTAACATCAACGGTTAAAAATCACTAATACACCGGTATGATGGTACACTTAAAAATCTTCCTATATTTTAATTTTAAATCTCCTTTTCTCTACTTGATTATTGTCTTAAGTCTTTTTTTAATTTGTGTAATTAGTATATAGCTTTGATTAAAGAAATATTATTTACATTATGGTAAGGTTAATTTTTTTAGGCAGACAACTTTTTTTTGTTTTTTCAAAAAATGAAATTTGAACTACCTAAACTAATTGAATTGTTCAAGACTTTAGTTGAAGAAAAAATGAATAAATAGTCACTCTCTGTTGGTAAATGATTATCTCAAATATAATATATACATCACAAATTTTATCATGAAAAAAAAAATTAATGCATTCTTCCACATTTTTTGGGTGTTGAATATGTAGACACAAAAGTATATTCAATTCACACTCACATGCACACACAAAATAAAATAATAATAATGATAATAATCAGGTAATATCAAATTAACGTCATAGTGGTACATAATACGGTCACCAACCCCATTGTTCACTTTTATGAAAAAGATAAAGGGACAAATCTGTTCTTAATTTTTTGGTCAGTGAATATTTAAATTTTTTAAAATTTAAAAATATATTTAAAGTTTTAATGTTTTTAAAATTTAGAGACATTGATTTTTAAGTGTAATTTTTTTATTTTAATTTTTTTTTATATGTACATTTGTATCAATTATAATAGAAGTTACGTTTAATTTTTTGTTAAATTTGACAAACTCAAATAAATATGAGAGATCAATAAATCTAAATTTTAAAAATATTAAAAATTTAAATATATTTTAAAATTTTTAAAAACTTAAATATCTGCAAATTAAAAAGTCAAAATCTTAAGAATCTATTTTTTTTATAAAATAATGTGTTGAGAAAATATAAAAAATATGTAAGCACACAGAGTCAAAATTTTCTGATTTTATATTCAAATATTATTATCTTTATTATAGATTGTTTTCCTTGTTCATTTGACTATGGTCAGAGTATATTAGAGAGCATAATAGAAATTACTATTGCATCTGGATTATAAAAGTTGATACTATTTGTTTCGGGCCCCAGATGTTAGTTGGGTAAGATGAGAATTCTCCACACAAAATAAAATATTTTAAATTAACCTGGTCTTTTTTATTTGTTTATTTTGTTGTGTGTAAGATTTGTCGTCTAGTTATTTGAAATTAATAATGCGACATTATCCAACAACAAAAAACTAATTAATTAAGTATTGTTATTAGCTATTGGCTCAAAGTAGGGGTGTGCATGGTCCGCCTGATTCGAAGATTCGGCTCGGCCTCGAACATTTTAGGGACTATTTTGGTTTGATTTTACTGGATTTAAGGTCGGAGTAAGGGTTTCAAAAATAGATCCGGTCATTATTTCGAGTCGGGTCTGGATTATGGCTCGGGTCACCCGAAGTCGGTCCGATGATCCGGTCATCATACATAATTAATATTTTGTGTCATTAGTGATGGATGATGACTATTCTTATATGGAATTTAAGTATTATAAACCTTAATATTTTGTGTTATTAGTTATTATAAGACTATAAGTTAATGTTTTATGTTTAAAATGCATAAGATTTTAGGGTAATGCATAATATTGTGTTATTTATATTGATTTAAATATTTGGTGTTATTAGATAATATTAGTATTGATTATGGTTATGATTTAATTTTAAGAAGAGTTGGTTCTTGTTATATTTTTCTAAGTAAATTTTAGCATGTCAAATAATGGTTGGAGTTTTGGAAATTTGGATATTCTAGGGCTGTCAAACGGGCTAGCCCGCCCATTTAGGCCCGGCCCGTTAAGCCCGCTTTATTCGTGGGCAGAATTTTCTAGCCCGGACCGTTTATGGTTAGCCCGATGGGTTAAACGGGTCAGCCCGTTTATCATTTTATTTTTTTTTTTTTAAATATTTTGACAAAAAATACCACTTTTAAGTCAAAAACCATTAAAAATAATTTTTTTTAGTTGATGGGTCAGATTTTCGGATCGAATCGGGAGAAATATTAGCTAAAAGTGCTACTTTTTTTTAAAAAATATAAAAAAAAAAAATAAACGGGCCACCCGTTTAGCCTGCGGGCTAGCACGTTTAACCCGTCATTTTTTTCGGGTTAATCGGGCTCAGCCCGTTTAGCCCGAAATTTAAACGGGCTTAATTTTAGAGGCAAAGCCCGCCCATTTAAACGGGTAAACAGGCTGATCCAATGGGTTTAGCCCATTTTGACGGCTCTAATATTTTCATATGCTAGCTTATAAGAAGGTATCAAGGTAATGTAATGTTAACGGTCCGGTTTTTATCCGATATAATCGTGGTCCGAAAGTGTATAAGTTTCATCGGGTCTAGGGTCGAATTCGAGTCTAATAAATAAGTCCGGTATATATTTCGAATCGGATTTATGTCACATCAAATCCGATTTCACCCGACCATGCACACTCCTAGCTCAAGGCACTTGGAATTTGGGAACTTAGTTTCATGTAATCTATTAATCTAAGGTTGTATTCCCTTATACAGACACGTGATTCTAAGAGAAAGATATAAAAAAATAAAATTATATTTAACGGATAATATACGAATAAAAATAATATATTTAAAAATATTAAATTAATATATTTTATATTTTTTGATAAAAAATAATAAAAAATATTAACAAAAAATACATTTTTATTTTTTTATTTTTTTTATTTTTATTAAATTTTCATAAATATATTTTTTATTATTATATTTTTTATAAAAATAAAAATCAATTCAATTTTTATAATTTATTTAAATTTATCATTAAATAAAATACAATAATACTAAAATTTATGTATGTGTTTTTTTTGTCTTATTTTATTTTTAAAACCAAATCTAATCTAAGTTACGGTCGTAATATATATAAGGAATATCTTATTTAACTATCTAAATTATAAAAGTATTGTTCAATATCAGTTAATTTTTTATTTTAAATTTTAATCTTAATTTTTAAATCCTAAAAAAATATAAAATAATTTTACAACCAAAAAAAAAGGATTAATGTTGATTTTTATATAATATTAAATGTTTGGTTTTATTGTTATTATTTGGAGTATTTGGTTAAAAATGAATGACAAAATTTTCAAGAATAAAATTAGATATTACAGAAATAGTTAACAGATTAATTAAGAGTTACAAAAAATAGAATGATATTTGATTTTTTAGATGTTAATATTTTTTGTCGAAAATAATTAAGAATTAATTTATTTTATCTGTGTAGTAGTTAGTACTACCTTGTGTTAAGTTTTTTGTTTAAAAAAAATATTTGGGGACGCGGTTGTCATATCAAAATTTTGCCCTAGAGAAACCCCAAAAGGAAAAATATACCTTACAGGTTTGAACAAGCAAATGAAGAGAATATCTGGTCTTGCTCCATTGAATATGATTGGTTAAAGTCATTATTAAGTATTAACACGTTCAAAGTTTTGTACTATCTCTGACAATTACTTCAATTCACTCGTTGTAATTTCTAAATGCCTCATCTGTCTTTTTTTTTTTTTTTTTTTGCTTCCTTAGCTTGTTAAAGACCAAGAGTCTTCATTTTTCATCAATGCATTCTAATTAGAAACGTTACACAAACGCTACTATATATTCAATTATTCATGCATTGTTCCCTTCTATTAGATCAAGTCAATTTAATTTTCTCAATGCAAAAATGGTTATATAGTTGTCATTCAACATTTGATGTAATCGAGATTTTCTAGGATCAGGTATTTATTGTTGTTCTTGACTTTGGAATTGGAATGCTATTGTCCATTTATTGGTCATTGGAATTTTGAGTAACTTAATTAACTTATTATTGTAACAAACTTGAGTTGGTGGAGGAATAATCGATTCAGTTGTTTATTTAAATAAATATAAAAATTTTAAATTTTATTTTGCATATGTAATAATTTATTAATTAATAATAAATTTTTAAATATAATTTAAATTCGTAACAAATTAATTCTTAACTTATCGGATTAAGATATAATACAAAATAAAAGATTAACTTATATATAGAACGATTTGAATTAATAAGGAAGCTTCAAATTAAATTCTAGGAAAGGCATTTGGGTTTAATTTGTAGCATTCTTTTTATATATCTTGTAATTTGATTCCGAAGCCAATATGCAATTGCTTAATTATTGTGGTGCGACATAAATTTATTTGGCTTTAAATGTTAAACAATTATATTTTTAGATAATATATTTGAGAAAAGTTTAAAGGTCAGGAATTTTAATTTATATTGACCAATATTTTTAGTTAAAAATTTAATATTTTTAATCTAATAATTTAAAATTATATTTTTACCAAATATTTTTAAAGAATAAAATATTATTTTTACTCATAAATGTTTAAAAAGGTGACAACTTTAACAAAAAAAATAAATTTGTAATCATAAAAAATAGATTTTAACTAATCAAATCTTAAAAGTTTATTTAAAATTCTTAAATTATTTTTCCTAACGCAATCTATCTCATTTCTTTCAATTCTACTGCCTCTTTCTCTTTATCACATGAACAACAAATTTTTGTTATATTGGCTTGAAGGATTATTATATGTTCTATAACACGTTATGAAAAAAAAAATTCTAAAAATCTATTTTATACTTAAATTTTATTTTAAAAATAATATATAGATAAGATCTAAATACCTGTGTACGCTAATAAGAATTATTGTTTCTCTCGATCGTACGATGGTGTTATGCGTATTCACACCAAAATTAGTCTTTGCAGTTAACTCCTTGATCAATGGATATTGAATTTAAATTGAAAAATCTCTTTACACACTATAAAATTTTTTTTCCAAGAATTCGATTCACATACATATATGTATAGATGTAAAGGAATAAAACTCTTGCTACTAATCTAAATTTCCTTTGCTCTTGTCATATATATATATATATATATATATATATATATATATATATATATATATATATATATATATATATATAGAGTATGAAATTTGTTATTAGTTTCAAATTTGAATCCCAATTCAAATTTAAATCATATTTTGTAATTTCAAATTTGAATCTTTCAAATTTTATAAAGCATATCTCAACAATTTAAAACAAAATCAGTTAAAAACTTAAAATTTCATCTAAACTTAGAATTTAAATTTAGAAATAAAATAAACAATTATTTTCAAATCTTATTTAATATTCTCAATTATCATATTATTATTATATTCTTAATTAGTGCCAGCAAAGAATATAAGAATATTCAATTTGAATTAATATAATTATTTATTTGATCAAATCAAAATAATAATTAAATAATTCTTTAACAAAAATTAGAACACTCGATCTTAGTGTGTGATCTCATAGGTTCAACACTAAACAAGGTTGGTGAGCTAGACCCGATAGTATGAAGTAATATATTTTTACTAAAAAGCCAAGAAGAACAAAATATAGTTCTTTCTATTTTTCTAGTTATTGATTAACCCTTAAAGTATGGTTTAATTGTCAAATTCTAACTTATTACTATTATTATAATGAATTGTGAGTTACCTACAAAATTCATTTTTTCATTCCTTCAATCTCTTTGGCCAACATTTTATTTATCTTAGTTATTATAATCATAAAACTCAAAACTCTTTACCAATAATTTCAATGATGGTGATAAAGGGTTAGGGGTGAGAGTATGTAGTAGTGGTGGTAAAAAGTTAAAATTTAAGATGACATAGATTAAATTAAAAAGGATAATTTAAAAATTTAAATAATCTTTTAGAATTTAATTAATTTTATCAGTTAAATTTTATTTTTATAAATGCAAAATTAATTTTATTTTTTTGTAAATAAATTTGTCAGTATTATAAATATTTGTAAACAAAAATAATAATTTATTTTATTTTTAAATATTATTAACTAACTGATAATTAAAAATAATAAGCCGTGCTAATTTTGTAGCACTACTAATTTAAAAAATGTTTGCCTTGATTGGATCTTAGATAACACAATTTTAAACCTTTTTATTTAACTTCAATTTTAGTAAACATATTTTAGACAATGGTACCGTGTAAAGAGAGGTATAAAGAACATTTTATACAGCAAAATTTTGTGTTCACAGAATAGGCCAATACAATTGGACGACGTCATTTATCTAATTTTAAATTTTAAATTATAAATTAAATTATAAAATTAATTAAACATTAAATTTTTAAAAAATAAAATTTTTTAAATTAAAAAAAATAGTTAATATTGACTAACTAGAGTAATTTTTTTAATTAATTAAAGGGGTCAACTCGGCCAACACTGTAGAAGGGATAATTATCATAAACTTATTAAACAAAGTTATATACCAATTTAAATTATTATTATTTTTTTAACCGAAAATAAGAAGATTCAAATTTATAGTCTTTTAAGTGAATATGAAAATATTATATCATTTGAAGTATAACTCGTTGACACTGTACACAGGTCACTAACTTCGCATCAACAATAATGTTTAATTACCACGTGCTTGTTTGTTAGTAAATATTATACGAACCAAATAAATGCATGGACCCGGATTAACTAATTTTTAAAACCCTAAATAAGAAGATCACGCAAGAAACGATTGGAGATACAGATGGTTGGTGGTAACAACTAACGAATAAAAAACGACCAGTGTGTGTTAATTAGTACGTAGCAAATACTAATTATATATTATTACAAGAGTGCAAATTCTTTATTTTATTTCCTTAACTAATTTTGTTATTATTATATATGGATAGATGACACACACTACTCCCCTCAATTATTATGTCGCAATTGAGTTTAGTTAAACGAGATTTAAAATACAATAACCATGACTAATTTAAATTGGTTGAGTAGTTAATTTACTCGTTCATTTAAATAAATATTATTTGTCTTGTATATATAATAATTTATTAATTAATAACAAACCTTTAAATAAAATTTAAATTTACGACAGACTAATCTTTAACCTGTTGAATTAGAAGATACGTGAATAATAAATAAAAAAAAAAGAGAATAGCAGATGACCTTTTATTATTGAATTTAGATTTTCTCAATTTAAAATTTTTATTTTAAAAAATAAAATGTAATTTTTTATCTTTAAATATTTTTTTTTTATATTTTTTTTATCTTATATATGAAATAAATAATAAAAAATCACACGTAAAATTTAAAATTTAAAGAATTTATATCTTTTATTATTAATACTATCGTTATGCTACTAAGTATATATATGTGATAGCAACGGATACATATACTAATCCGTAATTTATTGTGTGTGTGACATTGATGTAATTAGACATGGACGTAAATGTAGGTGACGATCGTTTTTCATAATAATAAGATAATTAAGAATGTGCTTCTTTGTCTCTATATTTGCTCTTTCTTCCGTATTAATCATCTTTATGTGAGAATGTGAGATGTGAGAATCTGTATTTATATTTTATAATCAATAAACGATAAAACCCGGTTTTCATGTAATGTAGTTGTAATTATTGCTTACGTAGAAGCATAAATGCTTATGTAACTTTATTACTTCAATGATTTTATATATGATATCAAAATATTTATAATTAAATATCTAAAATTTTATTTATATAATTTATTCTAAAATTTCATTTATATAATTTTAGCATAAAATAATTTATATACTTTTATCCATCCATTTAAATTTTTGTGATAATAATAATAATAATAATAATAATAATAATAATAATAATAATAATAGTGTTCATACCCTGGCCCAATAAATAGAGCCCAGGATCCAAGCAAAGAAGCCCAACCCAAAGGGGTTGGCCCTCCCCCAGTACCAGCCTTCATCCCCAGAAGTCGGTACTGAACACGACCTGCTCCAAAGAAGTCGGATACGAGGGCTAGCTGGCAGATAACACTCATTCGAATGAGTAACTGCCCCTAGAAACTCTCTAACCACTTCATAGAGCCATATCTTAACCTCCCTAAGATATGGGAACGGTTATCCACCTAAAAAGGTGGCACTACTTCAGCGGTGGTTATTGGTTCACCACTATAAATACCCTGACATCCCTCAGGTATCACTAAGTTCCAATACATTCTCAACTTGCTCACACTCTTGCTGACTTAGGCATTGGAGTGTCTTTGCAGGTACCACCCCCCATTCTTCCACACGCACAAGTCGGACGGAGGAACACCGAGTTTCAGGTTCACTCGATAATCACCTCCCTCACGCGTTTGGGCCAACCAACGTCATCCGGCCCACGAATCTCTGGTTACCCACCGTAACATTGGCGCCGTTGCCGGGGACCCGAGAGATTAACCAGTGATGGCGGAAAGATCCCCTGAAGAAGGTCATATGGAGACAGATTCTGATCAAGAGAATTTGAACACTGGAAACAATGAAGCAGATCAGAACCTCCACCAGGAAGCCAATGATCAAAATAAGGAAGGCACCTCCGGAATCAAAAATCCGAAGGTAAACTCCTCGGAGGGGCGCGAGTCAGAAAAAGAAGGACCCCCTCTCGCTAGTGAGCTTATGGGATTAATCCATAGCCGCCTCGAGCAGCTAGAACAGGAGCGGGAACGACAAAGGGAAGCTGAAAGGAACCTAAAAGAGGAGATGGAGCGACGAAAAGAGTTAGAAAGAAAACTCTTAAAGTTAGAATCCTCCCTCAAAGGTCGGAATTCCCACGACGACAGAGAAGATTCTCCCTTAGGAGAGAAAGATCCGTTTAGCGAGGACATAATGAGGGCAAAAGTTCCGAGAAACTTTAGAAGCCCCGATATGGACCTCTACGATGGAACCACCGATCCAAAGCATCATCTGAGCAACTTTAAAAGTCGGATGTATCTGACCGACGCTTCTGACGCTACGCGATGCAAAGCTTTCCCGACAACCTTGTCAAAAGCAGCGATGAAGTGGTTCGACAGTCTCCCTCCGAGGTCAATTACCAGTTTTGAAGACCTCTCAAGAAAATTCTTGATGAGGTTCTCCATCCAGAAGGACAAAGTAAAACATGCACCAAGCCTCCTGGGAATAAAACAGGAGGTCGGGGAATCCTTACGGGCCTATATGGAAAGATTCAACAAAGCGTGTTTGGAGATTCAGGACCTGCCCACCGAGGCAGTCATCATGGGGCTAGTCAATGGTCTCCGAGAAGGACCCTTCTCACAGTCCATATCAAAAAGACACCCCGCCTCTTTAAATGATGTACAGGAAAGAGCTGAAAAGTACATCAATATGGAAGAAAACGCTAGGCTAAGAGACCCGAGTTTGCGACTCGGACACCCTCCCTCAACGAAAGAGAAGGAGAGAGAAGCTAAGAAGAAGGAAGAACTCGGCCTCGATAGGCCAAGAAAATATCACTCTTATACTCCACTGAAAATTCCTGTAGTGGATGTATACAGAGAAATTTGCAATACCGAAAGGCTGCCTCCCCCCAGACCCATTAAAAATAAAAAAGGGGGGAGCCACGGTGATTACTGTGAGTACCATAAGATATATGGGCACTCCACAAACGACTGTTACGACCTTAAAAATGTGATAGAAAAGTTGGCCAGAGAAGGTCGGCTTGACAGATATCTCATAGAAAGGTCGGACGGTCATGGAAAAAGAAAGCGAGAAGATACGGATAGAAGAGACCCACCACCACAAACTCCGGAAAGACATATCCATATGATCTCAGGAGGATTTGCAGGAGGGGGACTCACAAAATCCTCTCGAAAAAGACATCTCAAGAGAGTCTACCAGGTCGAAGAGGGGTCCTCCGATCTTCCGACCATATCATTCACAAAGGAAGACAGGCGAGGAGTAATCCCTGGGCATGATGACCCAGTGGTAATCACCATGATCCTGGCAAATGCCCATCTACACAGAACACTAGTAGACCAAGGAAGCTCAGCAGACATCCTCTTTAAGCCCACTTTCGACAAACTAGGTTTAGATGAGAAAGAGTTAAGAGCCTACCCCGACACCTTGTACGGATTAGGTGACACGCCGATAAAGCCACTAGGATTTTTACCCCTCCACACCACCTTTGGAAAGGGGGAAAAATCAAAGACTCTGAGTATAGACTTCATAGTCATCGACGTGGGGTCGGCTTATAATGCTTTAATCGGCAGGGCTACCCTCAATCGACTCGGAGCGGTGGTATCGACGCCCCACCTCTGCATGAAGTTCCCGACCTCGTCGGGGATAGCAACGGTGAGGGGAGATCAGAAGCTGGCAAGGAAGTGCTACAATGAAAGCCTAAACCTGAGAGGAAAAGGCAGAGAAGTCCACACAATAGAACTCGGGGGAGCAAAGGTCAAAGAAGAGCTGCGACCACAGCCCGGGGAAAAACTGAGGAGATTCAGGTCGGCGAAGAGGAAGGAAAAAACACTCACATAGGAGCCAACCTAGGGGAAACCCTAAGACAAGGGTTGACTAAGCTCCTAAGAGATAACTCCGATCTCTTCGCCTGGAAGGCCTCCGACATGCCTGGGATAGATCCCGAGCTCATGTCTCACAAACTCTCGGTCTACTCAGGGTCCCGACCTGTACAACAGAGAAGACGCAAGCTCGGCCCAGAGCGAGCCCTAGTAGTAGAAGAGCAAGTGCAGGCGCTCCTAGAAGCCGGTTTCATCAGAGAAGTCAAATATCCAACATGGCTAGCCAATGTAGTACTAGTAAAAAAACAAAATGGTAAATGGAGAATGTGCGTCGACTACACCGACTTAAATAAGGCATGTCCCAAGGACCCTTATCCACTACCAAGCATTGACGCCCTAGTGGACTCTAGCTCGGGGTATCAATACCTGTCATTCATGGACGCTTACTCAGGATATAACCAAATCCCGATGTATGAACCAGACCAGGAAAAAACATCATTCATCACACCCAGAGCCAACTATTGCTACGTGGTCATGCCATTTGGATTGAAAAATGCAGGAGCCACATATCAGAGGCTGATGAATAAGGTGTTTGCACCATACTTAGGGAGCTTAATGGAAGCATATGTCGACGATATGTTGGTAAAAACCAAGGAGGAAGTTGACCTCCTATCCGACCTCTCACAAGTATTTGACACCCTAAGGTCGCACGGGATGAGACTAAATCCTGCAAAGTGCGCCTTCGCAGTGGAGGCAGGAAAATTTCTAGGATTCATGCTAACACAAAGAGGGATCGAAGCCAATCCCGACAAGTGCAGAGCTATCCTAGAGATGAAAAGCCCGACTTGTTTGAGGGAGGTCCAACAGCTGAATGGTCGACTAGCAGCTCTCTCCAGATTTTTGGCAGGATCAGCATTAAGATCCCTTCCACTGTTCTCCCTACTGAAAAAGGGGCACCAGTTTGAGTGGACTCCCGAATGCGAGGAGGCGTTCCAGGAGTTCAAAAAGTTTCTGAGCCAACCTCCTATCTTGACCCGACCTATAGCCGGAAAGGACCTCGTCCTATACCTATCCGTGGCAGACAGGGCTGTCTCAGCAGCCTTGATAAGAGAAGACGAGGTCAGTCAACACCCAATCTACTTCATCAGTAAAGTTCTACAGGGCCCTGAGCTAAGGTATCACAAATTAGAAAAGTTTGCCTACTCCTTAGTAATAGCCTCTCGAAGGCTACGGCCTTACTTTCAGGCTCACACAATAAGGGTCCGCACGAACCAACCCATGAAGCAAATCCTCCAAAAGACGGATATTGCAGGAAGAATGGTACAATGGGCAATAGAGCTCTCCGAGTTCGACTTGAAGTATGAAACTCGGACGGCGATTAAAGCCCAGTGCCTCGCCGACTTCATCGCAGAATATGCAGGGGATCAAGAGGACAAACCAACTACCTGGGAACTCTACGTGGATGGATCCTCCAATAAAACAGGAAGCGGCGCAGGCATAATATTGGTAGATGAAAGGGGAACCCAGATAGAAGTTTCCCTCAAGTTCGAATTCCCAGCTTCAAATAATCAGGCAGAATACGAAGCCCTGATCGCAGGATTGAAGCTGGCTGAAGAGGTCGGTGCTATGAAAGTGATGGTATACAGCGACTCCCAAGTGGTGACCTCCCAAATAAGTGGGGAATATCAGGCAAAAGACCCAACTATGAAAAGGTACTTGGAGAAAGCCTCGGAGCTCCTGGGGCGCTTTGCAGAAATCGAGGTGAAACACATAACTCGGGATCTAAACAGCAGAGCAGACGCCCTATCCAAGCTAGCAAGTACCAAGCCAGGAGGAAATAACAGAAGCCTGATTCAAGAGACTCTCCAGGAACCTTCAGTGGTAAAAATGGAAGACACACTAGAAGTCCTTGAAGTGGTCGGATTAAACCTCGGATGGATGAACCCCTTAGTCGAATACCTAAAATTCGACATCCTCCCTAAGGAGGAAAAAGAAGCCCAAAAAATCCGAAGGGAAGCACAACACTATACCTTGGTGAAAAATGTTCTCTATAGAAGGGGGATATCAACACCATTGCTAAAGTGTGTGCCGACCTCAAAAGCCACCGAGGTGTTGGAGGAGGTACATAGTGGAATCTGCGGGAATCATCTTGGAACCAGGTCATTGGCCAGGAAAGTGATCCGAGCAGGATTCTACTGGCCAACCTTACAGAAAGATGCCACAGAATTTGTGAAAAAGTGCCAGCCATGTCAAATGCATGCAAATTTCCACGTGGCTCCCCCAGAAGAGCTCATTAGTATCACTTCTCCATGGCCCTTTGCAAAATGGGGAATGGATTTGTTAGGTCCTTTTCCCCAGGCGCCAGGACAAGTTAAATACCTAATAGTGGGAATAGATTACTTCACAAAGTGGATAGAAGCAGAACCACTGGCCACCATCACAGCACAAAGAAGTCGGAGGTTCCTCTACAAAAATATAATCACAAGGTATGGGATACCTTATTCCATTACCACAGATAACGGAACCCAGTTCACCGACTCCACCTTTAGAAGCCTGGTAGCCAGTATGAAAATTAAACACCAGTTCACCTCGGTGGAACACCCACAAGCCAATGGGCAAGCCGAAGCAGCCAACAAAGTCATTCTGGCAGGGCTGAAGAAAAGGTTACAAGAGGCGAAAGGAGCTTGGGCTGAAGAGCTCCAACAAGTACTATGGGCTTACAGAACAACCCCCCAATCCGCCACTGGAGAAACACCCTTCCGACTAGTCTATGGCGTAGAAGCCATGATCCCAATAGAGGTCAACGAGCAAAGCCCAAGAGTGATTTTCCACGACGAGATCAGGAATATACAGGGGCACAAAGAAGAGCTCGACTTGCTCCCTGAAGTCCGAGAAGAAGCTCAGATAAGAGAAGCAGCATTGAAACAAAGGATGACTACAAGGTACAACAAAAAAGTCATTCGAAGGAGTCTCACCCCAGATGACTTAGTCTTAATCAGAAACGACATTGGAGTCAACAAATCTGGGGAGGGAAAGCTCGCTGCCAATTGGAAAGGACCATACAAAGTCAAGGAGGTCTTAGGAAAAGGCTATTATAAGGTGACCGACTTAGGCGGCACCGAGTTACCAAGGTCATGGCACGCTTGTAATATGAAAAGGTACTACAGCTAAAAGCAAACTCTACTCCCTGATGTACTCTTTTCCCAGCTTCATGATTTTTTCCCAGAATCAAAGGGTTTTTTCTGAAGAAGGGTTTTTAACGAGGCATCACAGTAGGGGCTAAGGGAAATAAATTATCAAAAGCCCTTAGTAGCAATAAGGTACCTTCTCAATTAATAAAGATCTCTTTCATTTTAAATATCTCTTTCAAATTCCCTTTTTATTTTCTTTCTACGAAACGCGCCGATTTAAGCTCGACAAAACGTGAAAATCCCATGAACCGACCTAGATGGTCGTCAGGATAAAACGACGAGGTACAAATCGGCGTAAAGAGGCTATAGAAGTCGGTCATGATAAACTCGGAAGCAGTCCGACTCATAAGTCGGAAAACGAAGCCGAGTAAAGTTAAAATGAATCGCAAAAGTAGCCTAAGTCACGAAAAACTCAATAGAACAAAATTGAGCACTAAGAATAACAAAAAGAGATAAGGAAAAACTAAGAAGAAATAGTAAGGCTGCCTTGAAATTCAGAAAAGCAGGCAAGCCTCAAAGAAAAGTTTTTCTAGAAAAGATCAAAGAGTCAAGAGAACCACGAACAGAAAAAAGCATGCACACATAAGGTAACTCAAAACCCTTATCCAAAAAGGGCATTTATTTAACGCTAAATTAAACCCCTATTAAAAAAGAGGCATTACTGTTTTGTTTACGGCCTTAAAAGGCCAAAAAATTGTTCAAAACACCAACAAATAAATGTAAAGAGTTTAAAAAGAGGGGCCCACAGGCCGGGCCCCAATAGCCAAAATCACTTTTTTAGAAGATCACCACCAGCAGAGTCAGGGGGAACGCCAGGAGCAGGAGTTGAAGAGGAAGTCGGAGGAACGGTAGAAGAACTCGGAGCGTCCTTAGAGCGAGGAGGGGACTCTACGATCCTCTGCCCCCGAGTCTTTAAATCAGACTCAGATTCCACTATGGGGGCAGGAGGATCCACGATGGCACCATCAATAACAATCTTATCAGGGTCCAAAGGAGAAAGGTCCAAGTCAGGAGCAATAACTCCGACCTGTTCCTTGAAAATCCTCCAGGCCTCATCAGCACCATCCGCAATAGAGTCCTCCAACTCGGTGTAGGCCTTCCGAGCGTTCAGTAAGTCGTTCTTTACAGACACAAGATCAGCAAATAAACTATTGTAGCTGGCTTGCGCTGCCTTCCTCAACTCCACCTCCATGTTGCATTGGGCTTGCAACTTCTGCCCCTTCTCTCGGAGGCTGTTCCTCTCCCCCTCCAGTTTGGCGACTTTCCCCTCCAACTCCCTCTCATGCTCCTGATATATGCGAAGCCTACCCTCCAGCTCCTCGACCCTCGAGGTCGTCCCTAAGGAGCTGATGGGAGTCTTCTCAAATATATCCAAGAGTTTGCCACAAACCCCCGCCGTCTTGAGACTCTCCTCAACCACAGTGGTGAGGTAGTGCCGAACAGAAACATCATCCATACTCATACGAGCATGAGGATAGATGTTCTTTCGGACGAACGCAAGAGCGTCCGCCTCACCAGAAGCGCCAGACTCTAAGGTCTTGCGCTTCTTTGGCTCAGGTTCGGGAGTAGGTCGGACGGAAGGGGGTGGCAGAGAGGAAGCAGAGGAAGAAATTACAATAGGTTGAGAGGGAGTCCCAACGTTCCGAGGAGGAGGAGGGGGAGAGACAACCGTCCTAACACCTCCAGACCTGGCTCGAGACTTTGCCTTGGCTTCCTGAACCATCTGGTAAGACTCTTGAGCGTTTTTCTTTGCCATCTCTGCAAAGACAAATTGGTAGCTAAAATCAGACAAAGTCGGTAAAAGAAATTGCAAGTCGGAAATAAGCAAGAAACACAAAAAGCTACCTAATTGTGACTGGACAAAGGTCGGCGACCCCTGGAGAAATTTTTTAGTATCCAAGTATGGGGCCCTCCCCCACGCTTCTCGGAGGAACCCCACAATGGCTGCTTCTACCTCACTTAAGTCATCCAGACCATATTTCTCGCAAGGGGAGGCCTCCAGCCAATATAAAGGAAATCGGGGAGAAGAATGATCATCCAGGAAAAAGGGGTGGTGACCCTCTACAGCTTGCACTTTGAAAAAGTAGTTCTTGAAGTCATGAAAGGACTCGTCAAAAAGGGTAAAAAGTCTCCGACCTTGTATGGCTCGGAACGACACCCACTGTTGTTTATTGTTTAGCCCACTGAAGGGTTTTGTCATATGGAAAAGATGGAAAAAAACCTTTAAAGAAGTCGGGAACTCTAAAGCCTGGCTGACAAATTGATAAATTTTCAAAAAACCCCAAGAGTTGGGGTGAAGCTGGGTGGGAGCGACTCGACAGTGACGCAAAACAGATATCTCAAAATTCGAAAAAGGAAGAAAAACACCCAAACGGGTGATCATGCACTCATACATAAAGAAAAAATGAGGGGCCGCCTCATCGACTCTTCCAAAACAAACCCGGTCTTCAGGATCCGGGACTACCAATTCGTATTTTGGTTCGTCATCCTCAGAAGTACAAATTCTGTGATGAGTGCGAAGGTTGGTAATGAACTCAGAATCGACTGAGGGCTCCTCCCCTAAGACCGTGACATCAACCCAGTGAGAGAGAGCATCTACAGAAGCCATTTCTTTTTATAAAAAAGGGGTAACAAACCTACAAGGGGAAAAGAAAAATCACCAACACGGTCTCTAAAGGGAGGAGGATGCGAAACTAAAGTCTACAAATCAAATTTATCTACAAAGGCATATTAAAGAACTAACCTTTATCCGGAAATAAGGGTTGGAAGCAAAAGCCTTCGAAAACGCAAGAACGCAGCACGAACGAATGCAAGGAAAATTTGAAAGATCGCAGAAACGAAACAACGAAAGAGAGGGAAAATATTTATAAGAACGTTAGGGGCATAATGGTAAAATCGGGGCAATCATTAATAAAGATGCACCGTTACCAAGGCTATTAAATCCCTACGCACACCCCTAACAGACACGACGCTTGATTGGACGTAACTGTCAGAACCAAAAGGTCACGAAAAATCACGTCGGTTTTCAAACCATCACGTCGGTCCTCTTACAAATCGGCTATGACCCCGAGTTGAATACTCGAACCCAACTCTTAAAAATAAATTGGGCTCGAGTAGGGGCACTGTTCATACCCTGGCCCAATAAATAGAGCCCAGGATCCAAGCAAAGAAGCCCAACCCAAAGGGGTTGGCCCTCCCCCAGTACCAGCCTTCATCCCCAGAAGTCGGTACTGAACACGACCTGCTCCAAAGAAGTCGGATACGAGGGCTAGCTGGCAGATAACACTCATTCGAATGAGTAACTGCCCCTAGAAACTCTCTAACCACTTCATAGAGCCATATCTTAACCTCCCTAAGATATGGGAACGGTTATCCACCTAAAAAGGTGGCACTACTTCAGCGGTGGTTATTGGTTCACCACTATAAATACCCTGACATCCCTCAGGTATCACTAAGTTCCAATACATTCTCAACTTGCTCACACTCTTGCTGACTTAGGCATTGGAGTGTCTTTGCAGGTACCACCCCCCATTCTTCCACACGCACAAGTCGGACGGAGGAACACCGAGTTTCAGGTTCACTCGATAATCACCTCCCTCACGCGTTTGGGCCAACCAACGTCATCCGGCCCACGAATCTCTGGTTACCCACCGTAACAAATAGTTATGTAAAAGTCTAATCTATTCGTTTGTGGATATTGTTTGTTTTGATATATGTCGGACTTCGTAATTTTATTATTTTTGATAATAAAGAATAATGACAAAGTCTCTCATATTCATCCATCAAAATATCTCAAAAAAAAAATTTATATTTTTATAAGGCATGTATGTCTCATTTTATTCTCAAACCGATGTGAAACTTCACATTTTTTTAGTTTTAAATTAACTTAAGTTAGTTTAATGAAAGAACACAAAATAAAAAAATACCACATCAAATTTAAAATCTTAATATATTAAGTTTATAAAGAATCTTTCGTTTTATAAATTTTTCTTTATTTTTTTCAGTTTGAGATTATTCAAGTATTTATCATATTTACTCCTCAACAAAATCATAGTAATTTATTTATCAACGATAAATCTTTAATTAAAGCTCATATATATTTATGATGAATTAATTATTAACTTGTTTAATTTTGCTATCAATTCTATATCATAAAAAAAAAAGAAAAATAATATATATATATATATATATATATATATACTAAATATTGTTTTATTTGTATAAAAATACGGTTCTTACTAATTAATTGTGTATTTAATTGTTAAAAAAAAATACTAATTAATATCAAAATGGTTTTTGATATGAAGAGTATATATATTAAATTAAAACAAAATTATAAATATCAGAATACCAAAAAATAGACTATATTATATCTATACAATAATGCAAGTGGGTGAAATAGACTGATAGATGATATATATTGCTAGCAGCTGCTTATATATTAGCAGTTGCGAATATAAACAATATAATTAACACCTACCACTTGCACGCATACCTGTTCATGATAATATGATATGATCAATTTCCAAAATTGGAAGATACATGAATATATATATGCAAATGCAGTGAATCCACCGGCTGGCATGCAAATGGGGTATATAGAGAAATCAAACTCTTGTAATCATATTTTGAAAACGATTATTCTAAGTGTATACTAAAATCAATTATTAAAATTAATTTTTATTATAAAATATATATTAAAAATAAATTAAATTATATATATATATTTATATATAAATATATTGATAATTAATTTTAATGATTATTTTAATATATTAATAATATTTTTATTTGTAAAATATGCATGATAATTTATATATTTTACGCTTTTATGATAGATTAATTATTGTTGGGCCCCCGATATATCTTCATATTATCTCATCAAAGAAACTATTGACAAAATAATTGATGACACATTCACAGAGACAGGCAGAAAATGTCTTTTTTTTTTTTTGTAAAATATTATTTTTTTATTATATATTTTTTAAATTAGGTAAAAAAATATGAAAAAATGTCAAAAAATAAAAAACTATACTTAAAAAAATTAAAAAATTAAAAAAATGTATTTTAAAAAATTTATATATTATAAAGCATATCTATATGCTTTAAAATGTGAATACAAAATAATATTTGAATAGAGCCAATAGAAACATGCCACAGCTGTGGCGGCTATTAGTATCACCTTCAATCATGTTATTTTGTTTTTTTTATCGAAAAAAATATATCATTTAAAAGAAAGTCAAACGATACTTATAGAAAATTAAATTTAAAAATAGATAAGATAATTAGATAAATTTTATGCTGAAATATAAACTGAAAATAAGTTTAACGTTTGATTATAAAGAATTTTAACTAGTAGAAATATAAATAGATTTGAATTTTTATGATTTTTAAATTAACACTAAAAATGATGCAACATGTTAAATAATTGTTCTTCTTTTCTGCTTAAAATCAAATTTTCCTTTGATCTGAAAATATTTCCATAAACAACAAATAAATTTCAATATATACTCTAAAATATGATAGATCTGTACCAACGTATCTACATTATCCATAAAGAGAGGACAATAAACCATCACAAAAGGTGACGCGAGAACAAGTAGAGTTAGTAGATTAATTATATTAGTTACTTATAATAAGGAAATACAAGTTTCATATTGCTTAGGATAGTGAACTTTGTGTTATCTATTAGTCCCACATTACTTAAGTCGTGAAGATTTTTCTTTTCTCACACTACAAGAATAAAGCCGATTAGCTACAACAAAAACAGTCGAAAAATCATCACTAATCTGACGCAAAATATAATTTGTGACAGATTAGCTACCGTCTAGCAACCAATGCTTTTCTCGTTAATTACAAGTCGCAGATCAGTGAGGCAAACACATTAGTCGCTAATTCATCGGAAAAGTTTTTTAGGGACCGAATAGATAGTCGCAAATCCATCACTAAATTAAAAGCTAATTCCATAGAAGAAATAGACTAACAGGTAGTCGCTAATTAGCGTCAAACTCTAGCGCAGTAAACTCATCGCTAAATCGAAGCTAACTTCGTAGACAAAATGGAATGCTTAGTTGACGCTAATTAGTGACGAATTTTTCCGAATCTAACTCGTCGCAAGTTGTTCGCTAATACAATCGCAAATCTATCACAATTTGTAGCAAATCTATAGCTAATCTTTAAAAATCCTTAATTAAATTTGTAGGAATTTTGTCGCTAAACCAAAGCCAATATAAATGAGAAAGCAAAGTTCCGAAGTAGTCGCTAATTTGCTAGAAAATATGTATTTAATTAGTTGCAATACTATCGCAAATGTCATTGCAAATTCCTTTTAAACTAGTAACAAGTCGATAAATATTTCGCACTACAAGAAAAATTGGTTTTTGCTACATTTTTAAAGTGTGCCAAAAATGTAAAAAAGTGGATATACAACAACGCTTTTAGAAATGTGCCAATTGAGTTGGTTTTGGCCACGCTTCGAAAGCGTGCCAATAGGAGACATAGCCACACTTTTGAAGGAAGAAAATAAGAAAATATAAAAAGAATTAATTTTTTTTATTAATTTACATGAATTATTTACATAGTATAATTATAATTTAAAAAATTACAAATCTATAATAAAACTAATAATTTAATTTACATACTGCAAATGTAATGCCAACAAGCCATAACAACCTCTGTTTCAAGGTGAAATATGGAGAAAAATGCCTGACCCATTTTTGGTAAATTTACCGAAAAACTATTAATTAAGTGTTGATTACTTCATCAGTTCTGCATACTTCTGCATATTACAAAAAAGAAAAACAAATCAATAGAAAAATTAAAAAAAAATTGTCCATACATGAGGTCATAGAACTAGCCAAACTAACCCATGATACAGAATTTCATAAATGGATTCATACAAGATGATCACCAAAAAAGTAGCAAGAAATTCAACAAAAAAAAAAGAAAAGAAATTCATAATCATAAAATCGAACAATAGTCAAAATCAAAGGTACTACACTACACTACACAACGTCATGTGATTTTTGTTTGCATGCAAAAGAAATTAATCAAGATAAACAACAAAATCAAATAGAAGAAAACAAGATGAGAAAATTATATGAAATTATTATCAAGAGAAAAAAAGTAGTGCAAAACAATTAGTATAAATTAAACAAAAGGCATAAAGTGATGATGATGATATAGAATCTTGGATATGTGTGGTATATAAATACATGTGTTGTTTAACTCATTTTCAATTACTAATCAATTCCTTTGTAATCCGATCATATCTCGTATGTCCTTATTCAATAGAACAATTTTATCACTTAAACATTCAACTTAAATTCTTGTTACTTCTTTACTCCCCACCGCTTAGTCCCGTACAACAAAATGACGAAAGTTAACTTTAAAATAGTAAGGAGCAAAGATGAGTTTACATTCTAAATTCAGTGTATATGTCCTTTCTATACACAATTAAGGGTAGTCCACGCCTCACAACTGTTTAAAACATACCTAACATATGTGTATATAACTTTTCTCCAACATCCTAAATACATACTATCATATTTTTGTTTCCACGAGAAAATAGAAAGAGAAAATTCCATGACTTTGAAATTAGTTCATATACTCAAACCACAAGAGAATAGAATACAGTTTATTATTTTATGGTTAAGTTTTGCACCCGATATAGTGATAAGTTCTTATAGAAATAAAATTGATGAACTACTCCTAAATTTTAGAATTAAACATATTAATTCCAAATAAAATGATTACTCCATAATTTTGTAAAAATATAATTTGGTAGAGGAATTAATTAAACTATTTAAAATTTTAAAAGATTAATTTATCCTTTTGTTTTATAAGAGACTCATTTGCTTAATATTTTAAAAGAGAGAAATTAAACAATCAATTTTCTTTAATTACTCACTAATTTGTGAAGCAAAAATATAAAAGGGACTGTTTAGGTTCTTACTCTTAAGAAAAATCCTCCATCCATTAGACTAGCAACTTTTAAAACAATTTATCTCACCTCTATAATAGGAGGAACCAATGGTCTTTTCCATTTCAACTCTTTGGTTAAGAAGTTCAATTTCTTCTCTTCATTCCACTCACTGTATGTACCCATTCTCAAGTACTTGGTAATTGCATCAACTGTTTCAGAATGTCTAGTAGATTCCTATGATAGATCTAATTTTCAGGGCACATGTGATTATAAAAGAAAAAATGAGCAACATATTATTCATACCTGATGAAAATCAAGCTTCATTAACATTATTCCAAAGGTAGAAACTCTTCAAATTAAGTCAGCTAGTCGACCATCAGCTAGCACTGCAGGTCCACATGATTGCTGAGGAAATCGAGAGTTAAAATAAAACTTTGAAAGGACAACTTTGAAGGATATATATAACTATTTGAGTCCTTACCCCACAGCTTAAGCGTTTAGGAGATAGAATTCACGCATGGTATCAAAGCCTATAACAGAAATTGTTTCTCATTCTTCTATGTATTAATTGAATTTAACATAGGTTACATGTGGTATGTGTATTGTCAAAGCTTAAAACTCAAGAAAAAGACTATTGTGAGATTACATATTAAATATATAACCATTTATGATCATGTACCTCTACCAATAGCTTAAGCTTTTGGGGTAAGATATTTCATTATAGCATGAAAAGTAGCAGTAGGAGAAAGCACCAGAGATTCATAACAGAGGAGCAGAGGTTCCAAAAGCTGATCTGTTGTTTCATAAAAATCAGATGGATTTTGCTCACATGGACAATCCTCTAAAAGAAACTCTAGCCGACTTTGAGTTCTTTAAAGCTAAACACATGGAACAGAAAATGAATTCGTTCACTAGAATATTATAAATTATAAACTAATTATTTCAATTACTTGCTAAAGACAAAACTGAAAATCAACAAGTTTACATAATAATATAGATAAATGCATTAACTTTAAGGTGAAAAATTGCATACAGTTGTCTGCATGTGAAATTGATAGTTGAAGATTATTAGATGACAATTTCGTCAAATATGTCAAATCATCTAACGGTTCTTATCTGTTAACTTTACATAGAGATAATTGTAGTTTCTACCTAAATTTAATGGATCATCATAAATTAACCTTTTATGGACAATTATAAATCTATTTGTGAAATAAAAGTCAAATAGGAATGCCATTCACCCTTTATTAAGAATTAATCGTGCAACAAGTTCTATGATTAGTTAATGATTCGTCACAATCACAAACATCCATAATCTTTCAAGTAAGGGAAAAATTAAGCCAAACCATATGAGACAAGAGAGGAATGGTAGCGGATATTTATATTCTCTAGGCCTCAAAAGTGGGAACTTCTTAACTGTACGGCCAACTTCAACACCCTTAGATTCATAAGCCTGCAGTTGATTATACTCAAACACGGTCTTATCCCACTGCTTTCTGTAATCATTGTCCATATAGAAGTTTCTTAGCATCTCAGACAAAATATCATTGAATATAGTCACGCTCAAATAATTAAAATCAATAAATTAAAATCAATAACAATTAACAAATTAAAAAAAAATTACAGTAGCAGGCTGGCAGCAGCTAGCACTGAAGAACAACAAATCAATAGCAAGAACAAATTAATAGCAAGAAATAGCAACAACAAATAATAGCAGTAGTGCAATGAAAAATAGAGAAACAATAGCAAGAACAACAAACAATAGCAAGAACAGAGATCGAAAATCAAAAAGCAAAAAATAGTAAGAAGAGACTGAATCAGAAATTGAAAAACCAACCTGACTCTCCATTCTTGATGAGTTGATGATGGAGTGGCAAAGTGCAGGGAGGACCACGGAAAGAGAGAGGCGCTACGAGGACGACGGCGTCCTGCACTGCTGATGGAGAGTTGCTATGGCCTGTGTGGAGAACGACGACGTGTTGCTGGCCTGCTGCTGCGTGGAGCCTTGCCAGGGAGGACGACGGAGAGAGAGAGGTGCTACGAGGAAGGGAGGGGAAGAGGAAAGGGTCGCGGGACACAAGCAAGGGTTGGTGCCGTCCGGCGACGTCAATGGCGGAGGAGAGGGAGGAGTTTTAATGCTGTGAGAAATGAGGGGACGAGGATTTTCAGCGCTGAGGATTGGAGAGTGAAGAGGGAGTTAGGGTTAATAGTGCGCCTAGCGCATTTCACTCATTTGGGAGTGAGTGGGGTTGTGTTTGGGGGGAATTTAGATGTTTTAAATTTTAAATTTTTATTGTAGAGGGTAAAGCCTTATTTTTTATTTTTGAATAGATTTTTTTATATTTTTTTTTGTTTCTCATTTATATAAATGGTGAAAGATTTTATTTTATTTTTAAAAATAAAATTTAAAATTTAGAGGATTTAAATCTTTTAAAAAAGAGAATTGTGAACAGTGTGATTAATTTAAAAATTTTTAAGAGAACTGGTTCTTAATAGTAATTTAGTATAATTATAATATTATAATATATTAAAATTATTTTTAAAATATATCAAATATTTATTTATTAATTTATTAATGAGTTAAAATAATTATTTTAATTTAAAATATAAAATTATTTAATTATTTTATTTTTCATAAAATTAAATTTAAAAATTTTTATTATTTAAATTAAATTTTTTTATTTTTATTATCTTACAATTATTTACATTTTAATTATGTATAATAACTAATTATTAAAAAATTATTTAAAAGTCTTAATTAAATAAGGTTAATTTAAAAGAAATTTAATTTAGTTTATTTTAATATTTTAAAAATAAAATTTTTGAATAAATGAAATCATTTCTAACTAATTTATCAAAAACAAAAAAAAATGATAAGAACCATGGGAGAAAGAAATTACATAGAACATCCTATATAAGAAGTGAAGTTAATGCGTAATGTACGTGTTCAGTATAAAAAAAAGTAGTCAAGATTTTTATTAGTGAAGAGTTTTTAACAATAATAATATATTAACAAATTTGTGGTTTAATTGGAACAAAAAATTTAAGAAAAAGCTTTTGATTTGAATTGTTTGAAATTTTTTAGAATTGACATCTTGCTAGAATATTATAAATTATTAGTTATTAAAAATTAGCTAGTTAATTATTAGTCACAACTTTGGTACTTTAATAATTGGATTTGGATTTTCTAAAATTTGAATTACATTTTAGAGAGTAAAGTGTGATCTCTCACCATTAATTTCATAAGTGGAACCAAGAATAAATATGAAAGAGAAACTATTCAAGAGTAGAAGATCACACTTTACTCTCTAAAGTAAAATTCAAACTTTAGAGGATCAAAATCCTTAATTATTCTCTCGTTTAAAATTGCTTTAGATTAGTGACAAAATTGTGACAAATTACATTAGTGTGTTTGGCAAATTTATTTCAAATTTTTCATGAATTTTCCATGGATTTATATAGAGGTTAGTGATTAGTAGCAACATGAAATAAGGACAGAATAAGGACTAACATTTTTTCTAACAAATTAGTAGTAACGTGAAATAAATGAGAAAAGTATATCGGTTGCTAAACGGTCGCTAATTCCTCACTAAATAAGCTTTTGATTAGTGACTCAATTGCGACCAGTTACTTCTAAAATTTTTTCGATCAACTTTGGATTTGTTATAACTCTGCGACGGATTTCCAACGAGATTAGTGAGTAATTTGCTACAAAATAGGTAGGATATAGCTTTTGCTTTGCGACAAGATTGCAGTTGCCAAGTCACTAGCTAAATTAAACTTGCGACAACTTAGCGACAAATGTATTTCGCCCGCTAATCAGCGACTTGAAATCAGCGAACGAAGTGTGTCAGTTGTTAAACAGTCGCAAATTTCTTGCTACTTAGGTCATAGGCACTCAATATCCGTATTTCTACTTTAGCGACTAATTAGCAAGGAACACTTTCCTAGCTGAATGATATATCCGTTGCGACGAGTTAGCGATGACTGTTTTTTGTCGCTACCCTAATTTTTAATTTTACAATATTATGCGACAAATTAGCGAGAAACAAATTGCTCGCTAAAAATAAAAACTTTGGCGACAAATTAGCTAGGAATTTGTCCATCGCAGAATACATTTCAAGTCTTTGTAACAGATTAGCTAGGGACATTGTTCCTCACTAATTAGAGTTTTTCACACAAAGTTTATTTAGCGACGAACTAGTGTGTGAATTGTTTCTCGCTACTTTACTTTTATTCGATTGAACTCCTAAGTGACTGATTTGCTAGAACATTGTCACTCGCTAATTAATTTGTGAGAAATTAGCGAGAAAATTTTTCTCGCTCTTTTTTTAGCTATAAAAGTCAATATGTGAGAAACAAACTTACTCGTAAATCTCTCGCTAATCAGTCGTTTTTCTCAAGCTCGGGTATTTTGTAACCGCTTATTAATTTTGTCGTTAGTGCGTCACTAATTCCTCGCAAGTTAGTGACGGATTAGTGACAAAAATATTTCTCGCAAAAATTCGTCGCTAATTTGTCAAATTCTTGTAGTGTCATTAGTATAAATAACTCATGTACCTTTTGTTTATGAAATGAAGTTGAAGTTGATTTGAATATAAAATAAGTAGTTGTGTGCTTATTTTTTTTTTAGACTCTTTGAGACTAAGATGTGCATCTTTGACTTGGCCAACCAAGATGGGTTTTTGGATATTTTTACCATGGTGGGGTGAGAAGCAATGGAGGTAAAGAAGAGAGGGGTAGGAGATGAAAGAACAGGGAAAATAATGGGGAAGGAAAGGAAGGTACAAAGAAAAACAAGAGTTAAAGAAAATAAAAACAACTCCACTAGACAATGAAAAATCTAATAATGTGAACAATGAGTTGTAGATTTAGCCCAATATATGTAAAAAATAAAAAACACTCCATAAATTACCTAAATAAAAAAATCCATCTAGTTATTCCAAAAAAATAACCATCACAAACCCTAATTTATCAATGCATTTTATTCCAATATCCTCTTCTTTCCTAACTGGCTGCCACCCCCACCTTCATCAATAATAATCCCACTTCACCATGGCTTGTCACACGTTGCCACCGGCATCGTTCACCCCTAGTAAAAGTAACCATCCACTTAAGGATAAAAATAATCATCTGCATACCTAATGAATTAAACATCCAACATATTTTAATTATATATAACTAAATCCAATCCAATCAAAATAATCATCTGCATACCTACTAAAATGACTAAACAGAAGAAGGAGAAAAATAAACAGAAGTAGCAACCATGATCAAGCTCCCTTAGCCGCGTACGTCCATGTAAGTTGATCGGATCTGTCGCGGATGGTGATGCTGGGACGGTGAACGCAGTGGGCTGTGGGGGAGGCCCCATAGCCGGTAGCGAGTGGGCAGCGCAAAGGAGGTTGACCGGGCTAGTACGGTGCGATCGGACGTCTGCGGAGAGGCTGGACGGCGTCGACTGAAGGCTAAGCGGCAGTGGCTAGAGTCTCGTCAGTGTCAGACCGGAGAACGGGGAAGTGAAGCAGTGGCTGAGTTATTTTGCAATCCGGAGTTCATGAATGAAGAAGGGAGGTTAGCGTGATATTGGGTGTAACTGCACGGTTTGTGATTTGGTTTAATTTAAAATCCTAACTTTTTAAATTTTAAAATAAAAAATTATTAATAATTAATTAATCATCTGATTTATAATTTTAATTTCATTTTCTTTATTCTATTGTTCACATTATTTACTACTCTCATTGTTTTCTTATTATACTTTTTTAAAGAAAAAAAAACCAAAAAAAAAGAGAAATAAAAAAAAAAAGAGGAAAAGGAAGCCACCACTTTACTAAATTAGCAGCGCCTGCAAAAAAAGGAGAAAAATAAAAGATAAAGAGAGGAAAGAGGGAGGTCACCACCTTACTAGGTTAATGGCGATGACAACCTCTCTCCAAGATAACACAAAGATAAAAGAATTCAAATGTTAGTAGAGAAGAGAAAGAGAGTTCAACAGCAAAGATATTCCCGTAAAAAATACACTACTTACTTTCAATCATATTATTAAAATACTAAAAATTAAATAACATCTAATTAGTTATTAATATAGAAACAAGTTAAATGTTTGTTGGAAGTTCAAAAAGATGCAACTAGCTTCAATAAAAAGGTTTTTGGCAATATTTTTGTTAAGAAAAGGGAGTTGGAGAGGCTTTTGAATGACGTTCAGATTACTCTGGAAAGTCGGGAGGATCAACAGCTTAGGATCAAAGAGCAAGTTTTGCATCAGGAACTGAATGCTGTCCTTCTTCAAGAAGAGTTGTTGTGGTATCAAAAATCTAGAGAACAATGGGTGAGATGTGGAGACAGAAATACAAAAATTTTTCATCTGCAGACAGTTATCAGGAGAAAGAGGAACAAAATTCATGGGTTATTTTTGGAGGATGGGTCTTGGACCACGGAGACTACGACTCTAGAAATGGCGGCAAATTCTTTCTTTCAAAAGCTCTTTTCTATAAGGGAGGATATTGACCTGGACGCCATGGGGCCTTTTCCTTGCCCGTCTCTTAGTACTGAGGCTTGTCAAAAATTAGTGGAACCGGTGACGTCTGAAGAGGTTAAAAGAGCTGTGATGACCATGAGTTCATTTAAAGCCCTAGGGCCAGATGGATTTCAAGCAATTTTCTACAAAGAGTTCTGGGACTCTCTTAGCAACGATGTGTATAGACTGGTCAAGCGAGCCTTTGAGGGTGAGCCATTGAATGTGGCTATTTTCGATACTCTCATTGTTCTAATTCCTAAAGTGGAAGTTCCCTCTTCCTTACGGGAGTTTCGGCCTATTAGCTTATGTAATGTAATTTATAAAATTGTCACAAAGGTTCTAGTTAACAGGTTCAGACCTTTCCTGTCGGAGATCATTGGTCCTTTGCAAGGAGGGTTCATTCCAGGAAGAGGAACCACAGAGAATATTATCATTGCTCAAGAGATTATGCACTTCATGAGGAACACCAAGTCTCGAAAAGGGACCATGGCATTCAAGATTGATTTGGAAAGAGCTTATGACAGGGTAGACTGGCGTTTTCTGGAAGCTACTTTGGTCCGGTTTGGGTTTCCAAAGGCTACCATTAATCTTATATTGAATTGTGTGACTTCCTCTTCGTTGGCAGTTTTGTGGAATGGGAACAGGCTCCAAAATTTCAATCCGAAGAGAGGGTTGAGGCAAGGAGATCCTATGTCTCCTTATCTATTTGTACTCTGTATGGAAATGCTTGCCTGCTTTATCTCTCATAGAGTTTCCCAAGGTTTGTGGAACCCAGTTGCGGTTTCTAGGAATGGACCACGACTCTCTCATTTGATGTTTGCAGATGATCTTTTGCTTTTCTGTAAGGCATCAAAAGCTCAAGTAATAGAGGTCATGCATTGTTTGGACTTGTTTTCTAGAGCGTCTGGTTTAAAGGTAAATCTTCATAAGTCAAAGGCCCAGTGTTCCAAGAGGGTGTCGGAGAGGAGAAAAGAGGTTCTCTCAGGGGTCTCTAACATCCGGTTCTGCAATGATTTGGGTAAATACCTGGGAATTAACATCGGTCATGCCAGAGCTTCCAGGAAGACGGCTCAGGAGATTATTGAAAAAATTTCGAGAAAGCTCTCCAGTTGGAAAGGACGCCTACTGAATAAGGCAGGGAGGCTTTGTCTTGTTAAATCGGTTATGGCCTCTATCCCAGTTTATGAAATGCAAATTTCTCTTCTCCCGAAGTATGCATGTAATAAAATTGATTCCTTGATGAGACAATTCTTGTGGAAAGGCCAAGCGACTGGAAAAGGGCTGCCTCTGGTCAGGTGGGAGGTCGCCATAACTCCTAAAAAGGCAGGAGGATTGGGTATTAGGGATACTTCCTGTGCTAACATGGCGCTTCTGGGAAAGTTAGTATGGGATTGTCTAAATAATAGTGAGAAGTTATGGGTGCAGGTTCTGAAGCATAAATATCTCAGGAATCAATCTGGTATGAACGGAAACAGTAGAAATTCTTCATCGGCTACCTGGAAGAACATTGTTAGTGCCTATGAGCATCTCAAGGAAGGGCTTCATTGGAATATTGGAGATGTCCACAAATCAGTTTGATATGATGAGTGGACTCCTTTTGGTAAGCTTTGCAACCTTGTTCCTTATGTACATATTTCTGAATCAGATTTCATAGTGGCTGACTTGTGGAAAGGGGTGTCTTGGGAGGTGGATAGTCTTACCACGCCTATTCCGCATGAGATTAAGCAGTTTATTTGTGGTCTGAGATATCCTAGTTTGACTGAGTTGGAGCCACAGTGGGAGTGGTGGCCTGCAGCAACAAAAAAGTATAGTGCAAGGGAGGGTTACAGATGGTTATTAAAGAAAACATTAAATTGGAATGCCAACAGTAATTGGAACTGGTTGTGGAACACAAACATTCCAGAGAAGTTCAAATTTACTATGTGGCTTAGCTTACATGATGCTCTACCAACTGAGACCTTTCGATTCAAGCGGCATTTAGCTTCTTCAGATATGTGTAAGAGATGTAACAAGGCGCAGGAGACTATGGAGCATTGCCTTAGAGACTGTGAACGATCAAAGGCAATCTGGTATATGTTGGATCCTAGTATCCTGGACTCGACGGCTGGTACTGCTCTTGAAGAGTGGTTTCGGAAGGCCTTGGCTAACAATGAGGTGTCCTTTGGTGCAGGGCTTTGGTGGGTATGGAGACATAGGTGCAATGACATATTCAACACTGACAACCCTTGGACAGACCATAAGGTTGTTGCCTTGGCCAGAATTACCGCCAAGGACTTACAGGTTTACAGGAATCGAAGCAATGTCTTTAGGTCTCTCTGAAATTGCCTGTGTTGGGAACCACCGGTAGGCAATAGTTTTAAAGTTAATTGTGATGCAAGCTTGTATATGGATTCAAATTTAGCGGGATTTGGGTGTATTATTAGAGATTCTAAGGGAGATTGGATCTCGGGCTGCTCTGGAAGTATTCCCCCTTGGTCTATAATCAGATGTGAATTATTTGCTGCTTGGAGGGGGCTGATTTTAGCTTGGGATTGCGGTTTGAGGGATATTATATGTGAAACAGATTGCCTTGACATTCTGCCCATCATGCATGAGCTTACAAGTGGGTATCCATCTGAAGTAACAGATTTGGTTCACAAGATTCAGGAACTTTTATCTCGTCCTTGGCTTGTTCACGTTGAATGGGTGTCCCGAGAAGCAAATAGAGCTACGGATTGGATGGCTAAATATGGTGCCAAGAGTAACTCTAATCATGTTATTTGGTCTGAGCCTAGTGTTGATCTCCAACGAATCATCCGCTCGGATTTAGAATAGTTTTTGCTTTGTTTCTTTCCTTGTTTAGTCACAAAAAAAAAATATAGAAACATATATAAAAATGTGAAATATACATGGTATATATTTAAATTTATAATAAATGCAGAAAAGATATTTTTTTGTGTTCATATATAAAAGTTTAATTATGATCCATTATTATAAAAGGTTCGATTATTTTACCGTACAAAAAAGTCAATTAATTTGTTGTGGTGTTTAATTAGTTTGATAATTGATCACTTTATTAAAAAAATATGAAATAAGTTAAATAACATATGCACATGTATATATGACTAAGTTTTTGTATTTATAGAGTAGTTTTTATTATATTATTTTTCATAAATTTGTGAACTTTGTTTAATCAAATATTACTAAAGAGATACTGAAAAAGAGAATTTGCGAGTTTATTATTAATAGTTATTAAAACTATGACTGGATTGGTACTATGCGGGAGATGATTGGTATTATATTTTTGCTTATTAAATTTTATAAGATTAAATTAGGAGTCCATAGCTGGCTTGATTTCTGGTATTAAGTAGTGTCTTCTCGATAAAATCGGTTTATGTTATCTATTTGGGGACATGCGTATGACTTAAATGCTTTTTTATTCTCGAAAATATGGAGGCTAGAAGTTTTGTATCAGTTGCGGTCTTTCTACTAGTTCGAAGCATATTAAGCCTATTTGACCAATACAAAACGCGCCAAAAAACATATGGCGGAGGAAAATAGTTGTGCCATTTGTAGTGTATTCCCTGAATCTTTGCTCCATGTGCTCCATGACTGTAAGGTGGCGAGAGGTATGTGGATAGCATTGATAATAGTTTGGTTTCGAGTAACTTTTTTGACTCTCTTTTCTTGACTTAGTTGTTAAAGAATTTATCTACCAAATCTCCCTACCAAGGACAATCTTAGTCCATTCTTTTTGTTACTACGATGAATTCCTTATAGTATTGACGGAATAAATTTGTTTTTAATTATTTATGTTCAATTGAAATTTTACTTTACACTATAAAAAAAATTATATTTTTTATTTACTAATATTTAATTAATATTTTATATTCTAAATATTAAATATTAAATATTAAATATTAAATATTAATAGTATAAAATAAAATATATATTAACTAAAGCTATTAATTAATATTAATAAAAAATATTATCTCTGACATTTTTTTTTCTTTTCCTTGACTTGACCAATGACCATACCATTCAAATCTTATTATCAATAATAATTCGACTAAAATTTTGTTTTATTTTAACTGAAATCTTTATAAACGAACATAAACAGTCTTTCTAAGAAAAACTATTTATATTTTTAAACTCTAGAGATTAATATATTATATATTCATTATCTGAATCAATTTCTGGTCGATGTGGCAAAATAAATGGAAGTGATTAAAGATTCGGATGGCTCTCTCTCTCTCTCTCTCTCTCTCTCTCTCTCTCTCTCTCTCTCTCTCTCTCTCTCTCTCTCTCTCTCTCTCTCTCTCTCTCTCTCTCTCTCTCTCTCTCTCTCTCTCTCTCTCTCTCTCTCTCTCTCTCTCTCTCTCTCATATCGATCATGCATGCTACCTATATACCAAAGTTTAGCTGTTAGATCAATTCTTAATATATAATACATATTAAAATATAAAATATATATTAAAAATAAATTAATTTTTAAAATTTTTAAATTTAAATATTTTAATTCATCAAATTTTAAAATATATAAAATAATTTCGGCTCAACATTTATTTCTGTTAGATAATATATTTTTTTATTAATTACTAACGATAATTTTTTTTTTGTTGCCCACGGTATCCCCCAATCCGACAGGTGAAGGACTAATCCGTCGCGGATCTGAGCTCCATTTAAGGGTCTGCCGCTGGCCAATGGGTTGCTGCATGCATAAAGCGGGATTCGAACCCCCAGCATTTGCTTAAGCGGACGAGTGAGCTGACCACTCGACCAACCCAAGTTGGTTAATTACTAACGATAATTGCTGATGTAAATGTTAACTCGCACATGTAGTTATTAAATATCCACATGTACGAACTGGACAAATTAATCGAGGTGATGAAGTACAAAATAATCCGCGAAAAATTTAAAAAATATCAAAATAATCCTTAAAAAAATTTTAAAATTCTAAAATAGTTTCTTCAAAAATTTTTAATCTTTTTTCAAATATCAACGTCTTAAAAAATTTTTACTAATTAGAATAATAAAATATTATTGAAAATATATAATAAATAAATAATACAAAAAATAATAAAATATATTGTAAAATATAATTATATTAACAGTAAAATATCATTAAATCTATTACATCATTAACTTAAACTCCTAAGATATTGACACCAAATAAACTTAAAAAAATATTCCTAAGTCAAAAAATCTTTTTTTTTTTGTCATAATTGTTAACTGTGATAGCACAAACAACTTTAACTATAATCTTATTTTGTGCAATATTAAAATTATTGAATTTCAAATCTTTCTAAGAAACATGAATAGAACACTTGAATTTGTCAAAACATTTCTTCTTCAAGTGTGGAGGATAGCATAACACTCAGCGAATCACTGCTGAGGAAATATATTGATGTATATTTGTCAAACACAATTTGGCTGAAAAAATGACTGTTCCACAAATAGTTGCAACAGTCTTTGAACCATTTGGCATCTTAATTATCACGGAATTGATACGGTGGTCAAAATGAAATAGTTTTAGTAAGGAAGACACATGTGCAGTAGCACCTGAATCTAGGATCTAATAATTGTTTTTCAATGTATAATTTGTAGTTGAGAGTATTTGAAAGATACCTGCGGAAGGAACAAGTATTAGCGATGCCAAGTTTTTACTATGAGCAAGTTGCTGATCATGCTGTTGAAATAGAGTAATTAGTGCCTCTTTCTGTTTGTCTGAGAACAAGCCATCGATGTTGATGCCATTATCACTCATGGGAGAAGTATTGCTGAGTTCACTGTTACCTTTAGCAACCGAACTGTTGATGTTGACAGTGTTAGCAATCCTGTGGTGAGATTGCAGATGAGGAGGGTAACCATGCTTGGTGTAACAAGTATTCACAGTGTGACCTTGTTTGCCACAATGAGAACACGGTTTTGGAGCACCCTTTCCCCTGCCACAACCTGAGCGCCCTCTCCCTCTATAATTGGAGGCTGATCTCATTGTACTATCTTTCTCCCTGTAGTCTTTTTCCACAGCATTAATCGATGCTCTTGGTTCGGCTTCACCATGATTCAGCTGTCTTTCTTGCTAAAGGAGTAAGCAATAGATTTTGTTGGTGTCGAGGGAGGATTTTGTTAGCATGATTTGAGAGCGTGCAGTCGAATGCTGGTCATTGAGTCCTCTAAAAAATCTAATACCATAAGACTCGAGTCTATACTATTTCATTACTACATGGCCACAAGAACATGAAGCTGCACAATGGCAAATTGGAATTAGCCTAAATTCATCCAACTCTTCCCAAATTACTTTGAGTCTTGTGAAGTAAGCTGTAATGGTGAGGTCTCCCTGTCTCAAACCAAACAGCTCCTCCTCTAATTCTTCAATTCTGAACAAGTGACCTTCTTAGAATCGATGCCGAAAACCTCTCCACAATTCGCTTGCGTCGTTACACCATAACACACTATGTAAAACTTCAGGACTGATTAAGGCATGTAACCATGAGATAACGATGGTGTTATTTCTCTTCCAACCCTCAAACACCGGATCAGTCTCATCCGATCTTAGAAAGGAACCATCAACAAACTTGCATTTGTTCTTTGATTTTAGGAAAATCCAAGTTGGGCCCAGGCATGATAGTTTGAAGTAGTGAGAAGAGAAGGCGAGAGTGTGGTACCTGGATTTTCACTCGCATGCAAGAAAAAATAGCTTGAAGGATCGTGAGTCAGATTCAGGTTAGATCTATTCACCTGAGCTTGAAATGCTGAAAATTGCTTCATCATCTGAGCAAAAGCTTGAAAATCATTGGCAGAAAAACACGGATTTGAACCTTGATCTGGATTCATCGATTCTCCCGGCATCATGGCTTCCTTTGATGAGCCTTCACACTAGAGAACCAACTTTCACAATCTTTACCGATTTAAATCACTTTAGAATTCTCAATTTCTGCACTCTCCACGCTCACCGCACCATATAAAAACTCATGCTCTAAATGCAGAGTTGTGTGAAATAAATGAGAAGAGTTGAGAGAAAATATGCGGAGCCAGCAAATATCAAAAAATGAGATTATAAAAAAATGATGAATCCCATTGAACTAAGCTATAGAATTCAGTTTATATACATGGTTAAGTAACTGCCATCTAACTTTAGTAAACAAACTCTAGTTGACTTGTGACTCTTGTTAAGTTCGTCACTTAAATATTTGGTTACAACCACTAACTAACTTCAACACTTAGTAATAGAAACAGTACGACAATAGCAGCATAACTAACTTTCAATGCATAGTAGTTAGTTATGCATCAATATGTTTCCTTAGCAATCATTGGTTGAGTGCTAATGATATCCTCCACATCAAGTGTTGGAAAGTATATATTAAGAGGTTCACGTTGGAATTTTGTAAATTATCTACATTAGTTTGCATTGCATGTAAGTTATAGGAATGACAATTTTTTCCAATGGAACAGGTATTCGCGGAAATTTACCCGTCGGGGGACAAGTTTGGGAGCCGATTTCTTTCCGTGTGGCGGGAAACGGGTATCTGTTAGTAAACGGGGAGGGGGCAGGGTTAGAGATACCCGCCCCGTGAATACCTGTTTAATACCCATAACTATCAATTTACCAAAATATCCCTAGTATATATATATTTTTAACAAACCCCATTCCCAATTTCTCATTGCACTCACACGCCCTCTGCCCGAGCCTCGCTCTCAGATCCTTTCCTCATCACTGCTGCCACCTCCATTACTCACTTCCTAGACTTGCCGGCAAGCTCCTCCTCCTTTGACGAGGTCACCTCGCCTTCCCCCTTCCCCTTTCCCATTTTCTCATCAAGTTCTGCTCCTTTGTCATCAAACTGCCTGCCGCGGTGTCGCCTAATCGTCATTGCAGTATCTAGCATCCTCATCGTTGTCAGATTCTCTCCATCTCGCAGACAATGTCGTCAGAGCTCCTCCTCGAGCGCCATCCCTCCTCCTCTTCCTCGTCAGATTGTCAGCGCCACAGATCTACCCGTCGCCGTCTCCACCACAGATTTGCGCATTGACATCTACGCATGGCCGATTTCCTGTTGCCGTCTACTTTATCTCCGGGTCTGCTCTTCGTCGCTGCTGACTGCACGTGCCTCGTCATCTACAGATTTATGTGTTTTAATTTTTTTAAAATCTATTGTTAATCTGCATTGTTATGAAATCTGCATTGTATAGATCTGAAATTTTTTAAATTATTCTGAAACCTGTATTGTTAATATGCATTGTTACAAAATCTGCATTGTACAGATTTGAGATCTTTGAAATTGTTTTGAAATCAAAATTGTTAATCTCCATTATTATGAAAGAATTATTAATGTGCATTGTTTCTGAAATCTGAGTTCTTTAAATTTTTTTATTTTTTATTTTTTTTTTTGTTTTTTAAAGAAAATCCGTGGAGATATCCACGGGGAATGAATATTCAGCGGGTATCGGGTATCCGTCACCCATCGCAGATACGGGGCAGGAACAAGGGGCTTTTTGGGGCCACAAGGCGGGGGTGGGGCATTTCCTTGTCCCCACGGGGACCCGTTGTCATTCCTAGTAAGTTTTAAAGTGTTGCCTTCGTAAATATTTTCACAAATATTTTCAATTATTTATATGAAAAATTTTATGTTAAATAGAAGTTCTCTTATCTCTTCAAATAACAATAGCTTATTCTCTTCTTTATAGTTAAAGAAGGTTATAGAATACAAGACCTATAAATTAATTTTTTTTGAAGAGTAAACAAGCTCAACACACTAAGTGGAGCATACAAGTGACAAAACATAAACGTAAGCAACCCTATGTCATCTCTGGCATAGCCATCAACAAAATAGGTTATTTGCACCAATCCTTAGAACAACAAAACGACCTAGCAATGCAATCTACTACATCTATTGACTTATTTTGAAAAATGAACTCTTCCTACACAGCCAGATATTCCATATAACTGAGAAGAACCCCACTAACCATGTTTTTCGCGCGTCTTTCCTCAAGGGCAATGACCTCCAACTCTCAAAGTGCTTTTTTATGAATTCTGGGATACTCCATGCACGACCCACATAACTAATCCACGCGCACCACACCTGCCATGCATACTCACACATAACAAACAAATGTTCTACAGTTTCAATTTTCTTTTTACACATTACACAAATGTTATCAGTTCGTTCAATGATACCCATTCTACTCAGCCGATCCTTTTTATTAACTCAGCCTACCAACACAAACCAAGTAAACAACTCTACTCGAGGGGGCACAAGTCCTTTCCAGATTCCATTTGTGAACTTGTAGCTGAGAATATCTTCTGTCACAATCTGTACATGCAACACCTGCACAAATGAGTTAGTAGTATAAACGCCTTCCTTATCAAATTTCCACACCGCTCTATCTTGTGCGCCTTCTATCAGTCTCACAGCTTGTAAGATATCTAAAACTTGGTTCAAACTGTCAGTCTCCCATTGGCAAAGTTTTCTCCTCCACTGAAAGTTCCAAACTCACTCTATCCCATCCCAAAACACACAGTCCCCAATCACGGATCCTTTGTTATTTGAAATCAAGTAGAGTCTCGGAAAGGAGTCTTTCAGCTTTTCCGACTGTATCCATGTATCTTCCCAAAATCTGGTTGATCTGCCATCACCTACTTCCATAGCCAGACCGTCAATAATCTTTTATCTGACATGTTGTTCTTTAATTTGTAAGTGACAAATATCTCTCCACGAACCTCCTTTTGTTGGTATAGTTTGAGTAGATAATAACTGCCCAGGATTCATATTATTACACAAGCATACAACCTTCTTCCACAAAGGACACTCTTTCTTAGAAAATCTCCACCACCACTTAAACAATAAAGCAGTATTCCTAATCGTCGCATCTCCCACACCCAGCCCTCCTAGTTTTTTCGGTGTTTGTACCAACTTCCATTTTACAAGAGCCAGCCCAGGACGTCCATCATCTTTTTCCCGAAAGAATCTCTTTTGCAGTGAAATTAAATTAAATTAAATTAATATCTTATATGGTAAAAAAAATATAGATTCATTTATTGTAAATTGTATTTTTTTTCAAAAACAGTGTTTTAAAATTAATTTATAATTTATTTAAAAATACATAGAAACTATTTGTATATAAATAATTAACTTTAAAATAAATAGACCAAAAATTTTAAAATTTTTTAATTTAAAAACACTTGTATATAAATAATTTTAAAAAATTATTTTAAAATTTTTTAAAAATTATTTTGAGATTTTTTAAACTGTTTAAAAATTATTTTATATTTTATTCTAAGAAGTGATTTATTTAAATATATGTAAGTTAATATTTCACGTTACCAACCATTATTATTAGTGATTAAATATATATAGCAACATAACGTTGTGCATATTATTTTAATATTATATATATAAAGGGAAAAAAAGGTGATGAGATAAGATTAATAATTTATTGCTAATCAAATTTTATTTAAGAATCTGTTATTAATTAATAATAAATTATTATATATATAATAAAATTTGTATTTTTAATATTTATTTAATAAATAAATAAATAAATAAATTATTTGACCATCTAAATAGATTTTATATGATACTATTTTATTTTGTTTCAAGAGAGATAGGTACCAACTTTAAATAAGCACGGGAACATTTGAAGAAACTAAACTATATGACAAACTTAAGAGACTACTTCAAACTTTGATTTGGTAAAAACAATTAATGAAATACGTAATAATTTTGCTCACTGAATCTTCTAATTATATCTTTTTGTTGTTAGAAAATTATTTAATTTTTTAATTTGTTGGTACGTAATAGATATATTAATTATAATTATAAATTATATTATTTTAAATTAAATGACTTATATAATGGTGATCTCATTTATTGTTATAGATGATAAATTGAATAAGTCATAATTACTTTTAATTTAGAATTAAATGAGAATAAAATTAGATATTATCTTTTATTTTTTAGATAATTATATTTTGGATTTTAGATATATTATTTTTTGGATTTTAGATACTATTTTATTTGGGTTTTAGGGTTTAATGGATGTCATGCTCAAACATAAAGAGTGCCTTCAGTCCCCAACATATTAAAGTCGCCTGACCAACTCGTTTTCCATTTGCAATTCAACCACTTAGGAATACAGAAGGCTTTGGTTGAGAAAGATCGAAAGAACTACAAGATCCAAACTCTTTCGATCATGATTCGTGTTTATGAATTCAGGTACGTTTCCGCATTCAAATATTTTATTTCTTAATGATTTAACATGAATAATCTTTGGGTTAAAGAATTCTGAAAAAAATTTAACAAGAGATATCAGAGCCGTCTATAATTAAATCATTAAAAAATTGTAAATTTATTTTATTTCAATTTGAATCTTAATTTGAGTCTATAAGATTAGATCCAAATATGTGCTGCTTTTGGATTGTGTAGCACATGTTAATAAAATTAAAAAATTTTAATTAATTTCTTGATCATGGACATTGCATATCCATAGATTTAACATATTTACCATAAAGTTTTTTTTGTATGTACTATAATTTAATCTGTGAATATGAATCCAGATAATTTTTTTTTTTTAAAAAATGTTCTTCGTTTGTTTATCTTTTTTATACCGTTTTATATGGATTCATTCTTTTGAAAAATTCATTGTTTTTTTTTTTTTTTTTTGCGTGGATTGAATCATAATGATTGATTCTAATTTTAATAGATTAAAAAAATTTTGGCATATGAATTAGTTGAACAGTTATAATTATGTCTTTTTTTAAAGGTCTGAAAAGACACCATTAAGATTTAATTCCTTTTGTGATTTAAATATTTTTTTAATTGTTACATTAGAAAACTAATAACAATTTGGATTATTATACCCACCTATTTTATAAAGATTTTGTTTTGGAATAAATTGATTGAACATTAAGCTGTCAAAGTAGCCTCTTTTATGAAAATTGATTTATTTAAAACATTAGAAATATGTTGATATGTAATTCATGTGAATATTGGTCAGCCCAAAGGAAGATCTATATTTGGCCGAATTACGTACACATGTTGATAGTAAATACATGTTTGGGTAGTTAATTAAGAATAAAGTAATACTTATTATTTATGCAGACAATAATCAGCCCAAAAGAAGTTTATTGTTTGGCCAAATAATAAGCATTGCACACTTTTGGTTTATTTTTTATTAATTATGCGATCAATAATCGGTCCAAAGGAAGGTTATTGTTTGGAAAATTAATAGAAAATATATGGCGTAATAAATAGGTTGCGAAATTTAAGTTTTCATGTGCGCATTCAGTCGGTCCAAAGAAAGTTTTAATGTGTGACAGAAATTTTGATAATATTTGATTACTACAATGAGAGTATCACTTACAGTTAATTTTTCTATCCAAAGATTGAAAATTAATGTTGTTTTAAATATCTCAATATAAATTTTTTTTCCATTATTTAACTAATGTTTACTGCATGTTTTTTGTTCTAATAAAGAAATTTTGGCTTCAGCTACTAATGTTTCTGCACAAATAGCAGTATTCCTATGCTGAATGGTTCAAATTTTAAGGTTTGGAAGGATACCGTGGAAATTATCCTCGGTTGTATGGATCTAGATATAGTTCTTCGAGAGGAGAAACCCACTTCCATTCTAGAAAATCTAAATGAGGTTAAATTAGAGAAATGGGAGATATCCAATCGAATGAGCATTATGATCATGAAGCACTCCAATTCCTGAGGCATTTCGAAACTCAATTACTGAGGATAAAGATGCCAAACAGTTCCTGAAAGATATTAAAAAATTCCTTGCTAAGAATAAAAGGCAGAGGCAAGTAGATTTTTTAGCAAGCTTGTCTCCATGAGGTATAAAGATAAAGGGAACATACGGGGAGTACATTATGGAAATGTCTCATCTTGCTTCAAAATCGAAAGCACTAAAGTTAGAGTTGTCTGAAGACTTACTCGTGTATTTAATTTTGATCTCCCTTCCTGCACACTTTGGGCAATTCAAAGTGAGTTATAACACTTTGAAGGACACTTGGTCCTTAAATGAGCTTATATCTTACTGTGTGCAAGAAGAAGAGAGGCTACAACAAAATAGGGCTGAAAGTGCTCACATGGCTTCATCTTCTCAGTATAAAAGAAAGTGTGATACTACTGTGGATGTGTCTTTTCAGCAGAAAAAGGCTAAAAAACAGGATCAAGTTTCAACCTGTTTCTTCTGTAAGAAGGTGGGACACATGAAGAAGGATTGTACCAAATATGCTACTTGGCGTGTAAAGAAGAGATTGCCTGTGGAGCTGATCGCCAAGTGATGCTGAAAGATACATCTATGTGGCAGACGACAATATAGTTGCAGTCGAAACTATAGGAACCTTTAGATTATGTTCTACAAGTGGATTTTATTTGGATTTATTAGAGACATTTTATGTACCGTCATTTAGACGGAATTTGGTTTCTGTTTCTCGTTTGGACAAATCAGATTATTTTTGTTCGTTCAGAAATAATACAGTCAGTCTCTTTTATAATTCGAATAATATTTGCTCTGGTTATTTGGTGGATAATCTATATGGGCTTGATTTGAATTCCTATAATAATGAAATACTACAAACAGGTACAAAACGAAAACTAAATAAGAATTTGGCATCATTATGGTACAAACGCCTAGGTCACATCTCTAAACAGAGAATTCAGAGGCTCGTGTCGGATGAAATTCTTGGACCCCTAAATTTGGCAGACTTTGAAGTCTGCATTGAGTGCATAAAGGGGAAAAGGACAAATGAAAGGAAATTAGGTGCCGAGAGAACTAAAGAGGTCTTAGAACTAATACATACCGATATATGTGGCCCATTCTCTATTGTCTCTTGGAATGGACAACGGTATTTTATTACGTTCATAGATGATTATTCTCTTATGGGTATTTATATTTAATTTATGAAGAGTCTCAATCCTTGGATGTTTTCAAGTCTTTCAAAGTTAAAGTTGAACTTCAATTTGGAAAGAAAATTAAAGCTGTCAAATCTGATCGTAGTGGTGAATACTACGGAAGATTTGACAGTTCAAGTGAGCAACGTTCTGGGCCTTTTGCTCTTTTTCTAAAGGAGTGTGGTATTGTTTCGCAATACACCATGCCGGGCAAACCTAGCATGAATGGTGTTGTAGAGCGAAAGAACCGAACTCTTAAGGACATGGTGAGAAGTATAATTAGTCATTCTTTCTTACCTGAATCACTCTGGAGAGAAGTCTTAAAGACCACAGTGTACATCTTTAATAGGGTGCCAAGCAAAACAGTTAACAAAATCCCTTATGAAATTTGTACTGGAAAAAGGCTCAGTATAAAGCATTTGCATATTTATGAATGTCCAACAGAGGCGCGACCTTATAGGCCGCATGAAAGAAAATTGGACTCAAGGATAATTAGTTGTTACTTTGTTAGTTACGCTGAGCGTTCAAGGAGGTACAAGTTTTACAATCCTGAATCAAAATCTATTTTTGAAACGGAAAATGCGAGATTTTTTGAGAATGTTGAGTTTGGGGGGAAGAAAATATTAGGAATGTTACTTTTGATGAGGATTCTATAACTGACAATGATCAGGTTCTTGTGCCTATTATTGTTCAAGATACAGTTATAGTACAAGAGCACAATGAGAATCCTACTGTAGATTTAGTTACAATACAGGAGAATAATGAGAATATTGTTGTTGCTCAATATATTGTTACAGTATAGGAAAATAATGAGAATCTTCCTCAATCCCAACCCATACAGCAAGCTCAACAACCTCAAGAAGTGTCATTAAAGAGATCCAACAGAGAAAGAAAAAAATTCATCTATGGTATCAAACAAGCTTCCTGTCAATGGTATCACAAGTTTAATCAAGTCATTACCTCATATGGTTTTGAGGTAAATATTATAGATAAATGTGTATATCGCAAGTTTAGTGGGAGTAAATACATATTTTTGGTCTTATATGTTGATGACATTTTACTTGCCAGTAACGATATAGGCTTGTTGCATGAAACTAAGAAATTTCTATCGAACAAATTCGAAATGAAAGATCTTGGTGGTGCCTCTTTTGTATTAGGAATCGAGATACTTAGAGATCACTTTCAAAATATTCTTGGATTATCACAAAAGAACTATATCAAAAAAGATTTTAAGTAGATATGTCATGGAAAGTTGTAGACCAATGGACACACCCGTAACTAAAGGAGACAAGTTTAATCTCAAGCAATGCCCCAAAATGATCTTGAGAAGACAATAATGCATGATAAACCTTATACATCAGCACTAGAAAATTTAATATATGCTCAAGTCTGCACACATCCTGATATATTATTTACAGTGGGAGTGTTGGGTAGATACTTGAGCAATCCGAGCATAGATCATTGGATAGCTGTTAAACGCGTAATGCGTTATCTAAAGAGAACAAAGGATTACATGCTTACTTATCGGAGATCAGAAAATTTGGAGATCATTAGGTACTTTGACTCCTATTTCATGGTATATAATTGCAAAACTTTGTCACTGAACTTCGTATAGTAGATGACATTGAAAGATCATTAAAGATATTTTGTGACAATAAGTTAACAGTACTATACTCCAACAACAATAAGAGCTTGACAAAATCGAAGCATACATACATCAAGTTCTTAGTTGTCAAGGAGAAAGTTTAAGAAAAAAGAAATTTTCATAGGACATATAGGAACAGAGTATATACTAGCAGACTCATTAACCAAGGAATTGATCCCTAAAGTCTTTTATGAGCACACTGCTCGGATGAGTGTCAATATTTGTGATGCCTTGGTTTAGTGGGAGTTTATTTTATGCTATATGTCCTATGACAGATATTAGTTATTTTTTCTGCATAATTAAGTTGATGGTTTATTTCATGTTGTGTGAAATGTTCATTTTGCAATATTTGTTTTGCGTTTGATCTCAATAAAGTTTTAAAGTTGGACCAGCTGAAAATAGACATGCATAAGATCACTTGGCATGTAATTTCCATATTACTCATTCAAATTTGATCTATGTCGTTAAGTATATTAGGATAGTGATTGTCGTGGTTTAGTCACGACATTAATGTGATAAAAGCTGTGGTGATTCCATATCTAATATATGAGTAATAAGAAAATAGCATTCAAATGCGCGCATAAAGTTTATAAGATGTGATTATGTCAAGAAAGAATATATGTACAGGCCAAGTGGGAGATTGTTAGGAAATTATTTAATTTTCTAATTTGTTTGTGAACAATACATATATTAATTATAATCACAAATTATGCTATTTCAAATTAAATGACTTATATAATTGTGATCTCGTTTATTGTTATAAATGTTAAATTGAATAAGTCATAATTACTTTTAATTTGGAATTAAATGAGAATAAAACCAGATATTATCTTTTGTTCTTTAGATAATTATCTTTTGGATGTTAGATATATTATCTTTTGGACTTTAGATACTATTTTATTTGGATTTTAGGGTTTAATGGGTGTCTTGCTCAAATATAAATAGTGCCTTCAAGGTTTCGGTCCCCAACATACCAAAGCCGCCTCAGCAACTCTTTTTCCATCAGAGAAATCGCAATTCAGCCGCCTAGAAATACAGAAGACTTTGGTTGAGGAAGATCGAAAGAACCACAAGATCTAAACTTTTCCAATCATAATTCATATTTATGAATTCAGGTACGCTTCTGCATTCAAATATTTTATTTTTTAATGAATTAATATGGATAATCTTTGGGTTAAAGAATTATAAGAAAATTCTAACATGTGTGTCTCACTATTTTTTCCTTAAAAATTTAAGTTATATATATATCACGTACTTTTCGTATAAAAGTCTTTCTTAAACTTAAACCATTGTTATATATTGGTCTATATTTGCCTCTTCTTCGTTTACAAAACTTTTGTTCAAGTTTTCATTAAGACCTAAAACAATAGATATGAAAGTATTTAATAATAATAATAATAATAATAATAATAGATTATACAAACAGGGAATGCTTGCTTACTAATAAAAAAGAGAAAAATGTCAACGGGTTATAACTCTAATGATATAGTCTCTTTTTTTCACTTACAAATTTCGAGTTTAAATTTTACTCCTAACTTTAGAAAAAAAAAATTAAAAAAATATAATGTGGAAATTATAAATAATTTTATATAGTGAATGAAGTCAAAGATCGAACACTTGGTTGTTTCGAGTTCAGGATTACTTTCGTGAATATTATGAGTATTCAACTTTGGCATTTATGATGAGACTTGAGAGCTTTACTAGCTATTTAATTAATTAATTAATTAATTTGTTATCAACGCATTTTATGATTTTTAGTATCTCTTGGCTTCTTGGGGCCTACTATTTCTTTCTTTGGGTGTTTTTGGTTTATACGGTCAAAGTCAACTCTATTAAAAAATTATTTGATTTCATAACTTATTTGTGGGCAATACATATATTAATTATAATCACAAATTATGCTATTTCAAATTAAATGACTTATATAATGGTGATCTCATTTATTGTTATAAATGTTAAATTGAATAAGTCATTATTACTTTTGATTTGGAATTAAATGAGAATAAAGCCGGATATTATCTTTTGTTCCTTAGATAATTATCTTTTTGGATTTTAAATATATTATCTTTTGGGCTTTAGATACTATTTTTGGGCTTAAGGGTTTAATGGGTGCCATGCTCAAATATAAATAGACCTTCAGGGTTTTGGTCCCCAATATACCAAAGCCGTATTTGTTACTCTTTCCCCATCAAAAGAGTTACAGTTCAGCCTCCTAGGAATACAGAAGGCTTTAGTTGAGGAAGATCGAAAGAATCACAAGATCCAAACTCTTCCAATCGTATGATTTATGTTTATGAATTCAGGTACGCCTCCGTATTATGATATATATATATTTTTGGTGATTCAATATGAATTATCTGGGATATGAAAATTAATTTATTCTAACAAATGGTATCAGAGCCATCCATTATTTACTCATCGAAAATATTCAGTTTTTTGTTTTTTTTCTATTGTCGAATCCATATATATATATGTATGTTGTTTACGTTATAAATTGTTGCATATATATAAACTTGTTTGAGTTTGTGTGTGCGTCAATGTATATATATAAATTGATACGTAGATATATATCCATCGATAAGCCCCATGTGTTTCTATATATATATATATATATGATTTTAGCATTGTTTCAGATTACATGTTATTACTGCCACTTGGATTGCTTTGTATATATATATACTTTTGGCTGCTTATATATATATATATATATATATATATTACCGTATTGATATTTTTATTTGATATAGTAATTGATTTATTCTGAAACACTAGCACAAAGAATTATTATAATTGTCTCGTTTTTTTATTTTGCGTCTCATTAATTTGGTATAAAATTAATGGATTATCTTTTTTGGATATAAAGATTAATTTTAATTTTAATAGATCAAGAATTTTTGGCACATAAATTATAATCATATTTTTCTTTAAGATTTCAAAAGATATCATTAAGATTTAATTCCTTTTGAGATTTAAGTATTTTTTTGTTGTTACATAAGAAAATTGGTAATAATTTGGATTAGTATACCCATCTATTTTATAAAGATTTGGTTTTGAAATAAATTGATTGAACATTATGCTGCTAAAATAGCCTCTTTTGTGAAAATTGATTTATTCAAAACATAAAAAATATGGTGTTATGTAATTCATGCGAATATTGATCGGCCCAAAGGAAGGTCTATATTTGGCCGAATTACATACACATATTGATGGTAAATACATATTTGGGTAACTAATTAAGAATAAAGTAATGCTTATTATTTATGCGAACAATAATCGGCCCAAAGGAAGTTTATTGTTTGGCTAAATAATAAGCATTGTACACTTTTGTTTATTTTCTATTAATTATGCGGTCAATAATCGGCCCAAAGGAAGGTTATTGTTTGGCCAATTAATAGAAAATATATGCGGTAATAAATAGGTTGCGAAGTTTAAGTTTCCATGTGCGCATTAAGTCGGTCCAAAGAAAGGCTTAATGTGTGACAGAAATTTTGACAATATTTGATTACTGCAATGAGAGTATCACTTACAGTTAATTTTTCTATCCAAAGATTGAAAATTAATGTTGTGCTGGATATCTCAATATGGATTTTTACCCATTAATTAACTAATATTTACTGCATGTTCTTTTGTTCTAATCCAGAAATTATGGCTTTAGCTACCAATGTTTATGCGCAAATTAGCAGTATTCCTATGCTGAATGGTTCAAACTTTAAAGTTTGGAAAGATACCGTGGAGATTGTCCTCGGTTGTATGGATCTAGATATAGCTCTTCGAGAGGAGAAACTCACTTCCACTCCGGAAAATCTCAATGAGGTTAAAATAGAGAAGTGGGAGAGATCCAATCGAATGAGCATTATGATCATGAAACGCTCAATTCCTGAGGCGTTTCGGGGCTCAATTACTGAGGATAAATATGCCAAACAGTTCCTAAAGGATGTTGAGAAATTCCTTACTAAGAAATTCAGTGCTCACATGGCTTTATCTTCTCAATATAAAAGAAAGCGTGATACTACTGCGAATGTGCCTTCTCAGCAGAAAAAGGCTAAGATACCGGATCAAGTTTCAACCTGTTTCTTCTGTAAGGTGGGACACATGAAGAAGGATTGTACCAAATATGCCACTTGGCGTGTAAAGAAGGGTATAATTCTTACTTTCGTTTGTTCTGAGGCTAGTTTAAGTTATGCACATGTTGATACTTGGTGGGTAGATTCTGCTGCTACTACTCATGTAAGTGAAACTATGCAGGGTTACCTGTGGAGCCGACCGCCAAGTGATGCTGAAAGATACATCTACGTGGCAGACGGCAATATAGTTGCAGTCGAAGCTATAGGAACCTTTAGATTATGTTCCACGAGTGGATTTTACTTGGATTTATTAGAGACATATTATGTACCGTCATTTAGACGAAATTTGGTTTCTGTTTCTCGTTTGGACAAATCAGGTTATTTTTGTTCATTCGGAGACAATAAAGTCAGTCTCTTTTACAATTCGAATAATATTTGCTCTGGTCATTTGGTGGATAATCTATATAGGCTTAACTTAAATTCCTATAATAATGAAATACTGCAAACGGGTACAAAACAAAAACTGAATGAGAATTCGGCATCATTATGGCACAAACGCCTAGGCCACATCTCTAAACAGAGAATTCAGAGGCTCGTGTCGGATGGAATTCTCGGACCCCTAAATTTGGCGGACTTTGAAGTCTGCATTGAGTGCATAAAGGGGAAAAGGACAAACGAAAGGAAATTAGGTGCCGAGAGAGCTAAAGATGTCTTAGAACTAATACATACCGATATATGTGGCCCATTCCCTACTGTCTCTTGGAATGGACAACGGTACTTTATTACGTTCATAGATGATTACTCTCGTTACGGGTATCTATATTTAATTCATGAAAAGTCCCAAACCTTGGATGTTTTCAAGTCTTTCAAAGCTGAAGTTGAACTTCAACTTGGAAAGAAAATTAAAGCTGTCAAATCTGATCGTGGTGGTGAATACTACGGAAGATATGACGGTTCAGGTGAGCAACGTCCTGGGCTTTTTTCTCTTTTCCTAGATGAGTGTGGTATTGTTCCGCAATACACTATGCCAGGCAAACCTAGCATGAATGGTGTTGCAGAGCGAAGGAACCGAACTCTTAAGGACATGGTGAGAAGTATGATTAGTCATTCTTCCTTGCCTGAATCACTCTGGGGAGAAGCCTTAAAGACCGTAGTGTACATCCTTAATAGGGTGCCAAGCAAAGTAGTTAACAAAACCCCATATGAAATTTGGACTGGGAAAAGGCCTAGTATAAAGCATTTGCATATTTGGGGATGTCCAGCTGAGGCGCGACCTTATAGGCCGCATGAAAGAAAATTGGACTCAAGGACAATTAGTTGCTACTTTGTTGGTTACGCTGAGCGTTCACGGGGGTACAAGTTTTACAATCCTGCATCAAGGTCTATTTTTGAGACAGAAAATGCGAGATTTCTTGAGGATGTTGAGTTTGGGGGGGGGGAAAGGAAATATTAGGAATGTTGCTTTTGATGAGGATTCTATAACTGACAATGATCAGGACCTTGTGCCTATTATTGTTCAAGATACAGTTATAGTACAAAAGCACAATGAGAATCCTGTTGTAAATCCAGCTACAGTATAAGAGAACAATGAGAATATTGTTGTTGCTCAAGATACTGCTACAGTACAGGAAAATAATGAGAATCCTCCTCAAACCCAACCCAGGCAGCAAGCTCAACAACCTCAAAAAGTGCCATTAAGGAGATCCATAAGAGAAAGGAGAAGTGCAATTTCGGATGAATATGTTGTCTATCTCCAAGAACATGAGGATGGCATTGGTTTGACAGAAAATGATCCAATCAATTTTCTTCAAGCCATGCAAAGTTCTAACTCTGAAAAGTGGATCGATGCCATGAAAGAAGAGATGAAGTCTATGAAAGACAATAACGTTTGGGATCTCGTAGAATTACTTGAGGGTGTGAAACCAATTGGTTGTAAATGGATATTTAAAACCAAAAGGGATTCTAAGGGTAATGCCGAGAGATATAAAGCTCGTCTAGTCGCTAAAGGCTTTACTCAAAAAGAAGGCATAGACTATAAAGAGACTTTCTCTCCAGTATCATCGAAAAACTCTTTTAGAACCATAATGGCACTAGTAGCTCATTTTAACTTGGAGCTACATCAGATGGATGTAAAGACAGCGTTTCTCAATGGTGACATTGATAAAATGATGTATATGGTACAACCAGAAAATTTTGTATTAGGTGATTCAAAATCTATGGTTTGTAAGTTAAAGAAATCCATTTATGGTCTCAAACAAGATTCCCGTCAATGGTATCACAAGTTTCATCAAGTCATTATCTCATACGGCTTTGAGGTGAATATCATAGATGAGTGTGTATACCGCAAGTTCAGTGGGAGTAAATATATCTTTTTGGTCTTATATGTTGATGACATTCTACTTGCCAGCAACGATATAGGCTTGTTGCATGAAACTAAGAAATTTCTATCGAACAAATTCGAAATGAAAGATCTTGGTGATGCCTCTTTTGTATTAGAAATCGAGATACTAAGAGATCGTTTTCAAGGTATTCTTGGATTATCACAAAAGAACTATATCGAAAAAATATTAAGTAGATATGGCATGGAAAATTGTAGACCAATAGACACACCTGTAGCTAAAGGAGACAAGTTTAGTCTCAAGCAATGCCCCAAAATGATCTTAAGAAGACAACAATGCATGATAAACCTTATGCATCAGCACTAGAGAATTTAATGTATTCTCAAGTCTACATACATCCTGATATATCATTTATAGTGGGAGTGTTGGGTAGATACTTGAGCAATCCGGATATGGATCATTGGATAGCTGTTAAATGCGTAATGCGTTATCTAAAGAGAACAAAATATTACATGCTTATTTATCAGGAGATCAGAAAATTTTGGAGATCATTAGGTACTCTGATTCCGATTTCATGGCATATGGTTGCGAAACTTTGTCACTGAGCTTCATATAGTAGATGACATTGAAAGGCCATTAAGGATATTTTGTGACAATAAGTCAGCAGTGCTATACTCCAATAACAATAAGAGTTTGACAAAATCGAAGCATATAGACATCAAGCTCTTAGTTGTCAAGGAGAAAGGTTAAGAAAAACAGATTTTCATAGGACATATAGGAACAAAGTATATGCTAGCAGACCCATGAACCAAGGGATTGATCCCTAAAGTCTTTCATGAGCATACTGCTCAGATGGGTATCAATATTTGTGATGCCTTGGTTTAGTGGGAGTTTATTTTATGCTATATGTCCTATGACAGATATTGAATTATTTTTCTGCAGAATTAAGTTGATGGTTTATTTCATGTTATGTGAAATGTTCATTTTGCAATATTTGTATTGTATTTGATCTCAATAAAGTTGGACCAGCTGGAAATAGATATGCATGAGATCACTTGGCATGTAATTTCCATATTACTCATCCAAATTTGATCTATGTCGTTAAGTATATTAGGATGGTGATTGGCGTGGTTTAGTCACGGCATTTAATGTGATAAAAGCTGCGGTAGTTCCATATCTAATATATGAGACGGACCAGATTGTTAAAGTAATGAGAGAAATAGCATTCAGATGCGCGCATAAAGTTTATAAAGATGTGATTATGTCAAGAAATAATATATGTATAGCCCAAGTGGGAGATTGTTAGGAAATTATTTGATTTCATAACTTATTTGTGGGCAATACATATATTAATTATAATCACAAATTATGCTATTTCAAATTAAATGACTTATATAATGGTGATCTCATTTATTGTTATAAATGCTAAATTGAATAAGTCATTATTACTTTTGATTTGGAATTAAATGAGAATAAAACCGGATATTATCTTTTGGGCTTTAGATACTATTTTTGGGCTTAAGGGTTTAATGGGTGCCATGCTCAAATATAAATAGACCTTCAGGGTTTCGGTCCCCAATATACCAAAGCCGCCTTTGTTACTCTTTCCCCATCAAAAGAGTTGCAGTTCAACTTCCTAGGAATACAGAAGGCTTTGGTTGAGGAAGATCGAAAGAATCACAAGATCCAAACTCTTCCAATCGTATGATTTATGTTTATGAATTCAGGTACGCTTCCGCATTATGATATATATATTTTTGGTGATTCAATATGAATGATCTGGGATATGAAAATTAATTTATTCTAACAAACTCACGCCTGAAGTTATGAGGAAAAAGAAAAGAGAGATAAATGTTTATTGTCTAACTTCAAATTTTGGCTATTTTTTTTTATATTATTTAAATATATGTGTAATACATTGTTATTGTAAGATTTGGTGTTTTTTTTTTTATATGGTGTTTTATTTAAATCGGACGGTCCGATTTGTTTGAAAAAAAAAATAAACTACAAATCGGAGGGTCCAATTTATTTGAAAAAAAATATATATTACAAATCGGAGGGACCGTTTTGTATTTTGTATTTTTTTTATTTTTTAAAATAAAAATCGGACGATCCGATTTTAACATTAAATTTTTTTTTTATTTTTCAAAATCAAAAATCGGATGGTCCGATTTCTGATTGTTAGTTTAAAAAATGAAACAAATCGAGGGTCCGAATTGTTTAAATCATACCAGCGTAAAATTCATCTCTTCTCACATCATTGTGAGATACACTCCTCTCACTCACATGAAAAAGAAAAAACGTCAATTTTTATGACACTGCATTTTCAATTATTCTTTTTTTAATAAAAAAAAATTAGTAATAATTATTTGGTATGTTTTATGGAGCCTACAAAATGCATATGTTTTAACTTTTATAAAAAATAATGAATTCTATCTATGGAGACTTATATTTAGATAATTTAGACACAAAAATTATAGGCACAGTATAAATTTCTCTAGTGTTACTTACATTGATCAGCGATGGCTAATGGCTTGTTAATTGGAATAACAAATACCAAATTGAAATTGAAAAGGTTTGATAATAAAATAGTGAAGTGACTTGTTAAATTATTAACCTATTTCGATTATACCAAATATTCTTGACTAGCTAGCAGGCGTTGGAATAACTTTTAGCTTAAGGTAGGATTTTTTTTATTAATTTTTTATGTATGTAATATAATTTGTATTTATATTACACAATACATAAATTAAAACTTATTGAGAAATTAACAGAAAATTTTTATATTTTATGCTCTTTAATTTATTAATCTTGATTATACATTAACAAGGAAAAAATTAGTCCTTAATGTTTAATCTATTTTATTTTTGTCTTTAACATTTTATTTTTGTCTTATTTATAATTTTTTATTAAAATTAATTTTTTCTTTTTCCTTTTATCCCTTTTCTCATCTTCCTTTCTTTGTGTTTATTTTTTTTATTATCATCGTCTTTTTTTTCTCAATAATTCATTTTAAAAATTAATTCAATTAGTTTTAAAAAAAAAAAACCTTAGTCTAGTTCGTCCCATCCCGCTAAAATATGTGATTTGGCCGTATGAACTTGACAAGTTCTAAATTTTAGTTGATTCATCTTTTTGATGAATTTGGTTGCTTAACCCAGTAAATTCGATTCGTTTTAACACCTCTAATTATTATTGATGTTGTCATTAGAAATGATGGTAATGGTCATGTAAGAAATGTTATATTAGACTGTGTTTGGTTTTGAGAATAGAATAAAATAGAATAATATTGAGAATAAGATATTAAAAACAGAAAAACAAAAATAAGTATTTTTATATTTTATTTAATGATAAACTAAAATAAATTATAAAAATTTAATTTATTTTTATTTTAATAATATTGTAATACTAATCAAGAAGTGATTGAAAATGGAAAGATATAATTGGAAATTAAAGAAAAATTGAATTTTTGTTGTGAAATAAAAGATATATATAATAGAGATGTATAAATAGAAGACTCTAGTATTAAAATAATTAGCCTAATAATAATTTATATATATATAATAATATTATATGTTGTAATGTGTATATATATACAAAGATAGAAAGGAGTATTAAAAATAAAGAGAGAGAGAATCGCATTTGTTTATTGATACAATCTCAATATAATAAAGATGATTAATATTGCTATTAATATTATATGTAAAGAGTAATAGAAAATAGAATTTAAAATACTTATAAAATAAAAGAAGAGAAAGAACTGTAGTAGAAATATAAAGAGAAGAGTATTTGATTGTAACATAAAGAGAGAGTATTTGATTTTATTATTGTTGTGTATATTCTCTTGCCTCAGATCATGCTTTTATAGGCAAAGAGAAGTTTACTTTTCAAACTACATTTATTTCTTTCATCCTAAGAACTTGTTCTCTTCAACGTAGAAAATGGGTTGCCCATTAAATGGACATCCATTCTTATCCTTTCCTAGTCACAACACTCCCCCTTGGATGTCCATTTAGGATTATGCCTCGTTAAAACCTTACTAAAGAAAAACCCAATGGGAAAAAAACTTTAGTGAAGGAAAAAGAGTACAAAATCCTTTGTGATGAGAACTGCCTCATTAAAAACCTTGTCAAGAAAAACCCAATGGGAAAAAAAAACTTGACCAAGGGAAAAAGAGTACAGTCTCCCCCTCTTGCTGACATCATTTAATGTCTCGAAATCGGCGCATCCCAATCTTATGTACCAATCTTTCAAAGGAGGATTTTGGGAGTGACTTTGTAAATAAATCTGCCAGATTGTCACTTGAACGGATCTGTTGGACATCAATTGTCCCTTGATTTTGAAGGTCATGAGTGAAGAAGAATTTGGGAGAAATATGCTTTGTTCTATCACCTTTGATGTATCCACCCTTAAGTTGAGTAATGCATGCTGTATTATCTTCAAACAGGACAGTTGGAGCTATCTTATGATCAATCAGTCCACATGATGATAGAATATATTGAATCAGACTCCTCAGCCAAAAACACTCGCGACTAGCTTCATGAATCGCCAGTATTTCAGCATGATTAGAGGATGTTGCAGCAATCGTCTGTTTCGTGGACCTCCAAGATATAGCTGTACCACCATATGTGAACAGGTATCCTGTTTGAGATCTCCCTTTATGTGGATCAGACAAGTATCCAGCATCTGCATAGCCAACTAATTGTGACTTGGATCCATAGGAATAAAACAAACCCATATCAACCGTCCCATGAAGATATCGAAAGATTTGTTTGATTCCACTCCAATGTCTTCTGGTTGGAGAGGAACTATATCTTGCTAGTAAATTCACAGCAAATGATATGTCAGGTCGCGTATTATTAGCAAGATACATTAGCGCTCCAATGGCACTAAGATATGGTACTTCAGGACCAAGGATATCTTCATTTTCTTCTTTAGGACGGAATTGATCCTTTTTCACATCTAAAGATCTTACAATCATTGGGGTACTTAATGGATGTGACTTATCCATGTAAAATCTTTTCAAGATCTTTTCTGTATATGTTGTTTGATGAATAAAGATCCCACTTTTTATATGCTCGATCTGCAGGCCGAGACAAAACTTAGTCTTTCCAAGATCTTTCATCTCAAACTCTTCTTTTAGAGTTTTTATAATTGTTGGAATCTCTTCAGGAGTCCCAATGATATTTAAATCATCAACGTACACAGCAATTATAATGAATCCGGATGCAGATTTCTTTATGAAAACACACGGGCAGATATCATCATTCTTGAATCCGTTTTTGGCCAGATACTCAGTAAGACGATTATACCACATTCGTCCAGATTGCTTTAGACCATATAAAGATCTTTGCAATTTGACTGAGTATAACCCTTGCGAATATTCATTGGATGGTTTAGATATCTTTAGTCCTTCAGGGACTTTCATATAGATATCACGATCTAATGAGCCGTATAAATAAGCTGTTACCACATCCATTAAATGCATATGCAGTTTATGATATGCAGATAGGCTGACCAAATAACGCAAGGTTATCGCATCCACTACGGGGGAATACGTTTCTTCATAATCTATACCGGGCCTTTGTGAAAAACCTTGTGCCACAAGTCGGGCTTTGTAGCGCACAACTTCATTTTTCTCATTTCGTTTTCTCACAAATACCCATTTGTATCCAACAGGTTTTACATCTTCTGGTGTACGGACTACAGGTCCAAAGACTTCACGTTTTGCAAGTGAGTCTAATTCAGCCTTCATGGCTGCTTCCCATTTTGGCCAATCATTTCTTTGTCGACATTCTTCGACTGATCTTGGCTCAAGATCCTTACTTTCATGCATGATATCTAATGCCACATTATATGCAAATATTTCATTGACAATTGTCTTATTTCGGTCCAATTTCTCTCCTGTAAAGACATAATTTATCGAGATCTCGTCATTTTCACAATTTTCAGGTACCTGAACGTCTTCTGGCGTTATATCAGAATTTTGGACAACTGCAGGTGTCTTTACTATGTCTTTTTCAACAGGAATCGTATTTACCTCTTTTCTCTTTCGAGGATTTTTATCTTTGGAACCGACAGGCCTGCCACGCTTCTGGCGTGTATTTGCTTCAGTGGCAGTTTGTCCAACTGGGACATCAATTCGAATTGGGGCATTTTCCGCCCTGCCACGCTTCTGGCGTGAATTTGCTTCGGTGGCTACTTGTCCTACTGGGACATCAATTCGAATTGGGGCATTTTTCGCTGGTATATACGACTTGGTTATCCTCTTTGTATCGGAAAATGCATCAGGCAATTCATTTGCTATTCTTTGCAAATGTATAATCTTTTGAACTTCCAGTTCACATTGCCCTGATCGAGGATCTAAATGCATCAATGATGATGCATTCCAATTAAGTTCCTTTTCAGGAAACTTATTCTCTCCCCCTAATGTTGGAAATTTTGATTCATCAAAATGACAATCCGCAAACCGGGCTTTAAACACATCACCAGTTTGTATCTCAAGATACCTCACTATAGAGGGAGAGTCATATCCAACATATATCCCCAATTTTCTTTGGGGTCCCATTTTGGTGCGATTAGGTGGCGCAATGGGAACATATATCGCACACCCAAATATTCTTAAATGGGAAACATTTGGCTGCTGGCCAAAAGCTAATTGCATAGGAGAGAACTGATGGTAACTCGTTGGCCTCAAACGAATAAGTGCTGCAGCATGTAAAACTGCATGCCCCCAAACCGAGGTTGGGAGATTTGTTCTCATAAGCAAGGGTCTAGCAATTAATTGGAGACGCTTAATAAGTGATTTTGCTAACCCATTTTGTGTGTGAACATAAGCTACTGGATGTTCAACACTTATTCCATTAGCCATACAATAAGCATCAAAAGCTTGGGAAGTAAATTCACCAGCATTATCAAGACGAATTGCTTTAATTGGGTTTTCTGGAAATTGTGCTTTTAATCGAATAATTTGAGCCAGTAATCTCGCAAACGCCAGGTTGCGAGAAGATAATAAGCACACATGTGACCATCTCGAAGATGCGTCTATCAGGACCATAAAATATCTAAAAGATCCACATGGTGGATGAATAGGTCCACATATATCACCTTGAATCCTTTCTAGGAATTCAGGAGACTCAAATCCAATCTTTACTGGTGATGGCCTTAAAATTAACTTCCCTTGAGAACATGCAGCACAACAAAATTCACTAGTTTTAAGAATCTTCTGGTTCTTTAGTGAATGTCCATGAGAGTTTTCAATGATTCTCCTCATCATGGTTGTTCCCGGATGACCCAATCGGTCGTGCCAAGTTATGAACTCATTTGAGCTAGTAAACTTCTGGTTTACAGTGGCATGTGATTCAATTGTACTAATCTTGGTATAATACAACCCAGATGAAAGTGAGGGTAATTTTTCTAATATAACTTTCTTATTTGAATCATGAGTTGTTATACATAAATACTCATGATTTCCCTCATTCATCGCCTCAACATGATATCCATTTCGGCGAATATCTTTGAAACTCAACAAGTTTCTCAGAGACTTGGTAGATAATAGTGCATTATTTATTATAAATTTTGTTCCTCCAGGAAACAAAATTATAGCTCTTCCGGAGCCTTCTATCACATTGCCTGAGTCAATAATAGTGTTAACATATTCCTCTTTTGGTACAAGATGGGTAAAATATATATCACTTTTGAGAATAGTGTGCGAACTTGCACTATCCGCAAGGCATACATCTTCATTACATATCCTTGCCATTCTCTTCAAAAACAAATAATAATAAAATGAGTAGTATGCACAGTTAAATTGAATACTTGATCAGAATTATTTTCTAAGAAACACTGTACATAAAATAATGTCATATACCAAAATTTTATTTTAAAATTTGACACAATTAATAATTTCAAAATTCATAAATATCAATATTTCATTATTTATGTACATCACATTTGAAACTTAAATACATAGAAAATAAAACTTTAACAATAAATTTTTTTTTACATTATTTATTTACATAGATACTTCACAATTTCACATATTAAACTATTCCATCATTGATCAAATGGCCAATATTTCCTTCAGGGTCCTCAAAGAAATCAGATACATCATAATAAGTGGTGGAGTTCTCAGCATCATTTGAAACAAAATTTGTTTCCTTTCCTTTGTCGTTCTTTTTCAAAGATGCCTGGTAAAGATCGACTAGGTGCCTTGGGGTACGACAGGTACGTGACCAATGGCCCTTTCCACCACAGCGGAAACACTTTTCCTCGGTTGATTTATTCTGCCCGATATTCTTTTCTTTGTCCCACTTCTGGTGAGATCCTCTCTTTTGAACATAATTCTTTTTCCTTCCATAATTTTTCTTGTTATTAAAAGCTTGCCATTTACCTCTTCTGGGGTAATGACTTGCCGCATTTACTTCAGGAAATGGGGCGGCGCCAGCTGGGCGCGCTTCATGATTTTTTAATAACAACTCATTGTTGCGTTCAGCAACAAGAAGGCAAGAAATTAACTCAGAATATTTTTTAAACCCTTTCTCTCGATACTGCTGCTGCAGGAGCACATTCGAGGCATGGAAGGTTGAGAAAGTTTTCTCCAACATATCATGATCAGTTATTTTTTCCCCACACAATTTCATTCGTGAGGTGATCCGAAACATTGCAGAATTATAGATTTAAAATCTTGTAAACGCAAATGCGTCCATTCATATCGGGCCTGAGGAAGTATCACCGTTTTCTGATGATTATACCTTTCTTCAAGGTCTTTCCAAAGATCTGCAGGATCTTTTAATGTAAGATATTCATTTTTCAATCCTTCGTCAAGATGATGACGGAGAAAAATCATGGCTTTAGCTTTATCCTTCTGGGATGCATTATTTTTAGCCTTAATGGTATCTCCAAGATCCATTGAATCAAGATGGATTTCAGCATCTAATATCCATGATAAATAATTGTTTCCAGATATATCAAGAGCATTGAATTCAAGATGAGAGAGCTTCGACATAATGAAAATTTGTTACCTGAGTCTTCCTAAAAATTTGATCAGAGTCTCGTGCTGATAACGTGTTGTGAAATAAAATATATATATAATAGAGATGTATAAATAGAAGACTATAGTATTAAAATAATTAGCCCAATAATAATTTATATATATATATATAATAATATTATATGTTGTAATGTGTATATATATACAAAGATAGAAAGGAGTATTAAAAATAAAGAGAGAGAGAATCGCATTTGTTTATTGATACAATCTCAATATAATAAAGATGATTAATATTGCTATTAATATTATATGTAAAGAGTAATAGAAAATAGAATTTAAAATACTTATAAAATAAAAGAAGAGAAAGAACTGTAGTAGAAATATAAAGAGAAGAGTATTTGATTGTAACATAAAGAGAGAGTATTTGATTTTATTATTGTTGTGTATATTCTCTTGCCTCAGATCATGCTTTTATAGGCAAAGAGAAGTTTACTTTTCAAACTACATTTATTTCTTTCATCCTAAGAACTTGTTCTCTTCAACGTAGAAAATGGGTTGCCCATTAAATGGACATCCATTCTTATCCTTTCCTAGTCACAACAATTTTGACCAACAGAACGAAAATAAAACGTAGAAATAATATAAATATTAAATAGGATGAACTAAAGTACTAAACATTAAAGCCTAATTTGATATTTAACACACGTTTTTGAAAAAATATTGCTCTGTTGACAAAAACGGGTTAGCTACCTAAACCTAAAGATACTCTTAATTTAGAATCTATATATAAGATTAGACTATATATATATGTGTGTCTTAATTTAAATCTTATGGCAATAAATTTTGAGGACCCAACCAATGCATCATCGGTCATCCAATGAATGACACAGCGAATTTCATATGTTTCCCCCCAACAAACCCATATAGCAATGGAAATATGGAATTATATTTGTTAGGAAAAAATCATGAAATTAAAAGAAGCCCAAAGTTGGTAAAAAAGAAAAAAAAATCTAATAAACTAACAATAATTTTTTTTTAGCTTCTCATTGTATCCTTTAATTCGAATCATTAATAAATTGTTGTATATACAAGACAAAATTTAAATTTTTAATATTTAATTAAACGAATTAGTGAACATTACGATCAACTAACCGAAGTTGATTTTAAACTAACAATAATTTAAGTAAACAAAAACATAATCAAAATATCAAATTCTTTTAGTGAGGAAGTTAATAAAATTAAAAAAAAAAAAGTTTTTGAATGTTAGGGCAAACATAAAAAATCAATTAGCCACCGTAGAATTTTCAACAATCTACCTGTCTAATCTGAGGTGCACAATAATGAACTTCTTCCACAGGAAAAAAGAACGTACTTATTACAATAAATTGTTAAGCCTTAACTAGAAATAATTCTAACGCTCACATTATATCCAACAGTAACTGTAATGCCAGGTGTATACGTTACTCTAGATTTTATTATTTCTGAAGTATTATTAATTAGAAGAAATAAATTCACAAATTGACGCGTTGAATTTTAGAGAACAAATTGATTCATGTGTGATTCACTGATTTTGAAAAGAGCCTTGGTAGACAGTCAATGAGATATTTGTATAATGTATACAATGGACTATTTATTTAATTTAATATAAGTTAAAAATAAAAATTACTCACAAAATAATAAATTTAAAAACTCTTATTCAGTTGTTTTACATCAAAATTCAAATTTTAAATTTTCCAATTTCAAATTTTAAATTTTTAAAAAATTCAGTTAGTTATTTAAAAAAAAATAACCATTTGAAATCCTTCAATACTCTCTTCTTTTTCAACCGGCGGCCACCCCACCTTCATCAATAATCATCCCATTTCACCGTCGCTACTTGGCTTGCCACACGCCACTCACCTTTAATAAAAATAACCATCCACTTAAGGATAAAAATAATCATCCGCATACCTAATGAATTGAACATCTAAATATTTTAATTATATATAACTAAACTCAATCCAATCAAAATAATCATTTACATAAAAATAAAATAACCATCCGTATACCTACTAAAATGACCATCTTAAATTGACCATTAAAATAGAAGAAGAAGAATAATAAACAGAAGAAACTATTATTGTGGTGAAACATAATTTTGAAGGACTAGTCATGACAAAAGCGGCACTGTTGTGAATGGCTCAAATCATGAAAGAAGCTAACCATGCTTGGATTCGAAAAAGAAGAGTATGGTAGTATCATCGGTGAGAAGAGACTTGAAGGAATGGGAGAAAGCGAAGGCGCATCGGAGGAGGTGAGGATGGTGTCGGGAAGAAGGCACACACCGGCTGCGACGGAGGCGCTAGACGTCCGGGTTACTGCGGTGCCATTAGTTCCACCCACACAATATGCGCGTCCTCCCTAGCGGTGGCCTGTGCGGCAACGGCGCCAGTCGGAACAGTGTCGGCGCGATTTCCGATGGCGGCTGGTGACTGTGGCGTTAGTGTACCGGCGAGACTCGATGAGAAAGACACAGAACACTCACAAACCGTATTGATAGAAAAATGTGAGAGAGGGAGGTTGTTTATTTGTTTCCAAAACCGACGGTAATCTTAATATTTGATTTAAATTTTAAATTGAAAACTATTTAAAATTAATTAGTTGTCTATAATTTAGTTTTAATTTCAAATTAACTTCATTATACATATTGTCATGGTTCTGAAAACCGGACCGGACCGGCCGGTTCAACCGGAAAAACCGGAAACCGATCACCTAGTCGGTCCGGGTAACGTAAAAAACCGACTGGCAAAAAACCGGTTGAAAAACCGGTTGAACCGGCGGTTAACCGGTGAACCGGAAGAACCATTCGGTTTTTTAGCGGTTTTTAGTTTGAAAACTAATATGCTAAACGACGTCGTTTTGGCTTTAAAAAAAAAAAAAAAAAAAAAGAGAAAACGCGTAAATGGAAGGAAGCCCTAATAGCAATCAGTTTCCACTTTCCACTCTCCAGAGCTCGAAATCACCAGCACCCAGCCAAGCTCGAAATCACCCAAGCTCGAAATCACCAGCACCCAGCCACCCACAGCCATCAGTGAAGCCCACCGCCATCGCCATCGCCACCGCATCCCGCAGCCAGCCATCCACAGCAGCAACGATGTTGACCACCGCAACCACCACCGCGTCCTGCTTCTCGCCGAGCCCGCCTCCTCTGTCGTCCTCGCCGAGCGTCGCCTTCTGAGGTTCTGTGTTTGATTTTGTTTGCGATTTTGCCTTCATTAGTGAATTTGTTTTTGATTGCTTCATGATTTTTGTTTACTGCTTCTGATTTTTGTTTGCTGCTTCATGAATTTGATTTTCTTTGATTTTTTTTATTTAATTTCTGAGGTTATTTGTTCATCAGTGAATTGGGTTTTGATTGCTTCATGATTTTTGTTTGCTGCTTCTGATTTTTGTTTGCTGCTTCATGAGTTTGATTTTCTTTGAATGTTTTTGATTTATTTGCTGAGGTTATTTGTTCATCAGTGAATTGGGTTATTTGATGCTATAAATATCATATAAATGCTAATTCTGTATGATTCACAATTATATTATAATTATTGATAATTTTAGGATTAATGAGTTGTGCACTTGTGCTCTCGAATTTATTGAAATAGGTTGAACATACAAAATGAATGAGGGGTTCTGTAATGAGTTGCAGGTATTGGTGGCTCTTCAAGCGGCGCTGACCGTTATTGGTAACTTCACAATGTGCATTGCTGCTTACAGGATATACAAATCGTCCAGCGAAGGCTCCAAGAATTTTTGAATGAAAAAGTATGTGTATATATACTTTGAATGGATGTCCTACTCTTCTCTTGTGTTGATTCTGATTGCTAAACTATATCTTCCATGAACATGCTGATCATTTACCAAAATATGTTGTTAGACAACTATAGAATAGTCCCATAGGCAAAGGCATAGGGTTCACATGATTACTTGAACTCTTTTCATTACATTGAAAAATAAAGCTTTTCAAAGCTACAAGTTTGTTCAGTTTAAGAATCAAAACACAGTACCTTATTACTTGTGAAAGTATTTTAGTAAAGATTTTGCCAAGGTATTAGTTAAGAATTGTAAATAGAAAATACTCAATAATAATCATTACATTTGAAAATTTCAACATATATTTTACATCTCTAAGATCAGCTTTGTGTGTGTTTAGATAAACTACAACTTACTAGGGTAGTGGCTGGGGTAAGCTTTTGTAGAACTCATTCGAAATAAACTTTATTGGAGAAATGTAAAGCATGTGTTATATATTGAAGCAAATGGCATTTGCATGCAGCCTTCCACGAGATCAAGTAAGCAGAGAAGTCCCCTCCAAAATGGTTTGAAGATGTGGTCCATTTCTTTCATAATTCACATGTCATTTTTCTTTTCAAGTAAAGAAAAGCCATCCCATCTTGTCTACCCTCTAAAAAATCCATGCCACCCCATAAAGATAATGAAAGCATTCATAATGGCTCATCAGTCACAAGTCAAAGTGTCAAACTTTGATCATCCACATGGACCTAAACTTTGATGTTTGAAGTTGTTTGTGAACCTCTAATATTAAGTAATGAATAATTTATTACGTGAAATTTTAAATTTTGTTAAGTTAGAAATTATTGAATTTATATATTTAAAATTATTTTTAAGTTTTTTAATAATTTTATTTAATATTTAATTAAACCGGTTGAACCCCGGTTGAACCCCGGTCGAACCAGTGAACCATTGAACCAGTGACCTCACCGGTTTATTGACCGGTCCGGTTCTCGCAACCTTGCATATTGTATAAAATATACATTGTCTCCTCATACTTTTCCTTTTTAAAAACTTTAAATTTATTACAGAATGAAATCAAAATCTTTTAAATTTTACTAGATTAAAACTCAGTAAAAGAAAAAAACTTTAAAAAAACCAAAATAGAAAAACCAATATTTTATATACCAAAGACTTATATTTATACCTAATTAGAGAATAGGTAGAACGATTTCTTTCAACTTCATTGCCACCTTTTGGAAAAAAAAAGAACCAAGAAGCGTGGTTGGTTAATTGGAATTCAGAAAAACCCACATTGTTTTCGCTTTTTCTTGTGTTTCAAATGTCAAACATACAGTTTTCAAAAGTGAAAATTAAAACATATGAGTTGTTAAGGAACAAACAATTAATTCATCACTGTCAATCTCTTTCCCCACCTAAATAACCAAGAAATAATAATGGACTTTCAAAATAATTCTTTGTATATATAGGGTAACGTTTGAACATGCATTAACTAACTTCTTGCCCATTTTACGCAATGATCCATGGTTTATTTAATTTGATGATGTGGCACTTGTTTACCTATTCATGGTGGGTAATGTTTATTAATTATTATGAAGTATTAATGCTGAACTTTTTGGCACTAACTTAACACGCAAAACTATATTCTATTTCTAGCCCATGGCGCTTTCTCAATTCTCATGCATATTTGGCGCCAAGAACAAAATAGACTTTAGGGTAACACATAATCTAAGGAGTAGGTGTAGCAGAAAAATGAATCCTCTCTATTTTTTTTAATACTTGAGAGAATAAAGTGTGATTTTTTACCTTTAATTTTATAAGTGAGACAACAAATAAATATAAAAGAGAAAGAGCAATAATGAAGGATGAGATTAAACATTGGACACCATCCAATTTTTTTTTCTATTAGAGATGATCCACTCCCATGTAGCGGTGCCAATAAGTAGAGTAGGATATGATTTAGATTTAATTCTAACTTTATTTGTGAATTGAGATTTTTATATAGGTGGATACTACCATGAAAATTTTATAATTGTCTTCATATGAAAATATTTTCTTTTAATCTTTGGATGATGGATTGCATGGTTAGATTTTGATATGTTCTAAAAGTGTTGTCTTTGTTTAAAGTATGGCTAAATAAATAAGTTACATTTTTTAACAAAGCATCTTCATGAAAAGATATTTTTGCCATCTTCATTTGAGTAGTTTCCTTTTATATAAACTTAACTCTAACTTATTCATGGGTTGAGAATATTTCAATCCTAACTTTATCTATTATTAACCTGTGAGTACTCGATCCTATTAGTGGGTTACCAAAAAGTTGCAACATTATTATATATATAACTTGATAATAATTTAAAATAGAATTGATTTTTATGTAAAAAAAAATATTAAATTATTAATTAATGACCTTTTCTTAATAATTAAGAATCTTTTACATTTAGTGAGAAGTTTTTTATTTAACATCTATTTAAAATATATTTTTATATAAGTATATAATATATACATATATAAGATATAAGTTGGTCAAATAGAATTGAAACTCAACCTGCACCATATCTTACCTGCAACTAGATTAAATTGGATTGGATACCTGTGGATAAAGTGTGTGGATAAGGTGCATGTTACTATCCCTAAATAAGTGTGACGTGCTATAAAAATTTGTCAAATAAAAAATATTATATATACATAAAAATTAATTATTATACATATTTATATATTATTTAATTTATTTTTAATATATATGTTTTTGGTGATTTTTTTTTGGTGACTTTATTTTTAATATATATATTTATATTAATAATTGATCTAATAATTATTTTTTATCTTTACGTAACATTATTGATGTTAGATAGAAATTTTATTTAGCAATTTTGAAACCTCATCAATGGTTGGTGTGGCAAAAATCTTTGTGGAGATGACTTTGCAATTGTCGGAAATTCGGAATAATTGCCACAAATTTTATTTGAAAGCAACATGTTATTTTTTTCCCCTTAAAAAAACGGTGTCGCTTCATAACGCTACATTTTGGAGTAATTTAACGGTGTCGCTTCATAACGCTACATTTTGGAGTAATTTTTTGGATCCCGCTAGGAAGACAATGAATTATTTGTACAATGTGTATAATAGGACTATTGAGTTATAAAATGAACATCCCCCATACTATCTAGAATCGAACTCTTGACCTTTCGGATCTAGCGTTCTAATACCATATTATGATACCACTCATCCCAAAAGCTTCAACTAATCAAAAAATGTAGCACTAATGATTATATCTCTAATACTCCCTAAACTTTCATTGTACACATTGTATAAATATTCCATTGACTTCTCATACTTTCCCTAATTTTTTTATCTTCAAAAATGTGTTTGCGTTGTTTTTAAATCGCTACAATTTGCGATGCTATATTGAAAAACAAATTATGACAACAAAGTCAACAACCTCTAGTGCTAATTTTTTCCCTTCGTTGATTCATGCAACAATTTTGAACATCACTGTTCTGTGTTCTCTCAGTGCGTACATAAGATAGAATTTATTTTTTTGATACTTATTTAAATAAACGAGTGAGTTAATTATTTAACTAATTAAAATTGGTTTCACACAAAATAATTTAAAAGTATATCATATGCTTCAAATAGCTTGTAGTTTGGGAAAATGAAAATATCAACATACATTACACTACAATGTATCTTCTATCAAATTAATAATGTTGCCAACTTAGCATTCACCTTATGAATATATACTCATCATTTGGTCTAAAAATGATATTGCATCGAAGGGCGGAGTTTGGTCACACATAAGGAGGGGCTAAAAATAATTAATTTGACAATAAAATAACATTAGAATAAAAAATTTAAGAGATTACATTAAAACTTATATAAAACAATTAAAATTTAGGGGATCATGGTCTCCCTTGGTTACTATGAGGCTATGCCTCTGCTTGCATGTTGCATCTCTTCTGTCTTTTTTATTTTTTATTTTTTAATGTTTATCAAAAGAATTTATTTTAATTATTTTTAAAATTTCCTATTCAAATTTATTCTTTTAATATATCTATCATGCTCACAATTTTTAATAGATTAACAAAAGATTTGAACCACTTAAATTTATCATAGTATCTATAAAATTATTATTACTATTATAGATTTTTGGCTTTTTTGTTTAAATAAGTTTTAAAAAATATTAATTCACAGAATACGCATAGATAGAAAGTTGAAACAAAATACGCATGACCACTTCAGGAATAGTATACACAAAATAAAATTGCATTCCATTCCAGGACAGGCGCCAGCAAAATGGAACTGGCAGGATTGACTGCGCAGTTAACATGCTATTCCAGGTGAGGCAGACACGAATTAAACGACCTCAGGAGAGACAGATGCGAATTAGACGACCTCAGGGGAGGCAAACGCGAATTGGTCCAAGGCAGACGCGAATTTAATTTTCATTGAATTAAGCTAGCTAAGGATTGTTATTTCTATAGCCTATGATGCAATTGTATAATTCAGAAGTGCAATGTTATTGCATTTAATGTGTTGAAACATTTTTTGAACTAGGACGGTTTGAGGTTACAAAAATTGATTCACAACCTTAGGTTTATAATTTCTAATATTCTTCTTTTCAACTGAGATTTTTGGTTTATGTTGAACAACATTTTAATAACGGATTTATTGGTTTTGTGCTGTGGGTGATGAGAAATATAATCTTATAGTTATTCCTGGCTAATAATATAGTAGGTAATGAAAACAATTAAGGTAGTGTTTGGTGAAGAGACAGAGATTAAAAGACTGAGATTGAGAGACAAAGACGGAAAGACTGAGACTGAGAGACAGAGACTAAGAGACAATAATTGAAATAAATCTCAGTATTCTGTTTGGTGCAAAATGGGAGACAAGAATTGAAACAAGAATGAAACTCTAATTTAATTTACACAAAGGGTAAAATTGGAATTAATTAATTGAAATGAGAGTATTTTAGGTATAAAATGTTATTAAAGTTTCAGTCTCCATCTCTAAAAATTTCAGTCCCCTGTGTCCCTACTTTTTGGAGGTACTAAAATACTGAAATTTTAGAGACAGAGACAGAAATTTTAGTACCAGTCTCTGAACTAACAAACACGATACTGAGTCTCAGTCTCTGTCTCAATACCTCAAAACAAACGCTACCTAAGAGACAAGAGACTGAAATAAATTTCTGTATTCTGTTTGGTGTAAAATGAAAGATAGAAATTAAAACAAAATAAAGCTCTAGTTTAATTTGCACAAAAGGTAAAATTGGAATTAATTAATTGAAATCAGAATATTTTAGGTATAAAATGTTATTTATTGTTTCAATCTTTGTTTCTAAAAATTTCAGTCCTTTGTGTCCCCATTTTTTGGAGGTACTGAAATACTGAAATTTTAGAGATAAAAACAGAAATTTTAGTACGAGTTTCTGAACCAACAAACATGATACTGAGTCCCAGTCTTCCAATTTTTGTCTCAATACCTTAAAATAAACGCTATCTTAAGTACTTTAGTTGAGGTATGGCTTATGATTCATTAGTATTTTATTTTGTGTTTTGTACTTTACTGTTTTACATTATTTTTAACAAAATAATCATAATAATAACGATGATGATGATGATTTAATTAAAGTTTTATGACCTTTAATTTTTGTACTTAAGTTAGATTAAAAAATCATTTTTAGCCAAATTCTTTTGTGTTGCAGCTATTATATTTGTTAGAGCATTTTTACAGGTATGGTCAGTAAAATCTATTGGAACAAGATTATTGAATGCATTGTGCCGAACCTCAAATTGAAGCCAAGTAAAAGATTATGTTGTTTCTACCTGATAGATATTACATATTAGCTAATGGGTACGCCCTCAGTCGTGTAAGAAAAAGAACTTTGTTAAAGATAAGCGTAAAGAAATTGCATAGATTGTTTATGGAAAGGATTCTGCTAGGGAGATAATGGATTATTTGTAGTACAATGGGTTATTGAGTTACAAAATGAATATCTTTTGTACTATCTAAAATAACTATTCAAATACTAGGGATAATAAATATCTTTCCAAAAGATTAAACTAATTTTGGGGTTCACCCAGGATCAAACTTTTAACTTTTCGGATCTAGCGCTCTAATACCATGTCATAATACTACTTATCACAAAAGTATCAACTGATGGAAAAAAGTAGCACTAATGGTTATATTTCTAATACTCCATAAACCTCCATTGTACGCATTGTATAAATATTTCATTGGCTCCTCATACTTTTTTGTATGGAAAAGACAATTTCGTGTGTGCCCTACTTGAAATTTTCATTTTGTGTTAGCATACCCAGCTTGAAAGGAGACCTCTGACAAATTCCATTTCGCATTCATCCAGCCTGCTTTGGAAGCTTTATTTCATGGGTAATGTAGATGAATTGAAAGCTTCATTTTGTTGTCACCTTTTTTTAGAATGGAGTGCAATTTTATTTTGTGTGTACTGTTATTGAGATAGCTATACGCATTTTGTTCCAAATTTCCATTCATAAGCATTATAAAAATTAATCATTTTTTTATACTTATTTAAATAAAAAAACCTAAATTTTTTACATTTAATTTTTCTTTCTTTACCATTTCAAGTACAAAATAATATTAAAAGTTTGTGTTCTATTCTTGAATGAAAAGATAAATTTTCTGTAATATGTAAGATATTTTAACTGTCGCAAACTATTAATTTTTTTTTGTTTGTGTCTAAATTCCTTCGCAAATTTTTGCAGCCAAATAACTTTCTTACAAGATTGTGCAGATATCATCCATTAAATTTATACAGTAAATAGTGCAACAATAGATTAAACTTACAAAATTAGCTTATTGCACCTCCTACAAACGTAAACATATAACTAGCAGTAGACTTCTGTAGCCAAAATCTTTTGTAAATTTCAAATAAAATATAACATTGATAATAAATCTAAAACCTCCAAAACATAATGCATTGTCAGATATTACTTTGATGTATCTTAAGATTTTCTTAGTAACACTCTAAAAGTTTTTTTTTTTTTTTTCTTAATAGCACTAGAATACGTTTTGCAAATAACTTGTTTGAGATAGCCAAATATTCCTTTGTTTTCCGGTGAATTTACATATCTAAAACATGGTTATCTTTTGTCAATGCAAGTTCTTCATATTAAAGTCCTTAACTAATTGAGTTTACTTTTAAATTTATTTTAAGCATTTAAGATTCGATTATTTCAAAATAAAATGTGTTAATCACTTAATCTACTAACACAATCATAATATTATGTAATCATAAAAAAAAATTATAAATTAACATATAGAGCCTACACATACAAGTCTTTTTGGTTTACAAATCTTACAAGTTGGCACAAGTTTAATAAAACACACGCATTATACTCCCACATTCAAGAGTAAATAAACGCACGTATTTAACCACTTCCTGTTTCCAAAGCGCGCTACTCACCATGCATTATGAAGGACTCTTCTTCTTCTTCCTCCATGAAAACGATTTTTTTGCCAAATTTGAAGATAATGAAACTTCAGAAATACACCAAAACGATTACAGAAATACACCAAAACAGTTACAAAAATACATCCAAAGGATTACAAAACTACACCCAAAGGATTTAAGAAATACACCCAAAATTCGTTGAAGTACACTAAATGAAAAAGAAGAAGAGGAAGAGGAAGAAGAACGTGTAGCAAGAAGAAGAAGAAGGAGAAAGAGAAGGCAAGAAACGAAAGAAAAGAAGAAGAAGAGGAAGAGGAAGAAGAACATGCAACAAGAAGAAGAAGAAGGAGAAAGAGAAGGCAAGAAACGAAAGAAAAGAAGAAGAAGATGAAGAGGAAGAGGAAGAAGAACGGTTGGAAGCGCGTTAATATGAATGACTTGTAAAGACTTGTATAAAAAAACATTTGTATGTGAAGAATTATTCTAACATATAATCTACAAATAACTGATCTATTAAAATGGATTTTACAATACTTTTTAAAATATTATTTGCTAAATTATTTCCTATTACAAAAGGCACACAGAGAGTAATAAGATTAAAATAAACAGTACCCACATAATTTAATTTATTATAAAATAAAATGCATACTACAATTTAAAATAAACAAAGTTCATTTAATTAGTCCAAAACAAATAAATGAGGAAAATAAAAAGCTGCATTCGATCCTACGATTCTGCAGGCTGCTGAGCTGCTCCGATCCCTCCGTCGCGATTCTGCCGCGTCCAACGGGGGCGGCCCGATTGTTGTGGTTTCGGCCCAATTATACTGACCCGACCCGTTCGAAACACCCAATTCACGAATGTGAGGACACTGGATTAGGGTTTCGACCAAGCTTCAGTGACCGATTTTTCTCTGGTCCTCTCCCCTTTTCTGCTTGAGCTCTCGTGAGTCTCTCTTCTAACCAGCAAGCTCCGCGCCTTTAACAGCCGCCGCCTCCGCCGCTTCTCCAGGTTATCTTTCTTTCTCTCTCTCTCTCTCACATCCCGGTGTGTCGATTATTCCTATGATTCTGATGTTTAATTTTCGTTGTCGATTTCCTAGTAATTACTATTGCATTAACCGTCATTTGTAAGTTCTCTCTGTTTTTGGTGTATGATTGGTAATGTTTCATTGAAAAGCTGAGTGTAAATAGGGGGTTTGATTTAGCTGAGTGTAAAGGAGGAACATCATCCGTTTAATGAATCTCATAGATTAAGCTGTGTTTGATTTAGCTAGCACCGAAGAAGAGAAGCAATGCATTCACTCTTCTCAAGCAAAAGCGCCATTCGACTTCAACACTCTTCATTTCATCGTATCAGTAGCTTCTTCTTCCTTAAGTTTCATTCCGATGATTCCATTCAATTGGATGAAGCTACGGTTCGGGAAACCCTTGTGTCCTTCAATAACGATTGGAAGAAGGCCTTTGACTTCTTCAACTGGGTGGAGTCCCAACACCACTTCCCTCACTCCACCACCACCTATAACAACATCCTTGACATTCTCGCCAAGTACTTCGAGTTCGACCTCTGTTGGGACCTCATCCACCGCATGCGGTGGAACCCTCACTCCCAACCCGATCACACTACCTTCCGCCTCATGTTCCACCGCTATGCCTCTGCCCATGCCGTAAACGATGCCATTTCCACCTTTCATCGCCTCTCCCAGTTTAACCTCAAGGATCACACCTCCTTCTCCAACCTCATCGATGCCCTTTGCGACCACAAGCACGTCCTCGAAGCCCAAGACATCGTCCTCGGCAACAACAAGGACCTTCTCATTGATGATGGCTTCATCGATAGCGTTGGGAAAACCAAGATCTCCAACATGGTTCTTCGCGGGTGGTACAAGTTGGGTTGGTGGAGCAAGTGCCGTGAATTTTGGGAGGAGATGGACGCTAAAGGGGTCCACAAGGATCTTCACTCTTACTCCATATACATGGACATACTCTGCAAGAGTGGAAAGTCATGGAAGGCTGTGAAGCTCTACAAGAACCTGAAGAGCCAAAGGATCAAATTAGATGTGGTTGTTTACAACATAGTGATTCGTGCAATTGGTCTCTCCCAAGGTGTTGATTTCTCAATCAGGGTCTTCAATGAGATGAAGGAGTTGGGGATTAAGCCGACTGTGGTAACATACAACACTATAATGAGGCTCTTGTGTGATAGCTATAGGCATAAGGAGGCACTTGCATTGCTCAATGAAATGCGTAGGGATGACTGCTATCCCAACACAGTTTCATATCATTGTTTCTTTGCGACACTTGAGAAGCCTAAAGAGATGATTGGGTTGTTTGATAGAATGGTTGGGAGTGGGGTGAGGCCCAACATGGACACGTATGTGATGCTGATGAGGAAGTTTGCGAGATGGGGGTTTCTAAGGCTGGTGTTCATGGTGTGGGACAAGATGGAGCAGCTTGGGTGCAGCCCTGATGCATCTGCTTACAATGCTTTGATTGACGCTCTTGTCGAGAAGGGATTAATTGATATGGCAAGGAAGTATGATGAGGAGATGTTGGCTAAAGGGCTTTCCCCTAAGCCTAGGAAAGAGTTGGGAACAAAGCTTGTCATTCATCAAGAAGAAGAAGCTCAATGTTGATCAACACACAAAATACTTGTGTAGCAAGCATGACAATATGGCTGCATTTGTAACGAGGGAGGGTGGGACAAGACACTGTGATAGAGGTACTGAAGATATAGGTACTAGTGTGCTTTATTTTGAGATGCACATTGAGACAATGTATTACTCTCCCACTGTACCATCTCAGTGCTACAAAACATCTCTGTTTACTCCCGTGTCTTTGTATTTGTTTGAGACACTAATCAAAGATTGCCCAGTGGCATAATCAAAGGGTGCATGCAAAGATGTGTTAGCATGCAACGTAGAAATTAGGCTTGGTTTTGGATTTAAAGAATTCTCTTCTCATCTCGCACCATCCATCATCATCATCAGCATCATCCTTAACCTTATCCTCCTGCAAAACTTACCATTTGAGGTTCAATTCATATATGTCCCTTTTAGTTACTGCTACTGCCCATTAGTTTACTTTCCCGTTGGAATCATACCTGTTTCTTTCTTATGATCGGAACTTTGCGGGTGTTTGTAGCAATCTCTTCATTTAACCTTGAATTCTTATAATGCATGACACTCCTATATGGTTTGTCTGTAGTCTGTTTTGATTTACGTATTGTAGTTTTGGTACCTTATTTCAGTTTGAGAAGCAACTCTTCAATCATCACCGCAGTGATGGACACAAGTAACTGGAGGGATGAACTGCAGCCTGCTTTCCGCCAACGCTTTTTCAACAATATGTAAGTCTAGGGGTTTGTTTTCATTTTCAAAGTTACAATGTTCTGTTTCTTCTCTTCAACTCTCCCAACTATCTTGGCCTCTGCAAGATCAGAGCTGCAATCGTGCTGCTGATCATGGTTTCGGATTAAGGTTTAGCACAACATTGTCACTGTTTTGCAGGATCCGCAATTGCATTGTTGAACACAATTTAGTCAGATGCATTTTCATGGCATTGTTTTCAATCTTTTGTAATAGCATTTCACAATAGAATCATTACCATGATTTAAAACCAGGCTCTGAATGCTGTTGTTACTTGGCTGTACTTCTTTGTGCTCTGTCTATCAGGAAGGTAAATTTAGCCTTTGTACCAAATAATAATGTGCAGCTTGCGTATATTGAGAAAGATGGAGGGTCTTAGGCATCTTGGGTAATGTCTATTGTTCTCGTTCCTCAACTGCTGGGTGACTTCTTTTAGCCTTTTTCTTTTTCATTTCACAGATTGCATAACTTACAGTTAGGTCATCCTCCTGAGAGTTTTGATGAAATCCTTGAATTTCACAAAATTGCTCATAGTATTGAGCAGAAAAGTTATGCTGGTGCTACAAGCCAGGTAGGCCCAAAATCTGGAGATTCATTCTTATAATGACTATCTATGATCACCTGCCATTATAGAATAATGACTGAACATGTAATATGGTTGCCGTTTTTTATTCCCATTTTTTGCTTTTGTGCTAATTTCTTTATGAATTCTTATCTTTATTTTCAGGCTGAGTATGTTATGCAAATAGCTCGCAAGATGCTTTTGTTGGAAAGTAAGTTTCTGAACACTGCTGTCAACTTCTTGTATCACTAGCCCATTTTAGGTTTTGGAGTTATTTTATAGTTGAATTTTCTAGCTGTATTGCTATTATATAATACATGTTGCACATGTGGTGTACCCGTGTTGACCATCAACTATATTTTTCACAGATTTTGATGGGTATTTTAAATATTGTTCAATTGTGCATAGGTTAATTTACTAAACAGTGAATGGCTACCTTCATGTCCATGGCAAATGCATGATTCTGTTGATTATCTGAATACTGTTGTTCTATGCACATGTTTCTGGTGCATTAACAATGTTTTTGTTTTCTGTTTTGTTTATTTCCGTCTGGAATGAATTACATGTTGTATCATTTATACCTCAGATAATATAAATTTACTAATACCAATAATTGGAGCCTGCTGATGTTGGTCATCCCTTTTCAGAAGCAAGAGAAAGAGAATGGAGAGATTACTTTTGCCCTGATTCCCGACAAAGAATTGTCTACAAAATGTAATTTTCTTCCTTTGTTGTACTTGGTGATCTGAGATCCTGAATATATATATATATATATATATATATTTTTGGCTGCATTTGCACATCAAAAAGAAAAATTAGTCATAAACTATATTTCCATGAGATTTGTCATGTGTAACTAATTTGATCACAGAGCATGCTTTTAAGCTATACTTTAGGATAAGATTAGGCATTTGGCTTCTGTTAGGTCTTAAAGCACTCCATTGTTCAAATGATTTGTCCATTATTATTTTAATGTTTACAGTTTGGGTAGCTTGCTACATAAATTTATTCTCTTCGTTGTGTGCTTCTTCTTTTCTTCTGATTGTTAGGAGGATTTATTTGTTAGAGATATAACCATTAATGTTTTGTTTTCCCATCAGCTTAAGCTTTTGGGATGAGTGGTTTTATGACTTGGTATTAGAGCTCGATGTCTGAAAGGTCAAGAGTTCGATCCTTGGTGAACCCTAAAAGTCAAAAATAGCATAAGGCAACTAAAGGAGAAAAGAAGGCCTATGCAAAAATTAAAAAAAACCCAAAAGAGGCTCTTGTTTTAGGGGGAGTGTTAGAGATATAACCATTAATGTTACCTTTTTCTATCCGCTTAAGTTTTTGGGTTTAATGGTTTCATGACATTATTACTTTCCATTCCCTTCGATTTTTTCTTCTCTTTGCCTGAATAGATGTCTTATAGCAAAAACTGTATCATCAATAATAACCTATATAAAATTCTATTCTGATAGATCATAAAATATAATTACCTCTTTGAGTTTTGACATACCAACATTCTATGTTTAGTAACCATTTACAAATTCTAGAGGGTAACAATTTAAACAATTTATTCATTATCTGTGTGTGAGCTTTAGCAAGCTAGTGTTGCTCATAGTCTATAGCGGAGAAGCATGTTTCTTGATTTTTGATAATCATATTCTCTCATTTGTGGATATTAAAATATCAGTCACTTGGATGTTCTAACTATTAGGCTACTATGATTATTTTGTAGAATGAAACTGTTAAAGAGACATCTTGATGTGACTGATCCAGAGGGATCACAAGAACTTTGGAGGATTGCTGAAAGGCTTGAGGAGAAGATCTTTTCTAAAGCAGACACCGAGGTATATTTACTTATAATGATGGCCTCAGTTGCCAGTTTTCATATGTGGATTATCTATGTAAAATTGCAAACACGGATATGGATGATGGAAGGATTGATTGGATGTGATATCCCCTTATTTCAGACTGATTATCTTAGGAAAATAACTATAAAAATGCATAAAATGGAGAATACACCCCGGAGAAGCCATTGACAACCATGAAATCAGCTTGATCTTTACAATGAACTTGTCAATCCAGGTAATTAAGTTCCTTGGCCTGTAATAGCAACTTGCTTAAATCTCCCAATCTTGGTCTTTTTGTAATTAACTTGGTATATTCTGAGACTCTCATTTGTTTCCAGTTTTCTTGTCTAAGCTCGTCAGAAGACAAACATTCTTATTGCTTGAAAAAACATTAATATTTCTTGTTTTTCCATCACTAGTTCATACAAACCCGACGTAGCATAGAAGCAGAGGTAGAAGATTCCAGTAGATGACTATCCAATGCGCCAGCGGTTGAAGCAATTGTCAGTTATAATGGTTAAAACTTTCAGTGTTGTAACTGGTTCAACTAAAATTGCAGAACTGTTTTGGACACCTCCTGTTAGATTGGTAGTTTGGTCATACTAACTTTTGTAAAGAGCCGTTGACTGTTGTGTTTAGACTTCCAGTTCATGATACCAAATAGTTGGTCCTTTTTCTGAAGTGTTTCTGATTTTAGATCATGAATAAGGTTTGGGATGCAGCAGCGTCTAGTATCCAAAAACACGTGGATTTCCAACAAAAGTGAAATGCAACCAACATCTAAATGGAAGAAAAGAACATAAACTAATGCATAAAAGTCACTAATCGAATTAAGTGTATTGAATTTCAATACCCTAATAGATAATCTGAACATAGTCATGAATATTGGGCTATCGAAGATGGAAGAAAAGAACGACGAGAAATTATTTTTCACTCATTTCCTTAGTTATTATAATAATAAACACTTTCGATAATAAAGTATTGTATGTCGGGAAATTATTTAATTTTTTAATTTGTTTGTAGACAATACATATATTAATTATAATCACAAACAGAAAAATTCTACATCTATGTAATTTTTTCATCCAAGCTATCCAAGTAACTTTGATCAGATGCACCTCCCTCAACTCCCTTGCGCGTTTGTTATACACGCGCTTTATATAATGTAAATCTTGTTCTCTTCTCGCGTTTTCCTCCTTCTTTTTCTTCTTCAACCTAATAAAATTCGTTGTTCTTTTCTGTTCGCGTTTTTCTTTTCTGCTCGCATTCTTCATTATTGATCAATATTGAATTTAACGTAATAAGCTCTGTCGTTCTTCTTCTTCGTTTTCTTCTTCGATTTACACTTCTTTATAGAAACAATGAATGATTCAAATTCAAATCAGTTGAATGAGGTTATTATGTTGAGACAGCTAGAAAATTATTGCTGCATGTTATCACAATAATCTTAAACACTGAATAAAGTAAAAGGAGGTCACCGAATCGAACAATGTTCATGTGGTGAATAAATGGTGATCAACTTTCAATCAACAAGAATAGTATTTCTCATCCTCTTCCTCTTCCTCCTCCTCCTCCTTCTTTTAAATTTGCGCACGTAGGTTCTTTTTCTGCTTCTGCTTCTTCACCAGCACCACCAACATTTTGCTCGGTTAAGTGGAGTTGCTCATTTTGATTCACTTGATTGTTAATGTATTCAGTTGAGTCATTGTGCATGTAGAAATATTTTTCTTACCGATTGAATGTTTATCACGTTTTATTCAGCACATGATTGGTGTTCGGTTTAGTGGTGTTGGTCATTTCAGTTCACCTGGTTGTTATGTGTTCAGTTGACTTCTTTTGCATGGAAAAATGCTATTCTTGATGATTGAATGTTTATGACGTTTTATTCAGCACATGAATGTTGCTCAGTTCCAGCGGAGTTGCTCATTTTGATTTACTTGATTGTTAGTGTGTTCAACTGAGTCTTTGTGCATGTAGAAATATTTTTCTTTGATGATTAAATGTTTATGACGTTTTATTCAGCACATGAATGATGTTCGGTTCAGTGGAGTTGACTATTTCGGTTCATTTCTGTTATGCACAATTTAAAACTCTTCTTCCTCACCTTCTACTGCTTCTTTACCAGAGAGAGAAAGAGGAAAAGACAAAAAATACAGCAGCAATAATAACAAAAGAATGAAGATAAGGAGAAAACACGTGAAAAAGAAGGAACGCGAAAAAGAAGGAGAAGAATGAGGAGGAGGAGGAAGACGAATCTCTGTTGCTGTTTTCGTTCGTTTCTGGTTGTTCCTTGCCAAATTTTCTCGCGATTCTTCTCCAGTAGTGGTTTTTGCAGAGAACGTACTGAAGTTTGAGTGATTTTGAGAGAGATTCGAAGAGAACGAGCAGCCAAATTTTCTCGCGATTCTTCTCCAGTAGTGGTTTTTGCAGAGAACATACTGAAGTTTGAGTGATTTTGAGAGAGATTCGAAGAGAATGAGCAGTTTTGTATTGAGGAAGAAGTAACGTTTTTTCATAATGAGCGTTAAGTAACGAATGTGCGTGACTCTATTTAGACTTGTGCCAACTTGGTTACATGGATGTCTAGCGCGCCCGAATAATAAATTATGTTATTTCAAATGTCACAAGAAAATTATGTTATTTCAAATTAAATGATTTATATAACGGTGATTTTATTTATTATTATAAATGCTGAATTGAATAAGTTATAATTATTAGAATAGTAAGAGACCCAATAGTGTTTTTCAAGTCCAATTTAATTTAATTTTGGAAATTGTTACGCCTCTATTTTAGTTTGTTTTGTTATTAAGGTTTGTTAGAAGATTTCATTTAGTTTTGATTTGCTCAGTAGTATTTTTAGGAATTTTAAATTTAAATCAAATCTGATTTAATCTAATGAAATCAAATCTGATTTAAATTAATTATCATATCTTTAGGATTTTAAAATTTAAATCAAATCTTATCTAATCCAATAAGATTAAATTTGATTTTTTTTGTGACTGATCAAATTTGATTTAAATTAGTTATCTTATCTTTAGGAGATTTAAATTAAATTATCTTATTTTATTTATTTTTTCTGCTAGTTTGTTAATTGTTAGGGACCTAATTAAACACATTTGGTGAGACAATTTAAAATTTTCAATTGCTTTATGCACGTTCCTTTTTAGTGTGATTAAATGAAGTAAGTGATTTGTTTCGCATAAAGAAAATTAAGGATCCGATACTAAGGTAATTGTGTGTGCTAGTTTCTTTCAATTTTCATCATTTTTATTGAGATGGTCATGTTCTTTGAAGGTTTATTAAGAAATCCCTTCCGATATCATAGGTTGCTAAAAAGTAAAAACAGATTTTTTAAAAGTCTAATAAAAAAATTCCTTATTTATCTTTTTATGTTTTCGCTGTGTCTTTAGAGTGTGCCTTTTTGTGTTATTCTTTTTTTTTTTTATCTTTCCGTTCTTTATTAAACTCCCTAAATCCTCTAATAACTTCTTATCATTTGTCCTCAGCAATTTTTTTTATAAGAAGAATTATAATTCAACTGTTTTAGAAATACAGTATTATAATATATATTGTTGGTGATTCAATAGAAATGATTTGAATTAATAAAAATTTTATTTTAACAGTATATGGTTAAAGTTACATATTTTTCACCAAATAAAAGTTCGATAAACAATTTATCTGAACCAATCAAATTACCGTGTTTCGGTTTAGCAGTAAGGTTGCTGCTTATAGTAACGAATTACATTTTGTAGATTTAGTTCTCCATAATTGTGAAGAACTGAAAATATATATATATATATGAAAAAACAATATTGAATGAAAAGCTTAAGAAAAATGTAGTATTGTAGATTTGTAGTATTACGTTAAGAAAATTTTTTGGAGTGAGTAATTTTTAGTATTTTGGTCATTATTTGATCAGTATAAATATTAAATTATTATTTTATTAATTTATGTATATGAATTTTGAAAAAATATGGGTACAAATCATATTAATATATGAGTATAAATTGTATTGATTGATGTGTACAAAATTTTAATAAATATATGTATAAATTATATATTTTTTGTGTATAAAATATTTATAATTATGGATAAAAATTATTGTTGATTAAATACTAATAAAAAATAATAATATTTATTGATCATATAATATTACTCTTGTATTAATATGAAAAAATCAAAAGTATTAATGTCGATAGTCATTTTTTGACACGGTGTTAATTAACATTATTTAAAAGTTGAGAGTTCTGCATATTCTTCCAAATTCAGTCAAATTTATTTATTTATTTTTACATTTTAAAGGTGAGTTTTGTAGAGTTCGATGGAGGAGTACTTGAAATTTTTAAGAGTACATAGTTCATACAAACGATAAAAAATAGTAGCTACATATATTTGTACGCAAATTTTTTAGGTAGACAATTATTTTTGTAAACAATATGAATAATGTAAATTTTAACATTAGCATAATCATCTGTATACATAGTGAATTAAACATCCAGTTATTGTGTATGAGTAAATCGAATCAAAAGAAATAACCATCTAATTAAAAATAATAAATATAATAATCTACATATATATTGAATTGAACATCGAACATATTCATTATTCATATTGTTTAATATTCTCATTGTCTACTTTTATTTTTTTATTTGTATATATATATATATATATTATATTTGGTTGACTTTTAATAACAAATAATACCATTGATAGGTTAATATTTTGTGTTCCATAAAATAAGTTTATATACTTTTGCTTTTGACTTTTAAAAGTTAAAAGGTCTTTTACAATTACTTATAAATATATATTTTTTTAAAATATAACGAGCTAATTTTTAGTTAGTAAATATTAACTAATTGAATTTAGAATTTAGCTAATATTTATAATTTAGAAGTTAGAGTTATGAATTTATGAAATCTAAAATTTAAGGTAAGTAAAATAATTTTAAAAAATTAATTACCTAGTATTATTTTTTTTAAAAAATTATCCTATATTTTTTAAAATAAAAAAATCTTATATAAGTTTATCAATTATATTATATACACAAAAAAATCAGTTATTATATATAAATATCTATTTGACATCTCATAAAAATTTTCTATTATTATTACTTTAAACAAACGTAACTATTAGCATATTACATATTTAATTATTCCAATAGCAAAAAGAAAATGTGAATTAGTATATATAAATATAACAAATATATGATGATTCATTTGATGATGGAGTCTTAGTATACTATAAATAGAATATTTTTTGTAAATTTATATCTGAATAAATATTTAAATTTAGCTTTACTCCTTATTACATTTATATTATATTTATTATAATGATTTCAAGTTTAAAAAAAAAATTATCAAAGCCAATGAGTAATAGCTCAAATGGCATAGTCTCCCCATACTCAATTATTAAGAGGTTGCGGATTCGAGTCTCCTATCTTTGGTTAAAAAAAAAAAAATTTATTAAATACTATTATTACTTACTTTTATTTGGTTTTATTGCACAACTGTAGCTGCTGAAATTAGTGTTGGAAAAGAAAAAAGTTTGACAAAAGCAGCTAAATTTAAAGTCGGCGATGTAATGAGTGGGTGAAGAAGGAACAACCCCAAAGTTTAGCTGACAATTTCTTCGTTTCTCTCAATTCTCCGATTTTCTCACACTCCACACGCCACCGTTCCGAATCTCTATTTAACAACCGCCGCAGCTCCTCCAGGTTTCCTTTTATCTCTCTCTCTCTAACATCCCTGTTCGTCGTTTATTCCCGTGGTTTGGTTTTTAATTTTCGTCGCTGATTTCCCAGTATTACGATTGGATTAACTTTAATTGGTGAGTTATCTTTGTTTCTGGTGTACGATTGGTAATGTTCCATTGAAAGGCTGAGTGGAAATTGCGGGTTTTCCAGTGATCGGGATTTTTAAGAGAGGGGGGGGGGGGGATAGGAAGAAGCTCAGAGATCTCTAATTGGGGGAAATATCATCCGTTTAACGAATTTGATAGTTTAAGCTGTGTTTGATTTAGCTTAAAAATCTTGTGTGATTGAAAATTATGGTAGTAAGTTGTAGAGGGATACATGTTAGGGCAGAAAATCTTTACCTTATTGTTGGCCAAAATAAAACAACTCAGAACTGGAATATGGGAATTGCTTAGTGATTACCCCTTCAAACTTATCTGTATTCGCGCCGGAGATGCCGCAGAATTGTTAATAACTCGACAAGCTTATGGAAAGGAGCATAAAGTATGCCTCCGGCAGTGGGAATTTTACCCTCTCTTACTGGAAAATCAACATAACATGGTTAAGAAGAGAATCTATTGGAATGAAAAGGTAGGGGGAAAAATAAATGGAATTCTTTTAGCATAAGAAAAAAGTTATATGCTGTGCAACATTTTTGCTACATGGAGAGACATCAATTATCATTCCTCTCTTTGTAAGAGGATTATTACTTTTTTTTGTGTCTTGGGTATAAAGTTGTTTGGTTGCCTGTTTCTGAGGTTGTCTGTAAAGATTGTGCACCACTCACCAAGCACTGTCAAGTGGAGTGTATGCAAAAGCATTTACAATCAAGAAAGAATTAGTAACTAGTATATTGCTGGTTTTTTGGTATAGATGAACGTTTTGGGTTGAGGTTGTTGCTTAGGTCTTATGCTGTTTTTGTTCCGACTTATGCCCCTTCATAGTCGCTCCAGTGGAGAGTTAAATGGGTGTGTTTTTAAATGGGTCAAGATGTTGGGCATATTTTCAGTGCATGCCTTTTATAATCCTACCATGATAACTTGTGGCTCAGAATAATTTAGGTTGGATAATGGATATCATGGTCTTTTTTTCCCTAACTTCCCTGGCTTGGGACATTGGCTTGAATGATCCTGGCTTGTCAGGCTTGAGGCATCCTTGGGTCTGTGAATTCAGTTACCTTGCTTTGCTTCGTATTTATCGGTAGTAGACTCAAGTTAGTAAATTATCATTCCTAGTCCCATACAACCTTTGAATGCCGTGTTAACTGGGAAAAAAAAAACAGATTTGGTTTTTACCTACTGCATTGACTGCAATTTATGGAATCTTAAGTTTATTCTTTTGGAAATCCTTAATTGATTTTATATAGCATGTCTGTTGAACATTTAATGTTAATTTATGATAATCATTTCTCGAATAATGCTTTTGATTTGATTTCCATGTTTGGATTATTCTGAAGTTATTGGTGGGTTGACGTGTCTTTGACATCTTTTGTTTATTAAAGATAAGCAGCTGTTAATATTGCTTGAAGTATCTTTACAAAGCCTGTATAAACTGAGTCATCCTTAATACTCTGTTGTCCATTTACATCAAGTTTACATTATTGTCGAGGGGAATCAAGATAGTAGCTTGTTGTGTGGTGGGTCACAATTCAGATGATTATGCTCATTTGGTTGCATTCTATCTTATTACAATCAAAGCTTATTTAAAGAGATTTTGAGGATGTCCAGTGTAGGACTACGTGGTATATCAACAATTGCTATTGATGATCTTTTTAATGCCTTGTAAATACAAATATTCCCTTTATGTGTTCTTTTCGGAGGCTGATTTGATAAGAATGTTCTTTTTTGGTGTTCCAGTTAATGTCGATTTGATGGATACCAATAATTGGAGACCTAATCAAGGCGCTGAACCTATTATGGATAATAATGATTGGAGAAGTCAGCTGCAGCCTGAGTCCCGCCAAAGAATTGTTAATAAAATGTAAGATTCAGTTTTAATGTTGTGCCTGTACCACAGATGTGATTTATATCTTTTTAACTGTTGCATGTCAAAAGAACACATTTGTTAAATACGTTGACAAAATTTACTTCCTATTTTTGGTCCATTAGAAAAGAAAAAGAAAAAGAAAGTGTGGTTAAAGAACATGAGCATAGTAGCATACTGTGTAATTGTCTAGTGCGTATATTTTATTAAATAGGTGCTCAAATTTCTATGTGATTATCGGTAAAGAATCCGTCCTAATTTATTGAATTCTGCTGCCAACCAAATGTTACTTTTTTTTTTTATCTGGGGCTGAATAGTGATTTTTCAATTTCATATTCATGTTCCGTGAATGAATTTTAGCATGCAAGTGTCACACATATTTCTTAGATTGGCAAACAGGCATAATCACACTTGTGGATAAACCCCAAACATAATTCAATCACAGGGTGTTGCATTGCATTGTATTCTGGAATAAGCTTTTGGCATGATGAGTGAGAATTGGTGTGTCTTTTGAAAATTCAGTACGTTTTGAGAGAGGAGGAAGAAAGTTTTGCTTTTGGTCACTATATTTGCAAACATTGGTTCTTTTCTATGGAGTGTGATGCCAGTTTCTTCAAGTAGAAATCTCCTCATGCCGGTTTTGCATGTGTATTTGGCTTTCACTGTGATGTTCTACATTTATGTTCTTGTTGCCGGAGTTGTAGTACGACATCTTTCCCCTTCCTTTTCTGTAGGTAGGGGAATAATAATGTAAATTGATGATTTCAATAAGGACTTTTACATGCTAATAATGTTCCATCGTTAGATTATATTGTACTAAGTCTAAGATCTTGATCACTTGTATTATTTAATTGTTATTTTATTTTTTCGCAGAATGGACACATTAAAAAGGCACCTTCCTGTTTCTGGTCAAGAGGGTTTGCATGAACTTCGGAAGATTGCTCAAAGATTTGAGGAGAAGATTTTTACTGCTGCAACAAGCCAGGTATATCCCTAATTAGGGTTTTCACAATTACCATTTTCATTTATGGTTCACCTTTGCAAAGTGCAAAACATATATGATAAGGAAGACTGATGAATTGATGTGGCCCTTATTTCAGCCTGACTATCTGAGGAAAATCTCTTTGAAGATGCTTACTATGGAGACTAAAAACCCAGGCAATATGGCTGGTAATTTACCATCAAATCAAGGTGGGACTAGCAACAAACCTCCTGATCCAGGTTAGCATTTAAGGGTGTTCGTGTGGTGATAGCATGCTGATAATATCTGACTTCTTGAGTTGTTTCTTGTTTGTCAGCTTGAGCTGCTGGGGCTACATACTGTCCTATTGCTTTGAAATGGCATTTTCTCTGATTTGTCTTGCAGTTGATCCTTGTCAGATGTTTTTACGTTGAAATCATTCTTATGTTAGCAATTCATATTGGCTTTGATTTCACACTGTGACTTGGGCAATTTTTTATTTATTTGTTTCAATTAGGACTCGTTATGCAGCCTCAAGTTCACAATGCAGGGCAGCAACATCCTATGCCATTGCCTAACCAACCCCAGCCACGCCAGCAGCTTCTATCTCAGAACATTCAAAATACCATTGCATCACAACCAAACTTGCCACCAGTTTCTAGTCTAGCACCGACTCCCATCCAAAATGTTGGCCAGAATTCCAGCGTGCAGACTATACCTGGACAAAATTCAGTCGGGAGCACTCTTGGGCAGAACTCCAATATGCAAAATGTATTTCCTGGTTCCCAGAGACAAATACCTGGAAGGCAGCAGGTTGTTCCCCAGCAACAGCAGCAGTCACAGAATTCACAGCAATATATGTACCAACAGCAACAGCAACAGCTTCAGCAGCAAATTATGAAGCATAAGATCCAAATGCAGCAGCAACAACAGCAGCAGCAGCAACAGCAGAACCTTATACAACCAAATCAGTTGCAATCCTCTCAGCAGTCCATGATGCAAACAATGCAGACATCCTCTATACCTAGCATGCAACACAATCAACAATCTAATAATGTCCAACAGTCAACACAGTCCATGCTTCAACAACACCCTCAAGTTATGAGGCAGCAACAACAGGCATCTATTATTCATCCGCAGCAGACACAAATGTCTCAACAGTCAATATTGGCTCCACAACAACAACAACAGCAGCAGCAGCAGCAGCAGCAGCAACAGCAGCTTTTGGGATCTCAGGCAAATACAACAAACATGCAACATGCATCAATGCTTGGACAACAGAATAATGTTGGTGATATGCAACAATCACAGCGGTTGGTTCCTCAGCAGAATAATCTCTCGAACCTGCAACAACAACAATTATTAAATCAACAAAATAACTTATCAAATATGCAACAACAGTTGGCAAATAATGTCAACTCAGGCATGCAAACAAGCCAGCACTCTGCACACATGCTACAACAATCGAAGGTTTCACTGCAACAACAGTCACAACAAAATGCATCAAATTTGTTACCATCCCAAACACAGCAGCCACAACCACAGGCTCCACAGCAGCAAATGATGGCTCAGGTTCAATCTCAGCCTGCACAGTTGCAACAGCAATTGGGCTTGCAGCAGCAGACAAATCCGTTGCAACGAGATATGCAAAGACTTCAGGCATCAAGCTCCTTACTTCAACAGCAAAGTGTTCTTGATCAACAAAAGCAATTATATCAATCGCAGAGACCCATTCCAGAGACTTCATCAAGTATGTAGATGCTCAACTATGCATTTTTCAGTCTTTAATCTTCTATATATTGATGTCTCCACGGTTGTCAAATTTGTTGATCCTACCCTGTGGATCATATAGGGATTGGACTCGTACACTGTGAGATCCTGTTTTTGGCCATACTAACCATGAAATTGCAACAAAAATATGAATAAACTCATTCAAAATACATAACAGATGTAAAACTGTAAGTAGGTCTAAGCCCTATAATAAACTAAAGGTCACAAGTTACATATCCTAACATTTAATGGAAAACGAATAGCTTTTAACTGAATTGCAAAGCATTGCAATATAGCTAAAATGGGGTAAGGAGAACGGAAGAAATGAAGACGCAATGTCAACAGGTTGGGAAGAGCAGCACATCCACCCAGATCAGAATCACAAGGGCAGGCCAAAACATTAGCGAAGTAGAAAAGAACAGCAAAACTTGCACCAATTTTTGGATTTCAGATCAATACACTTCAATTTTAGTTCTGAAGCAGTACAATTGTTGCAGCAGATGTGAGCTTTTACTGAATGAGGGATTAGCGTTTGGGGCAGTTTCCTGGTTTAGGCTAGGTTTTTGCACCAGATAAATCCAAACCCTCGATTGCTGGGAATGTGGAGATTGCACAATCAAAGTTCCTGCTTGATTAGAGTTGTTTTCTGCTGCGAATACTTCAGCCTTTCAAACATCTACAGGCATATAATTATACATTTAGGAGTGTGGTTTTGACATCCTTGATAAGCCTCTTATGCTACTGTCACTAACAAAAAATGTCAAAGAAAGAGGATAAAAATGAAAAAAAAAATTGACAAGTATAGTTTACCATATTTTTGTGTGGTTTTGTGCTTTGTGTGCTTATCTTTTTTCGTTAAATTATTATAATGATCTCTCCCACACCACCAGTGCAATCCTCTCTTAAATTTGGGACAATTGCCTTCTAATTTTCATTTTGTAATATTTAGTCTTGATAAATTTTATTTCCTTGCTTCAGAAACTGTGGTGATGCATTATTATACATTTGTCATTCAAGTTTATGATTCCTATTGCAAAACACCTTTACTTATTAGTCTATAGCCCATAGGAAAATCCCATATTGGTGAAAGCATCTTTGTGAGAACATAGTATATTACTATATAATGATGTATGTTGTAATTTGCAGGGTCTTTTTTAGTTCATTTTCAATAACCCCCCCCCCCCCTCTCTCTCTCGCTCTCTCTCTCTAAATTCAAATGTCTACATTTGTTATATGCTGCTTATGTTTGTATGTCACAATCTGTTGTAGCTTCTGTTGATTCAACTGCACAAACTGGACAGCCAAGTGCTGGTGATTGGCAAGAAGAAGTGTATCAGAAGGTAATAGGCAACTTCCTCATTGCTTTTCTTGGATTGAACAACAGAAATTAGTCAAATGAACGCTAAGTTAAATAATGGAAGTTGATGGCACTTATTTTGAGGGTTTTTATTAAGATCTCTCTGTTAGTGCAACAGTGAAACTTTTCTTCATATTATTTCTGAAATAGTGTGGACTATATTAATGAAAACTGTTGGTTTCTACCCTGAGCAGGAATATCCTCTTCCGTGAATCTCTTTTATTAGTACCTTACTCATCCTCACTTACTAGCATCAGCTATCAAGGCAGATTCATCATAATGTTTAATCTGATAGTGTTTTGATTTGTATAGCTTCAGTGCAAACATTATGTTCACCCCCCCCCCCTCTCCTCTCTTAAAAGTAGGAAAAGACTGGCGGCGGCTGCTTTTCCAACATATTTATTCTGTTATGATGCATATTGCTTGCATGAGATATTTCAAGGTTTCTAATGCCAGTTATTTGATTCTTGATTATTTGAACATACAGATCAAAATCATGAAAGAAAATTACTTGCCAGAGTTGACTGAAATGTACCAGAAAATTGCCTCTAAACTTCAGCAGGTATGTTCTGTGTTCTTTTATTGCTGCTATGGGTAAAGAATTCTTTTCCGTGGAGTTTGCAGTGTGTTAAGCACTTTCAAGTGTTCTTCACTGATCTTGAATGAAGCCCTTCATTTATTTATTTACTTTAGAATAACATAAATTTGTTTAACCTTGTATCTTTTCCCTATCAGCATGATTTACCCAACCAACCAAAGTCAGATCAACTTGAAAAGCTGAAGGTATTTAAATTGATGTTGGAGCGTATTATAGCATTCCTCCAGGTGTCCAAGGGAAGCATTTTACCTAATTACAAGGATAAAATGAGTTCATATGAGAAGCAGATTATAAACTTCATAAATACAAATAGACCTAGGAAAGCCCCAGGACAACTTCCCCCAACTCATATACACTCAATGTCACAGTCACAATCCCAAGTCACTCAGGCCCAGTCTCATGAAAATCAAATGAACTCTCAGTTGCAAACAACAAATATACAAGGTTCTGTACCGATGACACAGCAGAATAATATGACAAGTATGCAGATGTCTGGTGTATCACCAGCACAACAAAATATGATCAATTCAATGCAACCCGGTACCAATTTAGATTCAGGACAAGGCAATGCTATTAACTCTCTGCAGCAGGTTCCAGTGAGTTCCCTTCAACAGAACCCTGTTAGTGCTCCTCAGCAAAGTAACGTTAACTCATTGTCTTCACAAGGTGGGGTAAATATGATCCAATCAAATCTTAATTCCCTCCAGCCAGGTTCAAATATGCTTCAACAGCAGCAACTAAAACAGCACGAACAGCAGATATTGCAGAGTCAACAGCTCAAACAGCAATATCAACAGCGGCAATTGATACAGAGGCAGCAGATGCTACAACAGCAGCAGCAGCAGCAGCAGCAGCAGCAACAACAGCAACAGCAACAGCAGCAGCAGCAGTTACACCAGTCAGCAAAGCAACAGTTGCCGGCACAATTGCAGACACATCAAATGCAACAACTTCACCAAATGAATGAAGTAACCGATATAAAGGTGAGGCAAGCAATCGGTGTTAAGCCGGGGGTCTTTCAGCAAAATCTTAACTCCAACCAACGCTCAGCTTTTCCTCATCAACAGCTGAAACAAGGGAATTCTTTTCCAGCTTCTTCACCCCAACTCCTTCAGGCTGCGTCTCCTCAGATTCCACAGCATTCATCTCCTCAGGTTGACCAACAAAATCATCCTCCGTCTCTCACAAAAGCTGGTACCCCTCTGCAATCTGCCAACTCACCTTTTGTAGGCCCTACTCCTTCACCTCCTTTGGCTCCATCTCCTATGCCAGGAGATTCTGAGAAGCCCATTTCTGGTCTCTCTACAATGTCAAATGCTGTTAATGTTGGACACCAACAAACAAGTAGCACAGTAGCACCTGCTCAATCCCTTGCCATTGGAACTCCTGGGATATCAGCCTCCCCATTACTAGCGGAGTTTAGTGGCCTAGATGGTCCTCATGGTAATGCCTTGGCACCCACTTCTGGAAAGTCATCTGTAACTGATCAGCCTCTTGAGCGCCTAATTAGAGTGGTTAGTCCAGTTAATCTTAAGCTGGCCTGATGGGTGTGTGTGACCTTCAAGTATTTTAGATTTGTTGATAAGAGTTTCTGCAGTTATCTACTGTTTTAATTTTGGATTTATAAATGACAAATTTATGCCTTAATCGTGATTCAGATGAAATCCATGTCATCCAAAGCATTAACTGCCGCAGTCAGTGATATTGGTTCAGTTGTCAGCATGAATGATAGAATAGCAGGATCAGCTCCAGGTAATGGATCCAGAGCTGCTGTCGGGGAAGACTTGGTTGCCATGACTAACTGTCGTCTTCAGGCCAGAAATTTCATCACCCAAGATGGTGCCAATGGAACCAGGAGGATGAAGCGCTACACTAATGCTACCCCTTTGAATGTTGCATCATCTGCTGGTAGCATGAACGATAGCATTAAGCAATTAACTTTGGAGGCATCTGATTTGGAGTCAACTGCAACGTCTAGCATCAAGAAGCCAAGGATTGAGGTACTTATGCTTTCTTTTACTGCCTTCATTTTCGGGCTTCCCGTTACTACTAATGGACTTAACTACATGGATTATAACTCATATACCTTCTATTTATTTAAACTCTATTTCTAAATTTAAAGTTTTTGTTAATCATGGCTTTTCTTTATTGCAAATTCTAGGGATCTAGACTTCGAAAGAAACATATTTTGCAAATGACTGTTATATGCCCCTTTGGATGACATGAGCTTGGCACCTGGTATCTATTGTTTTTGTTCTCACTCAAGGGTTTTAGCCATCTCCAACTAGTGGGAAAGGGCTTTGTTTCAATGTTGTTGGCTTAGTGAGATCTCTTTGAAAAATTTAATGTGTGGGAACATTTGCTGTTTTGGTGTTCGATGGCTGATGAGAACTTTATTTGTACATGGCAGGCTAATCATGCTCTTTTGGAAGAAATCAGGGAGATTAATCAGCGACTTATTGACACAGTAGTAGATATAAGTGAAGAAGAAGTTGATCCAACTTCAGCTGCTGCAGCTGCTGATGGGGCAGAAGGGACCGTTGTCAAATGTTCCTTTGTTGCTGTGGCTCTCAGTCCGAGCCTAAAATCCCAATATGCTTCTGCACAGATGGTGGGCTTTTAGAACGCTTAAGCCATATGCACATTCAGTAATTGTTCATATATATATATATAAGAACTTCTCTTTATTTATTGTATGCAGTCACCGATTCAACCCCTGCGCTTGCTTGTTCCTACAAATTATCCTAATTGTTCTCCTTTACTTCTTGACAAGTTTCCAGTTGAATCCAGGTGAGAATGAGCATTGCAACTACTATATTCCCATTTCCTTAGTTTTCCTTATATTTGCTGGCAAGTCTTCTGGCTTTAATGATAATGAAAACAATAAATTGATGTTGACAGTAAGGAGAACGAAGATCTTTCACTGAAGGCAAAGGCGAGGTTTAGCATATCCCTGAGAAGTTTATCACAACCAATGTCTCTTGGGGAGATTGCAAGGACCTGGGATATCTGCGCTCGCACAGTTATTTCTGAGCATGCTCAACAGAGTGGTGGAGGAAGCTTCAGTTCTAAGTATGGCACTTGGGAGGATTGCTTGACCAGTGCATGATCGTGGCATTGACACGGTACCCCCCTTTTATCCCTCGTTTTGCCTTGGGCTCTGTAATGATTGGAACTCGTCATTGTGTCAATTATACAAGACATTTTATACAAGACAGACGCCTAAGATAATACCTGCTGTAGTAAATATGTGAATTAATCAGATTGCCACGGTCATGTACCCTATGAATGTTGCGTAATGTAGCTGTTGGTTGCTATTATTATTGACAAAGAATAGGGCAGTTTGTGTAGTGGTGGACTTCGGAGACAATATATTTGCAAATAGGATTTTCTCCTATGTTTTCTTTCGATGTCATGTAACATGTTTCTCCGTGCAAATTTATACGCGTTATGCAGAAATTTGTATTAAGAGTGCTATGGGAGAATTACAGGGAAGTTATAAGAAGTGGATTGTCAAATTAGCATATTTCTCTTAATGTTACCTGCTCGGTGACCAATATATTTTCTTCTTTTTGTTTTGCCTTGTATTTGAGCTAATATTACTCAATTCATTACTTTTTTACACTAAAAGTATTGGCACTCTTAACATTTCACGTCTATATATTGACATGAGAAATTTAGAATAGAAGGAAAATTTAGACCGTTAAGTTTTGTATGAATGACCAAAATTAAAGCTAGAAAGTTATACAAGTTTCTAAACGGTCATATACTCCCCATGATGCACGGACACTAATACGGACATGGGACACGCTGACACGCGAATTTTAAAATCTTACATGACACGGGGACACAAATATATATAAAATATAAAGTATTTTTTAGATAAATTGTAATGATATTTTGATATTTTATTGATATTAAAATATAAATTAAAATTTTTAATTATTTTTAATGTCTTATTTTAATTATATCAAGTATTTAAAATATTTTTTATTTTAATAAATAATAATATGTACTATATTTAAATTTATTTTAAGAATATATATTAAGAATAAGACTGGACACGCGAACACGTGATGATATTTAGGTGTGTCCAAGCGTGTCCGGAGAAGAATTTTTTATTTTTTATTAAGACACGGTTGGACACAGCAGACACGTGTGTCGGTGAGTATCGTGTCCGAAATGTGTTCGACACGAGGACACAATAACTAAGCGATAGTATACTCCTGTAGTGAGTTCTCATCTTTTTAATCCTAATTATTTATTGTTATATAGTCCAAATTTGTTATTCTGTTTGCCTTTATTTGGGTATATGTTTTCTACTTTTACCAATATAGAATTGATCGTAGTGATAAACATCTTGATCATTTAATCATTGGTCTTGGATTTGAATATCGAAGATAAATAAATAGCTAAATCGGATTGAATTAGTCAAAATACTTGTGAATATTAGCGACTTCCCAAATTTAAGGTTAGGGATATGAAAAGTATTGGGATCATTAAATCTAATATAGGTTCGATTCTGGCTGATAAAGGCTGTCATTGTTCTTGTACGAACAGGATCAATGGGGCATCTTGTTAACTTATCTTTGTTTAGATTTAAATAATTGGTCTAATATTTACTTGAAAAATGTTAGTTGTCTTTTAACTTTGTCTTTATTCAGCCTTTTTATAAATTTATTATTATTTAATTAATTTAAATATCACTGTATTTACTTTTAGCATTCGGGAGCTTCTAGCTTTTGGCTTTTTGTACTGCATCATTTTCTATCGTTGAAACTACATTAAAAGAGGAGCAGTCATACACGTATTCTTTTTCACACATCACAGTAACCTAGATTATAACCAATTGAACAAGTTTGATTTCTCATCCTTAATTCACTAATTCATTTTTAACAAACCCCCTGATATGTTGAACTCCTAAGATCAGTTATTAAGAGTGTCACGGGACAAAACATACACAAATATGGTAGAATATAAATATATTTGATAGGACAGAGATAAGGACAAAGAAAAATATCATAAGACTTAAATACATGATCCTAGTGTGTATTTTAGTTTTAAATATTTTGAACTGTATCTATGTTATATCATGTCTCTGGGTTATATAAACTTTTTTAGTTTTATATATTAAAAAAATATATATTGAGATACATATATAAAATATATATTAAAATATATAATATATATTAATATTAAAATAATATCAATTTAATTTTGATGTATAATATAAAAATATTCTATGCGCGCATCTAATTTTGTATCACTACATCCCTAAAAATAATTATTTTCAACCATTAAAGCGTAGTCATTTAAATAAATAAACAGTAATTAAATAATTATGTAAAATAAGTTTTTGTTTAAATATAGTACTAGTAGTTCTAGTACAACACAAGATGGGCAGCCCCCACCTGAAATTGCAAAAATTACCGGTAATGATGCTTCAGATATTCCTTTTCCTTTGAAATGATGAGCACTGGTACCACTGCTGCTGTAAAGCAAACGAAGAAACCAAAAAAACAAAGCAGAATCAGAAAAAGAAAGCAAAAGTAAAACGACGTCGTAATTATTCGCGGGAAACCCCTCATGTCTCCAATGCGCGAGACACGCCATCAATCCCTCGTTGTTCCACGCGCTTTTTCTCTCTCCCTCACTCGCTTCCAAAACCAAAAACCGTTTCAAATAAATAACCGCTCACACACCAGTTTCCACACACACACACACATATCATAACTAAAACCGTTAACAGTTAAGAGTTAAATAACGCCGTTACCGATGCCTGAAGCCGTCGTCGATTTCCGCGCTCCGCCGCCGTCTCCGGTTGCCTCAGGACGGCGATCGTCGGTAACTAATGACGAAGTTTTAACGGAGTTTCTAGAATCCTCGCTCCGCGTCCCTGATCTCGTGTTGCCCGATAAGTTCTTCCCGAAACAGAAGCTTCTAGAAACTCCGCCAAAGGTCGACTTCGTTTCTCTCTGTTTTCACCGTGACGAGGCGGAATGCGATGCCGTTTTGGACGCCATGGCGAAAATCGGGTGCTTCCAGCTCATGAACCACGGGATTCCGAGGGAGCTCGTGGTGTCTGCTGCGGAGGCCGCCGCCGGAGTGTTCGGTGTGCCGCCCGTGAAGAGAGAGGCTTTGATGAGGTCACCGGAGAAGCCTTGGGGTTATGAAGAGTATCATGGCGGAGAAGAAGAAGAAGAAGGGAGTGAGATGTGTGAAGAGTTCGTGTGGTGCAGAGAAGACGAGTTGAAGTTGAATATGGAGGGAATTTCGCCTATTGGATATCCAAATTTCAGGTAATTAACGTTATGTTAATTAATTATTAATAATTGATAATTAGATAATAAATAACCCTATATACGTAATATAATGCATCCATTTTATTAACAAATCATTAGTACATAGCTAGCTACTACTAGAACTTATTATGTATATAGATTGTGATTATATATCTGCATGCCAAGAGAGGATTGCGTGATTTGTGATTAATTAAATATTTCAATCTTGCATGTAGTAATCAAATTCTAAAATATAGGATTTCTCAACTATTGGTTCCCCACTAGATATTTCAATCTTGCATGTAGTAATCAAATTCTAAAACATCATTGGCACTACACTAGATAAGATGAATATTATTGTTGAGGAATGCTACGGGACAGCAACTTTTGTGATTTGTAGTCATCAAATAGCCATCAATGATGATTTTAATGGTGTGAGATTGGTATGAGATTTTATCCAATAGCTCACTTTTTTTTGCTGGTTACATGCTGGCCAAAATTTAACAAAGTTGCTGGCCCCTAGACTTTTTCTATTATTGTTTGCTATTAACTATAAAGTGAATTCTATGGTATATATATATATATAGATAAACATTCATATGTTCAATTACCAAAAATGAAAATAAGATAAATATTTAATATGTTCAAAATCTCTGATATGAACTAAAATTTGCATAATCTTGATGTAGTTTTCACTTAAGATAAGGTCGCGCATTATTTTTTAGTAATATATGATGAGTTTACATAAGTATAAGAAAAACAAATCATATGTTTTTTTTTTCTTTTCTTTTATAATTATATCATATATGTTTTAGAAACGTTACTAGTGGTCATGGAAGGATGATAATTATTGTTGTTCTATAAAATATAACAATGAACAACAGATTTTATTTAAATATTTTGATTTTAGAATATATTGACAGAACATAGTCACCAAAAAAAAAATATTGACAGAACAAAAAATTAGAGAAAGGGAGAATAATTCTCAAGCATGAATTTGGATTATTTTATGGTGGTTGCTCACATATCCTTACATTTAAATGGGCATAAATATTCTTTTTACTTTACACTATTTAAAAAGTGACATATATGTTAAATTTAATGACACCTAATTAAATTTTAGCCAACTTTTATTTTAATTTTTAAATTTAAATTTTATTGATTTTATCATCCTTAAATTTTGTTACTAACCTTTTAATTTTAGACTTTAAACCCCTATATTAATCATAACTATTTAACTTAACACATATGAACAACACTTTGGATTATATATAACCAAGCAGCTATTGTAAGTGAGAAAGTATGATCATAAAATTCATTCAATCACTGTAGTTTAAAAGAAAGAAGAGAAAAAGAAGCACACTAATTATTCTGTCACACGCAAAGCTAGTGGAGGAAAGGTAACTGGTTTATTCTTGCTTAGTTATGATCCAACATAATAATTAAGCTAGCTGGCTATAATCAACTGAAATTGCACGAGTTAGGAGCAAAACATCTTTACACTTCATCATTTATTGTTTAAAAAACTGCACATGCAGTAGTGAGCACTATACTTTACACATCCATTAACTCTCAAAATTAGGAGTAATGCATTGCACGCATGTAATGTCACTTATCAATGAATTCATGAGAATAACTAAAGATAAATTGACATTCAGATGCTTAGAAAATGTATAATAAAAAGTAGTACTTATTTATAGGTCAGGAATATCATTTAAACATAATGACAAAATTAATTTTATATCAAACTAAATAAATATAAAATCTGAAAATATTCTAAGTATATTCTTACAGTCAATGTCAAGATATTCCATGACAACTATTCACGAAGTGTTGCTCAATGTTTTTAAATCTTTTTTGCAGCAAGAAAATGGAAAAACTCATGCTACGCATCGAGACTGTGGCCGAGAAAATTTTACCGGTGATACTGGAAAAGATTGCAAGAAAAATTAAAGTTGATGATATGGATTTGGTTCATCATGGGCATGATGTTGGAACAGTATGTTGTATATATAAGCATTGCAGAGATAATAGAGAAGATCAATGGCCTAACTCCTTAAAATATGATGTGATTAGAATGCTGATTAGGGGAACGGATTACTCACACTCATTGGGTTTTCATGTATGCGATGGATCTACAGAGTTCCATGTTTACTCTAAGAAAAGTTGGCTCTCTTTCTGTCCAGAAGAAGGTGCCATTATAATCACCGGTGGTGATGAAACTCAGGTAATTTAATTTACACTTCTGCATGCCTCCATTTTATGCCTCCCCATTTTTCTTTTGTTTAATTTTCTTAATCATCGATTTAAAACGATTATATTAGTAACTAATTTTATAAGAGAACAATTGAGTATACACCTTTGTTGACCCTTTTGTGTTATTATTAGTAATATAGCAATCTCCTTATGTTGTTCAATTTGCACTTGGTACAAGATGAGAAGGGATTAGAGGGGAAAGTTCTATGTAAATTTTGCTTTAATCTACTAGGGGCAAAATAGTCTTTTCATTTTGAAGTGAAATATTCTTATGAATAGGAATACTGCATTTCCTTCCCTAACACTGGAAATGAAAATTAGCCAAAAATCATAAGACATACCAGCTACAAAACACAGAATGTTTGTGTAAGAGTAAAGTATCGTTTTTGTCCCTAACGTTTGGGGTAAATCTTATTTTTGTTCCTAACGTTTAAATAGTCCTATTTTTATTTTTAACGTTTGTAAAAGTGATTCAATGTTATCCTGCCATCAATTACACATCATGAGCGCTTTAGTTTGAGTTTTAAAAATCTCTTCTTGAAGTTAGAATACAAATGTTCTGGGATAGAATCGATGATCTACTCCGAAAAATAGCTCATCAAATGTTGAAATTAATTTCTACAACATTTACATAATTCACTTTTTTAGGGACATAATTGAATCTAAACACAAATAGTGGGTATAATATTAAAATCGAACACATCTAAGTGAGACCTAATTGAGAATGAATACATCTAAGTGAGAATAATTGAAAAATATAATATAATTTGTTAGTATAATTGATAGTATGATAACATTGAATCACTTTTATAAACGTTAAGGATACAAATAAGACTTACTCCAAACGTTGGGGACAAAAACGATACTTTACTCTTTTGTGTAATTATTCATAGTTTCTTCTTTAGTATATTTTCTTTGTGAATTGAATGTACAATAAAACTAATATTCTTATATATTAACTTTATTTTTCTTATTTTTTTTATTATAATTAAATTTTGTAAGCAACTAAAGCAATCTATATCTGTTCTCCCAACAGAGAATGAGTGATGGGCATTACAAGCACGTTATTGGGAGGCCAATATTTAGAGGCAAGAATGAAGACAGCATTTCAATGGCCTTCCTCTATCATACTAACGATGCCAAAAACGATATTCAAACCAATAGTGGAAGAACTATTTCACTTGCCCAGCAAGCCGTTTTGGCTATAATTTTGACCCTTATGTATCACGTCCTGATTTTTGTAACCAAATTTTTGAACTAGTTAAATGTGACTTTGTCAATTTATATAAGAGGATGTTTGATTCATGGTTCATGCCCTGTGATTTCTGAATTTCTACACCCATCATTATTTTCGTATTTAAGAAGTGCTCTAACAAATATCAAACCAGAAGAGACTAGAATAACAGTTTCTAAAGAAACACAACAAAATCAAATCCCAAATTTAAGATGGATCAGAACATAAAGTGTTTAAACTGCAACTTTCAGAAAATAAAATACTGTCAAATACTCAACTAGGTACCTAGAGATGGTTGGGAGAAAAAGGAGAAAAGGGTTTCAAAATAACATCAACAACTTAATATATATATGTTGCTTAAAGGTTGCATAGAGCTTATACAACACAACGTCAAGTCTTCCTATACTTCACATCATCCATTCTACAGAGTTTCATGTTTACTCTTAAGAAAAATTGTCTCTCTTTCTGTCCAGAAGAAGGTGCCATTATAATCATGGTGGTCATGAAACTTGGGTTAATTCATGTACACTTCTGCATGTCTCCTCATTTTTCTTTATTTAATTTCCTCTAATCAATTTAAAACGATTAGATTAATAACTAATTCTATAAAAGAACAATTGAGTGTACACCTCTGTTGATCCTTGTGTTATTATTAGTAATATAGCAATCTACTTATGTTGTTCAATTTGCACTTGGTACAACATGAGAAGGGATTAGAGTTCTATGTAAATTTTTCTTTAATATACTAGGGGTAAAATAGTCTTTTCATTTTGAAGTGAAATATTATGAAAAGGAAAACTGCATTTCCTCCTCTCACAGTGAAAATGAAAATTAGCCGGTCTTAAGACATACCAGCTACAAAACACAAAGAATGTGTTAATTTTGTGTACTTATTCATAGTTTTTTCTTTAGTATATTTTCTTTGTGAATTGAGTATACAATACAACTAATATATATATATATATATATATATATATATAAACCTCTCTTGTTTTTTTCTTTTTCAATTAATTTTTGAAAGCAACTAGAGCAGTCTATCTTTGTTCTCCCAACAGATTGATGAGATTTACAAGCGCGTTATTGGAAGGCCAATATTAAGAACAAGTTGGAAGGCCAATATTAAGAACAAGTCCAATGCTCGCATTCATTTGCATTTCATTTTAAGTCCAAAATGCCACATCAAATCCCAAATATAAGATAGATCCGAACATAAAAGTGTTTAAACTGCAACTTTCAAAAAGGAAAATACTGTCAACTAGGTAGCTAGATCTGATTGGAAAAAAAAAAAAAAAAAGAGTTTAAAAATAACATCAACAACTTATGTTTATGTTGCTTAAATTAAAAGTTGCATAGAACAAAAGCATGATGTCGAGTCTTCTTATACTTCACATAATCCACCCTTCCAAGTTCACACTTCCATGCTGAAGCAATAGGAGTCATCTCCTTTATAGCCGCCTGAGGAAAGAAAAAAACTACTTGAATGTAAAAAGCCAGATTAAGAAAAAACTATTAGAAAACAATATTTATATCATCTGTGTGATTCATAATGCAAACGGGGCAGGTTGAACAGTTCTATCGCAAGAATTAAGGCTCTGTTTAAGGCTTTAAGCACTTTTGACCATGATTTAAAATTTAATTTTGCATATCATCAATATGTATAATTCCAGTTTACATTATCGATTCGCGATTCATACATATTTGCATTATCAATAAACTTTTACCAAATATTCATGTCATAATTCATGTGAAGGAAGGATTGCATATATCTCACGTAATATCACAATCATTCTAATATATATATAAAATAAAAAATGTGTAATCATGTACATAAAATCCTAACAAATACAATTCTGTCTTCTTTAATTAAATTACCTTTAGAATACCAATAATGTTTTTCCATGTGTTGCTTTTAATCTAAAATCCTAGAAAAAGATCGATTTAAAATGTTATAATCTTATTGTATTGACCCAACACTTTATTTTTGTATAATATAAATACATGAAATCCAATTTCATATACAAGTCAACGACAAACAACAAAGCCTTTTCCCAATTTCATGTAATATCACAAAAGAACTAATTCAAGAAAATTCTACAGCATTAGTTAAAAGTGCAGACAGCAAACATGAGGAAGCAGTGAAATATATGCCAGTACACCCTATATAAAATGGCAGTATAACAGATGATTCTTTCCATAAGATAACTAATTTTTCACATATAGAATGGACCCTGGTTCACTTTTCACAATTTTCATACTAATTTTTTAAACATGCCTCATAAGGAAAACTCAGATTTATATTACTCGAGATAGTATTGATATGGCAAACCACAGAGCAGAGGAGAGTTCATACCATTTGCAATACGTGAATTCTTCAACTTGGCATATGCTAGAGCCCCTCGGTAAGACAGATATTTCATTAAGGATATGCTCTTTCTCCTTTTCAAATGAACCAATGTTAGTGTAGATTATAAATGTCTTTAAAACAAGTGCATTTTGCAAGATATAAGCCAAAAATTCACGTTCCTCTAATGAGTCTGGGTATCTTCTAAATTCAAGAATGTTCAAGTGTGACCTAACACAATTAGGTACACTGGCTGGCTGTGTCCAACTGCTAGGTTCAGTACGGGGAGTTTGGTCACCAAAATACTGTACCTGACAACATGGGAAAAAAAATTGTCAAAGGATGCAGGCAATTAATAACAAATAGAAAATGGTGGAATTATGCAAATGTTTATACCCCATTGTTATCAATTTTGAGTACTTGAAGCTTAGGGCAGCAGCAAAGCAGTTTTATTAGGACTCCAGAGTTGAAACTTCTAAAACAAATCCTCAGTTGACGTAAGTAGCTAAATTCTGGGAAGTGTAAATTTGGAGCTTTGACCAAGCACTGTGTGAAAGATAACACAACCGTTTAGAGATTCCAATAAGCAAGTTAGAATGAGTAACGGATTATGAGACACCGACAAGCATATTACCTGGGTGGTAAATCCCCCCAAAGCCAGCTTCTTCGTCTTGGAGAGTGCCTGGAGAAGTTTGGGTACCCAATCAACATGCTCAGCCTTGGGAGCAATATCAATAGAAGCTTCCATCATGTTGGGAAAATCACTGATGACTAAAGTCCTTACACACGATTCTTCAAGGTATATACGGAGGTACTCAAGATTCGGGGCGTCTATTTGAATCTCAGTGATTATGGGATCATCAAAGTCTCTTTCTCTTGCCTCTATTAATCTTAGCCTCTTCAAAGAGGGGGAGAGCAAGTGAATGTTAGGATAAAACGATGCATCAAAAATGAAGTAAAGATATTCAAGAGCAGGGCAGGCAGATATGAGGTTGAGGTCAACAGGTACGTCTGGGCCCAGTGATAAATTCTTGAGTAGAGGCAAATGAACCGAAGATATATTATTCAAAACAAGATTAGCCACCAGGGTGAGAGAAACAAGCGAAGCACATGTGAATATTTCATCAACATAGTTGCTACTAACATCACCATACAAAAGGAGATGCATTTCTTGAAGGCAAGGCCCCAGAGCAGCTCGCACCCACCTTCCGACGGCATTGCCGCTATCTAAGTGTGCCCCACAAATGAGGCGGAGCTTTCGGATGTCGGAAAACCTGCGCTGGGATAGAACTGTGTCCACAAAAGACACGAATCTCTCATTGTTCCCAATGCGTTGGGTATCAAAATCAAAGGCTTGGAGATCCTTCCAGAGGTGGCGCCACCGGCGAGACAAGAAGCTGGTGCCCACGGCATCTATGGTTGGGAGGAATGAGACGATGTGGCACAACAACGAGTTTGGTAGGCTGCTGATGATGTCTGTGCCCATGCTTCTTTTTTATGCTGTACATGTTTCAGCCATTTGAGTGGGTCAAACAAAATGTCAATCATATGCAAAGAGTCAGATAAGTCAATGGCTATGTCCATAAAAGAACAAAAACAAAAACTTCTGCTTCAGACCCTAGCTATGAAATGGAAAAAAAAAATGATTTTCTTCTGTTGTCACTTTTTTAGGGTTTATAATTATACCAGAGTGAGTGAGGTTGATATAGGCATATAGACATAGACACCAATTTCGGTATAAATAACATTTTTTTTTTCATGTTAGTTAATGATATTACAGCAAATCGAAATACGGGGAGAAAGTAAAACACTCATCGTTTGAAGGGTAAAATCGGGAGATGAACAGAAATGCAAGAAAGACTGAGAATCAAGAAAGGAGATAAATAACCCTAAAAGTAAAATCAAAATTTACAGAGGATGTTACAGCCTATTTTAAACGTTCAAACTTGTCTATATTAGTGTATGAGTGAAGAGTAACGATAAAAAATTAGGGAAAATGTAAGAACAACGAGAATGCGTAATAACTACTAAGCCAACATTATTTGGGTTAAAAGAAAACAAAAAATGCATGGCATTGGGGATGGTAAGTAGTACCAGGATTTTCACCTTGATGGCTAGGGCTTCGTCGTACTGTGTGGAGGAGAGGAGTCAACCGGGGCTGTCAATTAAAAAATGGGTTCATTGAGGGAGAACAAAAGATAGCGAAGAAGGAAGGATAAGGTGATCATGAATAATTTTATTTTTTTTGCTAAAAAAAATTTAATAATTAACAAAAATATATTGAATTTATTTTTTGATCTAAATAAATTTCAATTAAATTAAAAAATAAACTAAAATTATTTAAAAAATAAAAAATTGATCAATATTTATGAATTTTAATAAAAACTGAAATTAGTTTAAATTTGAACAAACAGTCAAAAAAACTCAATTATTAATAAAAATATATCAAATTTATTTTTAGATCCAAATAAATGTCAATTAAACTAAAAAAAGAAACGAAATTATTTAAGGAATAAAAAATTTGATTAATACTTATCATCGGCATCAAGTGAATTAAAATTAACACACAAATGAACCAAAATTAGTTCAGATTTAAATAAGCAGTCAAAAAGACTCAATCATTAACAAAAACACATCGAATTTATTTTTGGATCTAAATGAACTTCAAATAACCTAAGAAATAAATTGAAATTATTTAATGATGTCACCAGAGAAAATCAAAACCAATAAAGGTTTTAGTATAATGTTGGCGTTATTAGTATTTGGTGATGATAACAAAAGAGAAAGATAACAAAAAAAAAGAAAAAAAAAAGACGTAGCATCAGAAAAGAAGAAGAATGGTTTTTCGGAGAGATTTTGAGTGTATATATACGCTCTTTTAATAAGAGTGATTTTTATTGGTATTGAGCCCGCTTGATTAAACTTAGATGACAATAAAATTTAAATGTGTAGCATATCTGTTTATTAATATATATATATATATATATTCAATAATTTGTTTTTGACATGCCAATTATATAAAAGAAATATAATAAGTTTCAAAAATTTAAAAATAATTAATTATCTTAAAGGTACTGAAATTCTTATAAAATATAAAATACAACTCCCAAAATAAAATATTAGTCGAAATAAGTTATCATAAAAAAGTAAGGTAAAAGTTTTCTTTTCAACCATATAAGTTTAAAAGAAAACTTAATATTTTTTACAAAAAAAGAAATATTTAAATTAGATAATATAATTATTAAAATAAAATGATATAAGTTATTATATCCATAAAAATAAATAAATAAAAATTAATTTAAAAAAGTATAAAGATTTGAGCGTATAACATAAAATTGATTAAATAAAATATCATTAAAAGAAATAATTAAAACTTACACCTATCACATTATTAAAAATAATTATAAATAAAATTATCAAATATTTTTTATTTTATCAAATATATATCTCATATATATAATATATAGGGCTGGGCTACACATACAAGCTTACAAGCTTACAAGTTGGCCCAGCCCAAATACAAGTCACGCGCATCAACACAGATTACATGGAACGTCACTTCACGCGCTCAACACAAACGGTTACGTATGGCAAACTCTTCCACTTCTTCCACTTCTTAAAACGCTTCGAAAACAAGGAAACCCTTCTATTTTCGAGCGAAGATCAAAGTTCAAAATATACATGTCATTGTTCGAAACCTCCGTCAAAACACCATCAAACTCTCCATCAAGAATTTGAAGAGAAAACAAAGCAACAATACTCAACGTAAGTTCATTAAGATTCCTGTATATTTTCCATATTACAAACTATGTTTTGCTTTCCTTCAACGTCGTTGTTCTAGGGTTTACTGTTACTCTTGCTTCTTTGTTACACTGTTCTTCTACGTTGTTGTTCTAAGTTATCCTGTTATTCTTGTTGTTCTAGATCTTCTGGTAAATAATTTTTGGGGTTTATTCCGTAGATTGGGGGGTGTATACTGCTTGAACTTGTAATGTGGCTTGATATTGAAGTATGTTTGAGTGATATCTGACTGATATATATGGATACTATATCTGAATCATATATATGGGAGTATCTCACTGTTATCAATGGGGGTATCTGATTCTTACATGTGGGTGTATCTTACTGTTATCAATGGGTGTATCTGACTCATATATGCGTGTATCTTACTGATATCTCAATTAATTTGATATTGAAGCATGTTTGAGTGATACCTGACTGATATATATGGATTTATCTGAATCATATCTATGGGTGTATCTCACTGTTATCAATGAGTGTATCTGAATCATACCTATGGGTGTATCTTACTGTTATATATGGGTGTATCTTACTGATGTCTTTGGGTGTATTTTTCATTTCAGAGAAAATGACAGCAAGAAAACAAACAAAAGACCTTAAGTGTGCCACACATCTCCTAAGTGATAAGTTCAGAAACATGAGTGAGGAGAAGAAGGCGATTGTGAGGGATCTCAGATTCGGTGGGTTGATGCACATCCCACCACTGAGGGTGGATCACCAACTATTAAGGGAGCTAGCAAACAACTTCAAACTTGGGGACAACAAACTAAAAACAGGATATGGTTCTTTCCAAATAACACCAAAAACAATAGGTCATGCGCTTGGCATCAATGCAACAGGTAACTAGCTTAAAAATATAGGTGTATATTAAGTTGATGCTTGGGTGTATTTAAGTTGATGATTGGGTGTATTTGAACCGACTTGGATACTTTGTTGTTTTCCTTTTTGTAGGAGATCTGTTTCCTGAGAAAGTTGAGTATAAGAAACTTTCTGATGATGACAAAATAATTTTTAGAAGATTCCAGGGTAAGACCCTCAAAAGTCTTATCGATGAAATGATGGAAAAATCGGCGTTGGCAACGAAGAGGAACGCCTGATGTTCAAGAGGATATTCATCCTCTATATACAGATGGCGTTCCTTTTGCCAACGACGATAAACAAAATATCGCCTGTGCACTTGGCCCCAATTTTTAAGATGGACGGCATATCGGAGAGAAACTGGGGGGCATGTTTTGACCTTCATGATCAAGGGCATCACAGACTACAAGGAGAAAAAGAAGAAGGCAATTGATGGCTGCCTCTTCGCCCTGATGATAATTTACTTTCATCTTTCAAAAAACAAAGGCAAGAAGAGGGCTGAAAGACCACCAAAGCCCTGGATTGCCAACTGGACTAAGGAGCAGTTGGTGGAAAGAATGACTGTAGAAAGAGAGGAAATTTTGGTAAGTAAACATAATATGTTGGTTGTATTTTATTTACCTGAAATATCTAATGTTGGTAAGTAAACATAATATGCTGCTAGCTAAAATATCTAATGTTTCAGGGGATTGTGAAGATGGCGGAGACAAGAGCAAGAGAAAAAATGAAAAAAGAAGAAAAAAAAGAAAAAAAACAAGAAATCAAAAAAAAAGGAAGGCGAGTTCAACATCGTCTTCGGAGAAAGAAACTACTGACAGTGACACTTCTACCTCTGAGTCTGAGACTCAAGAAGACTCAGAGGATTCAGGAACAAAACACCGCAGCAAACAGTGAAAAAAGTAAGTACCATACTTGGGTGTAATTGCTTTTTCAAGTTGGGTGTATTTTGTTGATCACGTTGGGTGTATGTAGTTTATTAAGCTGGGTGTGTTTCGTTTGCTGCGTTGGGTGTATCTTGTGCATTCATTTGCGTGTTTTTTTTAGTATGTTCTAAATAATGATTGTTTGCCTTCCAGAATGGACTCCAGAAAAAGAAAAAAGAGTCAAGAGAGGTCCGATTCTGATTCAGAATCTGAATCTGAATCAAGTGATGAGTAATGTCCTGAAATTATTACTCCTTTCTTTTGGCTTCATTATTAAGATTTCGTGTATTAACTGAAGTGTCTCTTATTAACTTATAGGAGCGAATAATCATCACCGGTGGAGAAGGAAAAGAAAAAGAAAAAGACAAAAACATCACCAAAAAAGTAAGCACTTCTTTGGATAATATTCTGTAATAAAATTAATTTTTTATTTCTGATTGGTACTCTTTTTTTTCCACCCAGAACACAACCAAAAAAGAAAAAAGTTGTTGTGGAGGATTCACCTCCTAAAGAAGATCAATACTTTGACGGGTACAGTACCTCGTAAGCTATATTACCGTCTATCATCGTAATTATTTTTGTTAACATCTTCTTTTATGAATGTAGTGAGACATATGAAATATCAAGTGACGAACTAGATGAATGGCTAAGGCAAAACGTTGATAAATCTGCTGCAGAGGGGTATGTCTTGATGGGCTGTCTATTTCATATTTTGGTGTGTTTTGTATGCTAATAATTGTTTCTTGTTTTGCAGGGAGAACCAAGCTGACATGCGATCGACAGAAGGTCGCTATGTGTCGTCTGAAACGTAAGAAGCTTTATTATTCAATAAAATCTTGTTATCATCATTTGGGTGTATTTTGTGGAACCATTTGGCTGTATTTTGTGGATCAAGTTGGGTGTATGTTGTTTACTAAGTTTGGATATTTCGTTTGTTTTGTTGGGTGTATATTGTCCATTCGGTTGCTTGTATCTTGTGCATTCATTTGGGTGTATTTTATACCTGTATCTTATTTTGTCTGAATAACATGAAATCTGTTTAGACTACCGGCTGTGAACTTGGGAAGTGATGATCCTTCCTCTCAAGGACGCACAGAACAGAGTAGTGTAAACCAGCCGTCACAGAGCATGTAATTTCTCTTTCAAATAACCGTTACTTTTGTTCTTCTATTACCCTTCTACTTCTAATTCTGTATATATATTTTTTAGAAAAAAAAAAGCCCTTTATTATTTTATTCAAGAAAAAAAAGGCAGGAAAAAAAAGCAAAAACTGCAAGTATGTAAGTTCTCAAAAAACAAAGCCTGTCTTCTTTTTGAATTGTTCGAGTGTATTTTTTGACTTTCTTTGGGTGTATTTTAGGTTGAGTCCGTCTGATTCGAATATGATGGTTGTGAGGGAACAGACACCGTCGAATGCGCTTGCAATGTGAGTTTTTCAAGAATATTTAAACCTTATAACCTTATTATTTTCAAAAGCGTTGTTAACCCTTTTTTTTTCTTCTTGTTTAGAGTCCCGATTCAGGTTTTTGTGCCTGCATCCCAAACAACCACTGAGACAGATTTTGAACCAACCCCTATGCTACAGATTGAAGGGACTACAGAAACGTAAGAAATAGTATTGGGTGTATATTTGTTTAGAGTTTGGGTGTATATTTGCTAACAGTTTGGGTGTATATTGTTCCTGATTAGTTTTTTTTTACGCCATGATTAATTTTTTGTAACTGTGCAGCACTCCTGAAACCCCCAAACAACTTCAAGAGACCACACCCACGATTCCCCCAGCTCCAACTAAAATGTAAGTTCATCAGACTAAAATCAATCTTTGCTTATCATCTGTATATTCTTATTCTTATTCTTATTCTTATACATGATGACGCAGTCATCCAGCTGCAGAAGACGCTGCTGCCCTGTTGATGATGGCACGGACATCAACCCATGTTCCTAAAACAGATCCAGGGGTGCCATCATTCAGCCTTGGATTGACTGATTCAAGCCAGGAGGGGCCGTCAACGCAGGAGACAGAAATGGCAAAATCTCCTGAAGCTGCAAATTTGATAGAACAATTGGACGATTTGGTCCAAAACATAGCAAGCAGTGCGGCGAAGGGAAAAAACAAAAGTCCACAAATTCAGAGGGAGACTGGGGGACAAAGTTTTGGGAAGTTTGAAACTCCTGGGACAACAAAGCAGATTACGGATGATATGAAACAAAAGTGCTACATCTGGGGGACGAGACTGAAGGAAGACGCAGATGGCAATACTAACGAGTATGAGGAGATGTGCACTCTCGTTGCCCAAGGTGAATACATTTTGATGAGAATGCACCTTGCATCCCTCCAGGCAAAAAGTGATATAGAAACTCAGGTAATATTAGAATAACATTAATGTTTTTATACCAAATTCAACTGCAATGTTTATTAATGTAAAATTGATTTCGGCATATATTTCTAGATTGTATCTGCCATCTGCCTCATCCTCAACCAGAAAAATGAAAAGAGGTTTCAAGAACAAATATACTGTCTCCCCCCCGATATTGTGGTAAGTGTTACTTCTACGAACTTTGGGTGTATTTTATGTATTGATTTGGCTGTATTTTTTACGTTCGATTGGGTGTAAGTTTAGTATTTCATTTCTTGTTTCGCAATTCTTGCAGAGTATGGCGCTTTCGGATCACCCAAAGGGGGAATTCATATCACCGAAAACGAAAAAGGAATTCAGGGTGGAAGCCTACCCGAGTTTCATTCCCTTCATAGATAGAAAAAAATTAACTTCGCATCCATATGTAAGTTTTCGTTTGCTAAATTTGTTAGTACGGTTATTTACTTATATGCCAAATAAAATAACACACTGTTGAAATGTGGCAATCCTTCAGATTTTTGCTCCTGTTTGCCACTCGGGGCATTGGTGGTTATGGCTAATAAATACAACAAAGCAGAAATGTCATATACTTGACCCGCTACACAAAAAAGCTCCAAGCGATGAGAGAAAGGACATTAATAAATTCACTGTAAGTTGCCTCTGTCTTCTTTACTTTAATAGATAGGTCTATTTCGTTAGTTGTGTTGGGTGTATATTGTCCATTCAGTTGGGTGTATCTTGTGCATTTATTCGGGCATATTACTGATTTGTTTTGCTATTTAAGGGATATGTATTTTCAAGATTGATAACATATGCCGGCGGGGAACCTCTACAGAAAGGGGAGAACGAGAAGAAAATTAAAGCATCATATGTTAAAATATCAAGCCAAAAAACAAGGTATAAATTTGTGACTCTGAACATTAAACTTTCGTAAATGAGATTTGTAATTTATTTTCTTCGTTTTCAGCTATGACTGCGCTATCTACGTTATGAAGTGGATGGAGTTAATTGAGCCAGAAAACATCAAAAAGGGGAAGTATGAATGGGATAATTGGCCACAGGTAACTGTCTTTAGAACTATATAACTCTGTATTACTTTACTGAATTAATATTGCTGTTTAAACAGAATATACTTTTTAATTGTAGGAGGAGGTGGACCACTATAGAGTGGAGTATGCTTCCCGGATACTATTCAGTGAGATGAATAAACAGAGAGATCGGGCAATTAGAGAGAGTAGTGCTATAAGGCTGTCGAAGCCATCCTCTGTATTATTGAGTCCGTTTTGTCAGATTAATTCTGCTGATATAGAAACTGCGTAATCCAACTGCTGGGTAGTTTGTAAATTGAACAAATGATGTAAATATTTGCCATTTATCAACAACTTCTATTCCATGTATATTTTTTCCCATAGTTAAACTATCTGTGCTGGTAAACTGTCTGTGATGTATTCAAAAGCTGTATTACAAGTGGTAAAATATGAAGGAAAAATCAAGGCATATATAAACGCAAATTATAAACTGTTACATCCAACGCAAGTCTAATAATACACCCAAGATTGCATAAAATATACATCCAAACTGTCTGTGCTGTATTCAAAATGTATGAATTACATGTACTAAAATATGAAGAAAAACATCAAATCAAATATACACCCATAACCTGCGAATTTTTACAGCTTTTGTTCTATATGTATCTAAATATGTGTCTATATGTAAATTGTGAATTAACAAAAATACACCCAAAAGAACAGTGCTTTTACACCCATATTCTATAAAACTATACACCCAAAGAGTTATCCCCTGCTGCTTGTACCCTGAACTGATAATTCATAACGTGTCCTTGATATTGGCTGGAATTTGAATGCGCCGCTGATGTAGCATCAAACAGGTTTATCTGAATATAACACTCACACATTAGCTAACCTATTAACGAGAAAAATAAACTCAATCGCCACAAATTTAAAGAACATTACTTTTACCTCGCTTAAAACTTTCGTCTTCTTCTTCTTTGTGGCATTTGCGATCTGTTTCTCCAGCTTTGAACCTAGCCTGTTTTTTGGACGTCCTCTTGTTCGAATCCTTGGCGGGCTTTGAAGCTCGTTAACGGATTCCAAGTTGGCGTCTTCGTGGGATAAAGAAGATGTCCCATTCCTTTTGGCTTTTAATGCTTCCATCTCGGCCATGATGTTATTGTACGCACGGTGCAGAATTGTAGTCAGCTCCTCCGATTCGGAGGCAAATTCGCAAATATTTTGCGAACGAAAAACCAATTGGTCGAACCTCTTGCTTCTTGGCTCCATTAGTGGCTCGTCGTGGCTGCTCTTGATGTGTGTGTGTCGTCTCTTGACCTTCTTGCTCCATCGTTCCAGTATGTATCTAGGTGACACTTGGCTTACTTGTTCGAAGCTTAACACGCTTAGTGCGTGACGGCACAGTATCCCTCTCGACTCGAATAATAAGCATTGGCATTTTACCTCGGCTGCAACTGAGTCATAAGTAACCACGAACTTGTTGAATATTGAGCTGTAAACTTGTTCTCCGACTTCGTATACTGAATAGCCTAGAGCGGAATTCTTTAATCTGGTGATGCAATTCGCCTTTCCTCTGAATTGCGCTTGGACTTTCCTAAACTTTGCATGAGTGTACGCCTCTTGAAACTGAGCTTCAATGGAGGATTTGGTTGCACACGGTATGATCGTATGAAAATCTGCAGCATCTGATTCTCTCTTTGCTTGCTCCCTGCTTCCGAGGCAATTATCATATTGTTTGACGAACTGAATAAGCGAGCTGTTCCGGGTGATATACTTGTTAAAAAATGAATGCATGCTCTTGCTCCTTTGTGTGCTTCTCATCCCTGCCCAGAAGTGGTGATCCAGATAGATAGGAACCCATATGTGACGGTCTTCGTACAGATCTGCATAATACACCCAAACATAGACTGTAAATACACCAGAGGGAACATGCAATTTACACCTCTGCTGCAGATTTTAAAAAGACATTACCTGAAAGCCACTTGTTGTCTGCAAGACCAAAATTCAGCAGAAAATCGTTCCAATTCCTATCGAATGAGTCTTTGCTGTGAGAGTTCCAAACAACTTGGCTCATTTCTTGTTCGATATCGGCATGTCCCTTGTACCCGTTTAATTTGCTTGGAATCTTTTTCATGATGTGCCAAATACACCAACAGTGAATTGTTGTTGGCATACAGGCCTTTAAAGCCCTTTTCATTGATGCGCACTGATCGGTGAGAAACCCTTTCGGAGCGTTTCCTCCCATGCAACGAAGCCAGCATTGAAATAACCATTTGAATGATTCAATTTCTTCGTTCTTCATCAAAGAGCATCCGAGAAGTGTTGACTGACCGTGGTGATTCACCCTGACAAAAGAACCACAGACCAAATTATACCTGAAACAAATTACCATGGTCCAGAATGCAAAATCATTAGTTACACCCCAACAAATGCTTCGCATACACCCAATGAGACAGCCAATATACACCTCTGCTGTGGATTCGTAAAAATAAATTAATTTAGCATCATAAACAGGGGCAGTTTGTTACCTGTTTGTATTGTAGGTGGTGTCGAATGAAATGACGTCTCCGAAATACTCAAAGGCGGCTCTGCTTCTTGCATCGGCCCAAAAAGCCAGCTTAATCGATTGATCCTCTTCGAGTTGGAGCTCAAAAAAGAAATTCTGATTCTTCTCTTTCATTCTTAACAAATATTTTCCGAATTCCTTTGCATCTTCTTGTTCGGAAACATTTCGCACTTCCCTCGTAATGTAATTTCTCACGTCCTTTTCGATAAAATTTAACTCGCGGTGACCCCCGGCAGCCGCAACAAATGATTGGTATGTTTTGCTTGGTCTGATACCGGCCTCATCGTTATTCTCTATTGTACGACGAATGGACATGCTTAGTTCCCTATGCTGTTTGAGCATCTCTGTTTTGCTTGGACAGCAGGGGTGTGAATGATCGAGCACAACCTTTGAAATAATCCAAGCACCGACATCCTTCAATGTGTGTATATAAATTCTTGCAGGATAGTTTAAACCGGCTGTAGGATTGGTCTTCTCGGTCGGAGATATTTTAGATTTCCATTTTTCCTCTCTGCTACATGTAATCAGTTGATTCTTAATCTCGTTTCCCTTCCTATTTGTGCACCGAACTCTTGTAGAGAAACCTGCAGCCTTGGCGTAGTTCCTGTAAAATTTTCCAGCATCTTCAAGGGTGGTAAAGGTCATTCCAACCTTCGGAACAAGCTCGTCATCAACAACCGAGAGAGGCTGCACAATACACCGTGTCAGAAACTGTGAATACACCCATAGATATGATTCAAATACACCCAATCATGCCTAATATGATACAGCCGAACCGCAACAACTCAACTACACAATGACCTTTAAAGCCATAAACAGTAAATACACAGGCTGCAGAATACACCATGTCAAAAACTAAAAACACACCCAATCATGTCTGATATAATACACCTGAACAACAACAACTCAATTAAAATAACAAAACCAGTAGTGTAGATACACCCACACTTCTAGCAAAAATACACCCAAAAAAAGACCTGATCTATACCCGAGCGTCTGCTATAAATTCCAGGTAATTAATCACAACTAATACATTGAATCGACAGATTCATGTTAACGTGTTAGTTTCACAGTCAATGTTCACCAATTTTTCAACTACACAATGCTATAAAAATTACTGAAAGAAAATTCATTATGTAAATCAAACCTCAGGAACTTCGTTAGATTCAAATTCATAATCCACTTCGCCTGGATTCAGCTGACAATCTGAGGTGGAATGATCCATTATCTTCAAAACGAGTTCAAACTTTGATTTCAGAAAACAACAAATCAAAATAGAAAACGAAGCTCGAGTTGCAGAGAGAGAAAAAAGTAACGTAAACGAAGAACATACCACTGAAAAAAGAAGAGGAAAAGAACGATGGAGAAGAACGAGGGAAGACGCGCGAGAAGAAGAACAACCAAATCTCAAAATAACGAAAACGAAGAAGGAAACAAATATTTTAAATTTGGTAGTTAGATATACGTGGGATCTTATATAGCGCGTGTAATCAATGTATGTGGAGCAGCGCGTATTTTAGTTTTTATTGTGTAATGAACTTGTAAAGCATACAAGTCCTATGCAGAGCTTTTCCGTAATATATATATACTTCTTTAAAATTTTGGGAGTCAAGTCACTACGTGGCCTCCTTAGATCCGTGCCTGATTATAACTGCTTTGATTGATAAGAGCATTAAGGTTTGGGACATAAGGAATTTTAGGATTACACGTATGAAGTGAGAAAGGTGAGGTTTTTAAGATATGAAAGTTTGCTTTTGGATTTTCATGGTGGGGGATTGCTTGAGTCGGTACGATCATCACACGGAGCTTGCCGTTGGTGTTGACATGAGTGTTCTTGTTGAAGGCTTGATGACCAACCCTGATTGGGATGAGCTTGTTTATGTTTTGGAGCATGGCATATATAAATTTTTGTTGGCTTAGAGCCCAGCATAGCAGGAAGTTAAAGATAATCGGTGGTTGGATCAATTTTAGAATTTAATATGTTTTTTAAATAAAATTAATAAAAATTTAATAATTGAATATTTTTGTCAAACATAAATCATCTTTTATGAGAATAAAATTTATTTAGTTCTTTCGTAGTCAGTTTTATCAATGTTCAAATCTTTTATAGTTAAAAATGATCATTTACTCTTTTTAATATCTAATTTGTAAGTATATAAAAAGTTTTAAGTAGTTATTTAATCAGAAATTTTAAATAAATTTTTAATTAATAGATTCAAAATTAATTATTTTTTGAATATAATAATGTATGATTAGTTATTTTTATGTATAAAATATTAATTTATAAAATAATTGGTTCAAATCTTTATACTAGTTTAATTAATTTTACATCTAAAAAAAATCATCAAATTTTAATTTATAATATCCTAAAAAAGAAACATTTTAAGAATAGTAATTTTAATTTATAATGGCTAATACTTTTAGCTAGTAATTTAATACATTTTATTTAGTAGCCAAACACTATATTTTTAATCAACATTTTTAAATATTATTAGTTAATTACTAACAAAAAATAATAAATGCACTTGCTCTTATATTCTTAAATTCTTATTGTCAATTTCAAAATTTTCCATGACAATACTTATTTATGAATGTTGCTAATGTTTTTAGGTAGCTACTTCTATAAAGATATTTTTGTGCGAAAATAATATTATAAATCGTTAGATGACTTGATATATTTGACTGAATCGTTTAACGATTACAAATATCAAGGCGTCTCACTAATATATTTTGAGTAAATACCTAAAATGGTCCCTAAATTTCAAATCGCTATTCAATTTATTCCTCGACTTTTAAAAATGACCATTAAATATTTGAAATTCGAAAAAGTGTATATCCGTTAGCAGAAGTGCCGTCTAAACGTTGATGATGTGGGGCGTGGAATGCCTACAACTATATGCTGGTGTGTACCAAACTTGAATTTGATTCAAATTGGTACATGAAATTACTTAATAATATCCAAATTAGTCAATTTTCAATTATAAAACTCTAATCTCCAAATTATTGTCTTCTCTTCTTCGATCTCTCTGTTGTCTTCTTCTCTTCTTCGACTTTTTTGTTTTATCTTCTGATTCATATTCATCCTGAACAACAATCTCAATACACCTATCTAAAAACTATTTTAATTGCAAGTTTGATACCTAGGAAAAGCTATGCTTTGATGTCACAATCTTTTGGTTTAGTTGCTGCGTAACTGGATGGAAGAAGTATGGCATTATGGAGAGAATTTGCGAAAATAGGATGAGTTGAAGTTGATGCAAATCTAATTTGTTGCTTCTCATACTTGTATCTTGGTGTAGGTACTAGGAATGCTGTTATTGAATAGACAAAAAAAAGTAGTTGGTTTTAGTTGCTTACGAGTCAAATGTGATTAATTTGGTGAAGCTAGGACCACTATGTCAGCATATTTGGAAGAGGTGATAATAGTATGATTAATGTGGTTGGATTAATTTTAAGTTCAACACGTATTTAAATTATATATACCCTTGTATGTTCGTTCATTAAGCTAAAATATATTTTCACTTTTAAGAAGGTAATCATTATCATCATCTTCAAGGTTTTAACATCACTTTCTAAGTTTGTCATCCTTCAATTGAACTCGTATAAAATTTCTTGTGAAATGGGTGTTGCACAAACTGATTCTTCACCTCCATTAATCCAAGAGAAAAAATTACAATGAATTTCATACTGCAAAGCAAAAAACGCAAGTGAATTTAAACTAAAAGTGAAACCATGTTAACATTTTCTTTAGAGTCATAACCTTACCTCATAATTTAGACAACCATAAAATAGTCTACTAAGATTCTCTGTCGTCGTTGAGTACTTCATTACCATCCGAAGCCCGCAATTACAGAAAATGACATTCTTACCTCCCCTATTGCATATTCCTTTGCTACCATAAAGTTTCCCTGCAGAATTGTTCCTACTTGAGCTACTTTGGCTTCTCTCTCACCACCCATCATCACTCATGCAGACGAGAAAATAAGATGAACTGAAAGATAGCAGAGAGGTCGAAGAAAAGAAGACAACAAAGAGATCGAAGAAGAGAAGAGAATAATTTAGGAATTAGGGTTTTATAATTGAAAATGGACTAATTTAGGTATTATTAGGTAACTTCAGGTTCTAATTTAAATTAAATTCAAGCTTGGTACACATCAGCATACAGCTGGAATGCCCACATGACAGTTCACGCTCCACTTCATTGTTTAGACGACACTTCTACGAGGGATTAACGGAGATGCACTTTTTCGAATTTCAGAAATTTAATTGATCATTTTTAAAAGTCAAGGACTAAATTGAATGCAATTTGAATTTCAGAGACTATTTTAGATATTTACTCGATATGTTTTTAAACCAGCAACAAATTGGAAAAAGTAAAAACTCACGCTATATTGCTATACATCTGAAAGTGTGGCCGAGAAAATTTTACCGGTGGTACTGGAAAAGATTCCTAGAAAAATTGCAGTTGATGATACGGATTTGGTTCATCATGGGCATGATGTTGGAAGGATATGTTGTGTATATAAGCTCATTGCAAAGATAGAAAAGACAACATCAAGAGCCTAAATCTCTTTCTGTCCAGGTTAATCAATTTACACTGCATGCCTTCATTTTAAAACGATTAGATTAGTAACTAATTAAATCTTAACTTGGTCAATTTATACAAATATCCATATCGATTGAATCCATTCTTTTTGTTTACTTGAGACCGACACTCCACCACTATCAAATAAGGGTGTGATTCCTGACCAAAAAAAAAAAGGGTGTGATTCATGCCCTGTGATTTCTGAATTTCTCTACCCATCATTTTTTCCGTAGTTAAGAAGTGCTCTAACAATGCAAATATCAAACCAGAAGAGACTAGAATAACAGTTACTAAGAAACACAACAAAATCAAATCCCAAATTTAAGATAGATCAGAACATAAAAGAGTGTTTAAACTGCAACTTTCAAAAAGGAAAATGCTTTCATGGAGAAAGGGGTTTAAAAATACCATCAACAACTTACCGTTTATGTTACTTAAATTAAAAGTTGCATAGAACAAAAGCACAATGTCAAGTCTTCTTGTACTTCACATAATCCACCCTTCCACGTTTACACTTCCATGCTGTAGCAATAAGAATCATCTCCTTTATAGCCAGAGGACCAAAAAACAACTTAAATGTAAAAAGACAGATTAAAGAAAAACGATTACAGAACAATATTTATACCATCTTTGTGATTCATAATGCAAATGGTACAGGTTGAACAGTCCTATAGCAAGAAATAGGGTTCCGTTTAAGCACTTTTGACCATGATTTAAAATTTAATTTTGCATGTCATCAACATGTATAATTCCAATTTACATTATTGATTCACGATTTATACATATTTGCATTATCAATAAAATTTTACCAAATATTCATGTCTTAATTCATGTGAAGCAAGGATTGCATATATCTCACGTAATATCAGCACTATCACAATCACACACACATATATATATAATAAAAAAAATGTGTAATTATGTACATAAAATCCTAACAAGTACAGCTCTGTTAAAATTGGATTTTGTGTATGTTTATCATACAAAAATAAAGTGTTGTGCCAATATAATAACATTATAACATTTTAAATCAATTTTTTTCTAGGATTTTAGATTAAAAGCAGCACATGGAAAAGCATTATTGGTATTCTAAAGGTAACTTAATTAAAAAAGAAAGAACTGTATTTTTTAGAATTTTATGTATATAATTAGGCTAATTTTTTTTAATATTGGTCAAAGATGTGTGTTACACTAGGTTATTTGGTTTCAGGAAAGTTTTACTCTACTATAATTTTTTTTTTTTTTAACTTTTCAGAAGACACAAATCTAAAAAATTTTATAAATTAATTTAAAAGAAAACATCATTGACGTTTTCATTAAAAAATATATTTTTAAAATTTTAAAAATTATTAAAATAGAAAACGACATTGCTGTTTTTGTTTTAATTTTTTTTTTTTAAAATTGTGATATTTTAACGAATTTAAAAAAAAGTTGCAGCACCCTCACAGTTGGGTACAACACACATAATGAGTCACTTTGGAAGATAACACCCATCTGAATTCTGAACCCAATATTAAAAAAAAATTTCCAAAACAATAAGGCCTTATCCCAATTTTATATAATATCAGAAAATAACTAATTCAAGAAAATTCTACCGCATTAGATAAAAGTGCAGACACAATTGAAAACATGAGTGATTCAACAAGGCACCAAACACAAAATGAGGAAGCAGTAATAAAATATATGCTAGTACACCTTATATAAAACAGCAGTATAACAGATGATTCTCTCCACAAGATGTTCCTTTTCTCTAATTTCACCCAAAACATTAACTAATTTTTTGCAAATAAAATTGACCCTGGTTCACGTTTCACAATTTTCATACTAAATTTTTCAAACATGCCTCATAAGAAAAACTCAAATTTATATTACTCGACATAGCATTGATATGGTCAACCACAGAGCAGATGAGAATTCATACCTAGTTAAGATACGTGCTTCAACTTGGCATATGCTAGAGCCCCTCGGTAAGACAGATATTTCGCTAAGGATATGCTCCTCCTTTTCAAATGAACCAATTTTAGCGTAAATTATGAGTCTCTTTAAAACAAGTGCATTTTGCAAGATATATGCCAAAAATTCGCGCTCCTCTGATGAGTCTGAGTAGCTTCTAAATTCAAAAATGTTCAAGTGTGACATAACACAACTAGGTACACTGGCTGGCTGTGTCCAACTGCTCTGGGGAGTTTGGTCACGAAAATATTGTACCTGACAACACGGGAAAAAATTGTCAAAGGATGCAGGAAATTAATAACAAATAGAAAATGGTGGAACTATGTAAATGTTTATACCCCATTGATATCAATTCCGAGTAGTTGAAGCTTAGGGCAGCAGCAAAGCAGTTTTATTAGGACTCCAGAATTGAAATTTGAATAACAGATGCTCAGTTCATGTAAGCAGCTAAATTCTGGTAAGTGTAAATTCGGAGCTTCAACCAAGCACTGTATGAAAGATAATACAAAACCATTTGAAACTTGGAATATGAGCAATGGATTGTGACACTGATAAGCATATTACCTCGGTGGTCCACCATCCAAAATCCAAAATCTTTGTCTTGGAGAGTGCCTGGATAAGTTTGGGTAGCCAAGCAACATGCTCATCCAAGGGAGCAATCTCCAAACAAGCTTCCATTATCTTGGGAAAATCACTGATAACCAAACTCGTTACACATGATCCCGCAAGGAATATACGGAGGTATTCAAGATTCGGGGTGTCTATTTGAATCTCACTGATTATGGGATCATCAAACTCTCTTACCTCGAATAAACTTAGCCTCTTCAAAGAGGTGGAGAGAAAGTGTATCTCAGGGTAAAGGCTTCCATAATAATCGATGTAAAGATTTTCAAGAGCAGGGCAGCCAGATATGAAGTCGTGTTCAACAGAGACTCCTAGCAAGAGTGTTAAATCCTTGAGTAGAGGCAAATAAACCCAAGGTATAACATCGAGAACAAGATTACCCCCCAGGGTGAGGGACACAAGCGAAGCACATGTGAATATTCCATCAAAATAGTCTGGATAGAATTCCCCGTAACTAGAATAGAGAATCATTTCTTGAAGGCAGGGCCCCACAGCAGCACGTATCCACCTTCCAATGGCATTGTCAATGGCATTGTCAATCACTTTGTTGTTATCTAAGCCTCTCTGACATGAGAGGCTGAGATTTCGTATGTGGGGAAACCTGAGCTGGGATAGAACTGCATCGATAAACAACGCGAATCTCTCATTGCTCCAATTGAGTTCGGTATCATCAAAATCAAAGACTTGGAGATCCTTCCAGAGATGGCGCCATTGTCGAGACAAGATGCTGGTGCGCACCGCATATAAGGTTGGGAGGAATGAGAGGATGTGGCACAACAACGAGTTTGGTAGGCTGCTGATTATGTCTGTGCCCATGCTTCTTTTTGATGCTGTTGATGTTTCAGCCATTTCTCCCAACTTGAGGGTGAATGATATGCAAAGAACAAGAATGAGTGAAGAATATCAAGAGTAAAAATTAAGAACAATGACGGTATATAATAAGCTAACATGTTCTGTACTTCTATAATCTATAATATATATAATGGGAATATGAAAAGGATTATTGTCCAAATGGAAGTAAAAAGAGCTATATATGTGTAATATTATTATGAATGAGAAGCCTGGGAAATGAGCCAAGGGGCAGAAAGTAACAACATTTTTTTTTTGAAATAAAACAAGCTCAACACATTAAAGTGGAGCAAAACAGACATACATAACATAGCTGAATACAAAAGAAATCCATCTCATCGCCTCTCTGGCATTGCCATCAACCACCAATAGGATGACGTTCATTCCACTCGTTATAGCTCAACAACGCCTTTCTTTGAACATTATAACACCGAATTTGGTTGCAGGCATGCTGAAATGGTCAGTGTGCCAGTGAGTGTGTGTTTCAAACTTTCAATGTGTCGCGTTATTCCCAATTTGCCTTTTTCTACCATTGGTTAATACTTAGGTGTGAAAGGGATTCTTTACCCTCAAGTTTTTAGTTTACCAATATGAAAAGGATGACATTACTATCATTTTTTTATTCTGAGTGAATCACTGGTATCTGAATTTTGTCATCACAGATCATACTAAGTGTGTGCATTCACTGCATTGTTAGCATTTTCATATGTTACCGTTCCCACCTAAAGTAATAATAATTGAGCCTTCAACGCAATAATAAAAATTAGGGAAAATATAAGAACAACGAGAATATGTAATAAGCTAACATTATTAGGGTTAAAGGAAAACAAAAGTGCAAGGCATTGGGGAAGGTAAGTAGTACCAGGAATCTCCCCTTGATGTAGGGGTGCCAATAGATAGGGTAGGTTAGGGTTTAGACCCAACCTTAACCTCATAGTTATCAAAACGAATCGGTAATCAACCTGGTCTCATACGACCAGATCACCGAGTCACTGATTCAACTGGTGGGTCACGCGTTGACCCGATCATAATTAAATAAAAATATAAAATTATAAAAATAAAATTAAAAACAAAAATTAAAATACATGTTTTCACAAACATATTAATAATAATAAGTATCAATTTTTAGACACAACTAACGATGCAAAAAGTGATAATAAACTAATCACTAGTACAAAATACTTTCTTAATTTAAATGAACAAAAGCAAGTGAAAGATAACACAATTAGTAAATCAAATCCAAGAAGTGATCTCAAAGTCAGCATCTATATCTTCTTAAGACAAATTTGAAGCTTGACCAACATTTTCGTCATTTTGATTTGGATCTATATCTTCCATAGCATTGTTACTGGGTCCATCATTATCTTAAATCAATTAATTCCACCTTCCCTAACAGATTTGTCACAGTATATGCATATCATAGTGATTTTCTCTTATTTTTTAACAATTTGTTTACGATACCCAAGCAGGATCAATCTTTCATCTATTACTATAAACTCTCTTTTAGTTGAACATCAGGAGTTGATGAGCTTGTTCTTGAGATGGTGGATTTTCTGATAATGGTGTTTGTGAGGAAGACATTTTTAAAATTCTAACAAAAGAAAAACAAAATTACATCAATAAAAGATTTAGATAAGTGATATTCAGCAACAATTCAACTTACAGCAACAATTTAAAAGCAATAAAATGCTTCATCAATTCAACATGTTTTCCAGCAACAAAATGCAATGTTCAGAGATATATTGATTATATTCAGCAACAAATTCAACTTACAGCAACAAATTCAGCTCATTCATAATTTTCAACAAACTCAACTATGATAAAATTCAAAAACAAAGAACAGGGCCGAAGGAAGCTCACCTGCCCAGGGACCAATTAACGGTGAAGGAAGCTGACCCACTGAACTGCCGGGCGAATAAAAAGACGACGACCACCACCACCCGAGGGATCAGATGCTGGTTCGGTCTGCTTCTGCCGCCGGCGAAGCGAGCGCACCGAAGGCAGCGACTGAGTGCGAGACGGTGACGACACTGGCCGCGACGACGGGTGAGACTGAGAGAGCTCGATGGTGAGGGAGACAGTGACGAGAACGAGACGAGAGACTGGGAGTCTGAGAGAGAAGAGAGACTTTGAGGCCTGTGGGATGGATTAGGGTTTATGGCAACCAGAAGCCCCGGGGGGGGGGGGTGGCGAAAAGCCGCCACTCGACCCGATTTTCACCGGGTCGGATACTTGGATGATCCAATTAGTGGCTCGGTTCGGCTTAATGATTGGGTTTTCGGTCGAACCAGCCTAGTCTGTAGGTTAATGCTTTTGTTAAAATTCAATCATATTCTACTGGGAGTTTATAAAATGTTAACTCTAATTCTATTCATTTTTAACCTGCTCGTATTTAATTTTACCTGCGGTTTATAAAAAATATAATATTCAATAATTTTATATTCTGATGATATTTAGAATTATAATTTAATATGTATATATCGATTTGACTTATAAATAGAAGTGTTAAATTTTTAATTTAAAGTCTTAACTTAGTGATTAAAACTTTTTATTTGAGTGAAAAATTCTTAATTCAACACTTAGATTCAGTTTGGGTAAACAACTTAATTAAGTTATTTTTGAAAAAATAGCTTAAACAATAAATGCTTATATTAAAAGTAGCTTATAAATAAGTTATTTTGTGTTTAGTTTTTTAGTTCTAAAAGTACTTATTTTAAAAGAAAAATGATAAAAAGTTTTTTATTATGAGAGAAGTCATTTTTTTTAACTTCTCCTTAAACACCAAAATAGCTTTTTAAAAAGTTGTAATTTTGTTTTAAAAATTGTACCAAATATTAATACTATACATTTTTATAAGTTAAAAGTTAAAAAAAATCACTTATGAACCTATCTAAACGGCCTTATTCGAATCACATTTTTTATATATATATCAACCTTACTATCGTCATTTATAGCGGGAACGAAAAAAAAAAAGCGCGGACTGTGGAGGATAGGATCTAGGAAGCACCGATACGACACGCGATACGGATACGACACGACACGGATACGTCGACACGTTCTTTTTATAAAAAATTGGATACGACACGTTTAGGATACGTTGTGAATTAAAATTTAAATAATATATCAAATTAATAAAATATCATATTGTAAATATAAGAGGAAATATAGTTGCATAAAAAAGACTAAAAATTATGCAATTATTAAAAAAAATAAAAAATTTTAATCTACTCTTGTCATCTCGTTAACAAAAAATGTATCAATTTCTTTTCCTCCAAGTCCATCATCCACAAATACCACAGCTTCTATGTTTGGTTCATCTAAAGATAAATACGAAACCTCACTCAGATTTGGACTGTTGTCATCAACTCTGCTTCTATTAATTATTTTATTTTTAAATTTAAATTTTGATTTGTTTTGATTTTAAAATATTTAAAAATTAAAAAAATCGGTTACTTGGGCCATAAAACCACAAAATCGGGTCGGACTCGTTCGGATTCGTTACAGTTTCACCAAAATTTTGCACCGTAAGAAGACACGCCATCGATACGCTCGTTTGAAGTATCCGTCGAGTATCGGTGTCGGATTCGTGTCCGACACGATACGCTGGCACCATAGAAGAATCCGTGCTTCATAGGATAGGATTCAATTGGGGTTGTGATTTGAAAATTAGTGTCAAATTATATCTATAACTTCATCAGACAACTTTAATGATATTTTCCCATTTAATTTTAGAATACAATTTATAACTTCACTACAAAAACTTAAAAGAAAAGTAAAATTAAAATTAAAATTTGCCATAAAATCATCTAAAATTTTGAAACTTTAACTTTAACTTTGTATTTTTAGTGACATTTTTACATTCTTCCATTTTCTATCGATATAATTTATATAAGAATCTTACTAATATGTCTTAAAAATACATTTTCATCTATTCTAAGATTACATTTTAGAAGCACCCTAAAAAAAATTTTTTACTAAAAATTAATGCAAAAATCATGTTTTTAAGTTTCTAATGAATTGAATATATAAAAGTTTAAAAATTTTCTATTATTATACTTTTAAAATGGAATATTTTTAAAATATGCTTATTAAACTTGTTTGCATGCCTAAATTAAGAAAGTCCTCCCAAGAATTTTGCTAAAATAGAGTTATAGTACATGTTGAAATGTGGGAAACATCCAACGTGATGGCTTTAACCAGTAAGCACTATCTAATTAGTAATTACTAAAGTGAAAACTTATATGCAGTTAGTTGCCTTCATGTAAAATTGCTAATGGAGAACTGTCGAAATATCTAACCATTCTCATCTAGCAACTTCATATAAAAATCACCCATTACTAATTAATACCACTGGATGACTAAAATGCTTCGGAATCTGTTCATTGAAAATCAAGAGTAATAACAGACTACGTAGCTATCATACAAGACCAAACCTTAGTTCAAATTGTATTCCCAACTACATATAATGGTTGAGATGGACCAAGATAACTATGAATTTTGCCTTCATTTTTTATACCTAATCCACTTCATGACTCTTCCAATATCTCAGCAGAGCCAAGAACTGCATTGGTACTACTACCTTCCATTTGTCCTTCGGATTTGGATAGTTCTGAAGATTCCATCACCTTATCAGAGATATCTGAAGAATGGTGTACTGACTGATCATCCAGTATTTGTTCCTTCTGTACTAGTGGCTTTGGGCGTCTGATTGCTTCCGCAGCCTCTGACATAACCACCGGAGGTGGCTGAGGGGGAACCCACGTACGTTTGATTGGCTGCTGACTGGATGCAGCGTTATATCCATTATTCTCAACTCCATTATCAATCTCTCTGATTCTGGCATTTTTCGCTTGCCACCGAGGTACAGCATTGTCACTATTATCTAGGACACTGGAATTCAAGTCCTTGCCATTTACTTGAGACTGAAATACTGGGGTAGAGTTGTGTTGAACTTGACCAACTTCCCAAGGCTAGCAAGGAGAAGTTAAAGAAAATTATCAGATTCATATGCAATAATACCAAAAATTGTATTTTCTACATAAATTGCACTTTTACCAAAAATGTTCAAAGTGAGTATTGTATCACTTGTATTGGTTACTTAGAAGCCAACTCAGTAAAAAATCAGCTCAATATACCTCTCACATTAAAAAAAAAAAAAAAAACTCCTATTTACCTGGGTCCTAACATGTAATTTAACATACAAATGATTAACTCAAAATAAATAAATAAAACACAGCAGACAATAATTGTCAAGTGATGTCATGTTAAGCTCACATAGATGGTCACAATCAGAGTTTAAAAAACCTAGAAGGAATAATTTGGGAGACGACTCTAACAAAAACTCTTCAATAATGAATCTAATTGAAAATACAAGACTTGAGCAATATAATATAAAGTGGGAAATACAGAGAAAAAGAGGCATTTTAAATAAACCTTTGCTCTTGGTGCTAAGCGAGGATTTGAAGGTTGCTGATTTGGGTTGGGGGGTGAATCATCGATATCCTGCATCAAAACCTCGTATCATATAACTAGCACCAACCACACAAAATTGGTAAGTAAAATATAAAATAGTAATATCATTTGCACATCACAATATTTTACTCAGCAATGACTACTCCTTTCACTTCAACCAATAGTCTATCCTATGAAACTAATTGGTCCACAAAAAGTCTATGGTTAGATGTGCAAATGCAATTATTAAGAAGAAAAAGAACAAAGGTTTACCCTGATGTTAGAAGGCTTCTCCCCTCTCTGGATCATAGCCATTATCTGCCAAAAAAAAAAAGAAAAGAAAAATCATTATAATCATAGTCAGCATCATCGTCATAATTATAATTATAAATTACAACAAAGCCTATTCAGCTAGATGGGGTCAGATATATGGATCAAATGATACCATATTGTTCTATCAATAGATCGTATGTGTCAGCCCATTTATAGTTAAAACCCATTTAATAGGATTAATAAGAATACTAAAACTCTAAAAGTAACTGAATGAAAGAATTAGTGGTTGAGCCCATAGCCTAACAGTAGTCTTCTACAAGTCTCACTTGAGATCCATGTCCTGTGTTTGAATGAACCAAACAAAATAAACAATACTCCAGGATCTCACATTGCATATTTTAGAAGACAATTTGTTCAATATTGAAAGGGGATGGCATGAATAAGCGGCATGAACACTGCATCTGGCACTCAAGCATGTTATCATCAGTACCAACAACCAACTAAGGAAAAAACGAAATAACAGACTAAAATCACTATTTCGCTTTGCGAGTTGAAAATCCCTATGCACACATTTTCACATTACTAGTTGGAAATTCAATCATGAACACCAATTCACATGTGTTGTCTCTGGCACTTTCAGAAGCACAACTCAGAGAAATTGGCCATAAATAAACTATAATTTCAAATGATAATCTAACAATTAGTAAAAAGGGCTCAACATGTAACTGCTTTTTTTGGTGTCAAATTTTATATTCCTATAACATCCCAATCAGTTTTTGTTTACTATTTGCCTCTCTTTATAATAACTTTCATGTTCTAATAATGTTTTCAATAATAATAATAATAATAATAATAATAATAATAATAAATATAAATATATACTAAAGAACAGTGGATTGACAATCACTTCATAAGAATAATGGTCCCTCAGTCAAAGCCTGTATTTTATGCCAATCCAGTATCAACCATAGCACTTCCAAGTTCCAAACAACAAAAGGAAAAGAGAAGGAAAGAGATAATAAGAAAACAAGACAGTGACTTACCTCCATATATGACTTTGGATGGGGAGCACTAGATGGTTCAACAGAAGCAGGTTGGGATGAAGATGTCACTGCACATTGACATTCTAGTCATAGGTAAGCATTTATAAAACCACATTGATTTATTTAAGACATAATTGATGTATAACAACCTGAATGTAGGCCATAATCCCGCTTCCCATTTACAATGAACGGCTGCACACAATACAGAAATTACAGTTGTCAAAAAAAAATATTCTAAAAAATCAAATGGGATCAGATAAAAAGGTATGCCAGAATTCTTTAAAGAAGTTGAAGATTCCCTAACATGTATATTTATATCTGACCTTTGAGCTAGTTTGATTGACTTGGTAATCTTCTCGCCTTGAGTAAGAGGCTCCACTGGATGCTATTTTAAGTCCACCAATTTGGCATAAACACAAGGCATCCAATTAGAAATACTGTACTAGTAAAAATCTTTTGAAAAGAAATTTTGAGTACTAGTATAAATCTTTTCTCTAGCTGTGATAGAATTTCTGACATGCAAAGCCACCATCATTTTCAAGAAGCGAAAAAATGAACTTCCTGATACAGCCATGGAGTCCAGTTTAAATACTAATGTCCTAGTACCATATGATTCATTAATTCTCTTGTTTATCATCCATAAGCCAAATCATCAGTACCATACATGCAAAGTTGCACTCTAGCAGAGAATATATTCACACAATTTCACCAATGACCCAACCACATGTATTCTGAACAAAAATATGCAAATGCCTTCAGAATTCATAGAATTGGAAATTCTTTGTCCAAGCCTACTATATAAAATTTCCAAATTACCTTCCAATCTTCTTATTTCATTAGTCATTAACTTCATCTCCTGCATTTGCTGATTCAAAAGGCTAACAGCATCCAAAAAGTATCTCTTCTCTGCAATGAATAAAATCGGATCAAGCAAATACATTCATTATTGGCAACAGTAAGATGCCAAGGAAAGTGGAAGTAGACAATATTTTTACAGCATCAAATTTTGTTATATTAAGCCACCTTCGTTTCTACAAGTCAGAATTTCTTGGTTTGCTTTTGCCAACTCCACGGCTGCAGCTGCAGCTGCTTTTGCAGCTTTTGAAGCTTCTTCCACCACGGTCGGTTTTGAATCTGTGCTCTCTAATTGGTTGTATTCTTCCTCTAAGACGATCTTCCGAATCCAAGATTTCAAACGCGGAAGGATGGACTTCTAAAACATGGGGCATGCATTCAGAGTTCAGTGCAGGTCAAACCAAATGCAAAGAGCATGAATTTAGATACTAGAAGAGATAATATGCTTCCATCCATTACGATGCTTGTTATGATAAAACCATGCAGAGAGGTTAGTGAAAATACCTTAATTAAGATAGCTGTTCCAGCGCCTGAAACAACCAGAAACCCAACTGCAACAAGGGCATGGGACCAGTGAAAAGAGTAGCGTGAGGAAGTTCTCGACAAAGTAGTAACACCAGCGGAACCAGATACACCTGGCTGCAAAGCTTGTGATTGTGCCGGACGCTGAATATCTGGTGTGTTGGCTTCAATTGCATATTGGTGAGTAATACTATTACAGTAACCAAAGTATACACGAAAATGAAAGAAGAAATTGGGTTCTTTTTTAACAGACTAACAAAAATGGAGAATTACACAACCGTAACTCAGTGGAAATGTGAAAAGGAATACAATAACACCAAACTACAACTGCAACTTCAACATTAGATATTTTACCTTGATTTGCACCAGCGGTCTGCTCGCTCGGCTGTGAATCCTGTTTTTTTAATGCAGGTGAGGATCAAAGCAGATTAACACAAAAGAAAGTGACAACAAACAAACTGGTTGACTGAATATGAACAAGCAATAGAGCATCTAGAAAATGAAAAACCAATCAAACAAGAAGTTTACAGGCACACGGCGAAAGGCCTCATCTATCTCCTCCTTTGTGAGCCCCTTCTTCTCAAGGAAATTTCGACGGTATATGACGGGGGAGCCTCTAACTTTCGGGTGCGAAAGAAACTTCACTGCATTCTGAACTTGCTCCTCCCGCATTGGTTCGGTGTTCACAAAGACCGACGCCTTCGAACTCTGCTTAGAAGCATCTTCCCCAGCGTCTTGCTGATCCACATTTGTTAGCTTCCCGAATTCAGCACCTACACCTCCAACAAAAATGAACTATATGAATAAATTTCACTATGACCAAAACAATATAACCAGCAACTTAGACACGACACTCTGGTAGCCAATTCCGATCAATAATAAAAATATTAGTGCAATAAATATCAAAAGCAACAGAAATAACTATTCAAAGCATTTAATAATGATTATTAATAACAATAATCAAAGTTTGAGGCAGAAATCAAACCACCGTATCCTTTAGTAACCGCTTAATTATGTAAGTTAAACATGTCATAGCAAGTTATAATATGTAAAACGTTCCATTCTCACAAAATCTCATCATAAACTTATATAAATCATGTGTTAATTCCCAAAAATCTTAGAAAGCAGAGAGTTATTTACATACATAACTATTATTAGTTCGATCAAGTGCAAAAGTAAAAATAGACTAATTACTGAAAGAAAAATGGGGAAAAGAGGATAAATTGGAACCTGTGTTTTGAGGAGGCATGGTTTTGTTTGCGAAATTGGTAGTTTGAGTTTAGAGGGAGAAGTGATGGATCTGAATTTGGGATTGGATCATCTCAGCTCAAAGCTCGTATATGTGTATACCTTTGATGATTGATGAGTGTGTTTCAGACTCGGTGAAGATCAAAGAGTAGCTTCAACATTCAACAGTGACAACTCCACCGAGAATTTGCAAGAATGGCTAGGGAAGCTATCAAGCTAAGACCGAAAACAACAAGGGTAAAATGGGTACATCATATCGTTTCATGATAAGATAATTTTTTTTTTTTAATTTCAATTTCTTCTTTGCGGCTGATTAATTTAGGAATCTATTGTATATTGGATTATTGTGCATGTATAGAAAGAGACTTAAAAAACTAGCATTATCTTTTTTTTTTTTACGGAAGATATGGAGATTCGAACTGCAACCTCTTAATTGAGTATGGAGAGACTATGTCATTTGAGCGATTGCTTCTTGGCTAGCATTATCATATTTTATTAACATAAAAAATCAATTATTCATATAAAATAATATTAAAATATAAAATATATATTAAAAATATTTAAAGCAAAACATATAAAAATATATAAATCTATGATGCTTGTCTTTTATAATTATTTTTTAATATCTATAAAAAATAAAATATATAAAAATATTATATACACATCATAAATTAACCATGAAATCAGTTATTATATACTTATATATTTATATATATTGATTTACATATTTTTTAATTAAATAATTAACTATTAAAATAACCAAATTTACTATAATAAAATAACTAAATATGTTTACAATAGTATAATAAAACTTTTTATGAAATGTTAGATATATGTTTTTATATACAGTAATTAATTAGTGACTAATTTTAAGTATACATGTATCATGATTAAAATATATTGTATATAATCACCAAAAAATATGTATTGTACTATTGTGTATGTTGGTTTCCATTTAACTTGGCGTTTTGTGATGCCAGAAGAAAAATGGCACGCACTTTAAGTAAATTTGGACGCTATAAAAGACTGATTAAAAACTCTTATATTACAGAAATGCGAATAAAAGTTGAGTAAAATTACAAAGTTCTTCAAATTAATTAAATCACTATTCCATGTAAATCAATTTTTAATTCCCTCTCGAATACACACACCACTTGTGAAATATTGACTCCAATTGATCGTTACAAACATTAGTAATTAATGATACATTATTTGAGTGTGGTAAATTTGATTTTGTAAGTCCACTTGAAATAGTCTAATAGTGAAAAATTGAGTAATATACTAATATGTATAAATTCTTAGATTTAAATCTCATTCGGCGAAAAAAAAGCCAAAACAATTTTGCAATGTTATTCACATATAAATTAGATAAAGCTAATTATGAAGGAAACAGAAAATTCTTAACCCCCAAAAAAAGGGAGGTAAAAATGAAATGTAATTAAGCACACGCGGAAAAAAATAAAAGGAATAAAATAAGAGAGCAAACTCAACCAAAGAGAGAGAATGCAGATCACGCAAGAAAATAAACAAAGTTGAATATATGTTAACCAAACTAATAGCATTGATTTAGGATAGGTGTTTTTGCTTTGGTTTTCCTTTGTTTGTCTTGACACCAAAAAAAAAAAAAAAAAAAAAAAAAAAAACTAATAGCATTGATGAATGACAACTATTTAAACGAAGTTCCAACAAACTTTGGCTTAAGTTATATGACATGGATAATCATAGTTTTGAAGCATGCATTAATACTATACATCATATCATTCATATGTATCAAAACATATGGTGGAAGTTCCTCTAATCCCATTACATCTATTTCCAATTGTCCATTATAGCAATAGTTAGTTACACATTACTACAAGGCAAGGAAGCTGTCATCTACTCAAAAGTGTTAAATACATATGGTGATTTGAGCATTGTAGGGGAAAGGTTGATGCATCCACCCTTCCCGAACCAAAAGAGGAGGGAAGCTTGTGTACCTGATCTTCAATATTCTCACCACCGAAAAGTTAGATTAAACAATAATTATTGCCTCTTGAATGTCATTTCTATTGAAATTAAAAGCTTATGATTAACTAAACAATAATATTTTGACCATAGACATGTTGCATTGCAAACCAGGCACCGAGATAAATTTCTAGTAATGCTAAAAAGGACTGCACCATGGGCATGATGATATAGGCAAGACTAAAACAAAACTGGCAAATGCATAATAATATAGGCTGCAATATTGTGCTATGAAATTCTTCAATAGAGTTACCTAAAGTCAATTCCGAGTTAGAGAAACCGTTTATTACAAACCATGACATTTAGAGTTTGAATAACTGTTTACATCGAAACAATTTATAAAGCTCTACGTGTTAAAACTAAATAAATTAATTAAACAGCAGAGTATATATCAAAGGGCAAAAGTATAATTCAGTGGAATAGTGGATAACATAACTTTGGGGATAAAATACTCACGATTAATAAACAATAAACCATGTTACTACATTGCTAATATATTCATATAAAACGGCCTGTATGTTTTGTGAAACAAACATCAAACAAGTCAAAGATATTTTATTGACATAAAGTAAGAAAGTACAAGCCAATTCCAAAACCACCAAACCAAACCCCAGCAATCATTTGAAGAGCTCATTTTTCCATGCCCAAGGAATCAGACCAGACAAATTAATCCTTATAAAAAGTAATCAAAAGCTTCAACAAATATTTGAGGAACACAAGTGATATTGACACATAAATTGGACCAAAGATGCAGTCTTTCATTTAATACTATTTTTAAGGCAAAACACGAAGAGAGAATAGAGATGGTGAGAGATTGTACCATTCGTAAATGTTGGCTACTCAGGTAACTTTTAATTTGCATGTTTTGGAGCTCCTTGGTATGGTAGATAATTCCTGGCGGATGCGATGTTTATACTTAAGGCCAAGACTACGATGAGCATGGATTTTCATTGTCTTCAAAATAGGTCCTCTCTCTAAAAGATATGCAACAAATGCATGTTCATCTGCAGAGTCTTGATATCCTTTAAATTCAAAAATCTTGAGATGTGATATAACACAATCAGGATCCTTCATCGGCAGTGTCCAACAATTAGGTTCCTCAGGTTCCACAGTGGAAACTTTCTAGCAACAATAAACAAAACTTTTCAAAATATGCAAGCAAGTAATGAACAGAAATAGATACACAGCCAAACTAGAAAAGTGATCATACCTCCCGATTATGAAGAGTGAGAACTTGAAGCATATGGCAGTTATGAAGCAACTTTATCAGAAATCCGGAGTTGAAATATGGAATTTCAAGCTCTAGATTAAGTAAACGGGAAAATTCTGGCAATTCAAAAGCAGGAGCAACAAGCAAGCACTGTGTGTAGAAGATAAGAAGATAATAAACACCACATATAACTACAGTTAAAATTCACCAAAAATTGGAATAAGTTACATCGAGTAATCCATTGAATGGACAACGGAAAAACGATAAGAATATCACCTCCATAGTGGAAAGTTTCAAGTCCAACAGTTTTGTTTGGTGGAGTGCCTTGAGAAGCTCAAGCATCCAACCAACCTGCTCTTTGTCTTGATCAATATCAAGGTGAGCTTCCACCATGTTTGGATAATTGCTAATTGAAACCTGTAAGCATCTTGCCCATAATGTGATACTTAGATATTCAAGTAATGGGGTGTCTATCACAAGATCCTCAATATCATTAAGATCTTCTTCGGTGTCATCAGCCTGTATTAAGGTTAAACGCTTCAACGAACCAGGCATTTGGATTACAGGAGGATCGCTCGCATTAAGTGGGAAGGATTCATGTAAAGTGAGCTTGAGATTTTCAAGAGCCCAGCAACCATCTAAAACAAACTCTGGGTCCACATAATTGAGATCTAACTCCAGGTTCTTGAGGGATGGCAAATCAACAAATCCATCATAAACAGTCAAAACCATATGACCTTTCAAAACAAGGGATTCGAGTGATGCACTGGTTAATACCTCTTCAGGCAATTTGATATCCCGATTTCCAAACTCATTGCAAGGGAGAGATAAATCGAGATACAGCTCTTGGAGGTGGGGTCCAACAACAGTATGAATCCATGTTTTGATGGTTTTCTTTTCACCTCTAGGTATATCACAAGCGAGGCGAAGCTTCTTGACATGGGGAGCCTTGCTTTGAGCGAAAACTGCATTGACGAAAGCAATGAATCGATGTGTCCCACCAGGCAGATAATAAGGACTATGTTTACTATTGTCCAAGTCCAAGACTAGAAGATCCTTCCAGAGGTGGCGCCACCGGCGAGCGAGGACGCTGGTGGCCATGGCACATCTTGTTGGGAGGAACGAGAGAATGTGGCAAAGCAGGGAATCCGGTAAGGTACTGATTAGGTCTATTTTGGGAGTTCCTGTTCTTGTTGAGTCCTCTTCTTCTACTTTCCTTTGCTTCCGCTTCGGCATTGTCAATTTTGACGACACTAATGAAGCAATGAACGAATCGATTGAGCTGGATTTGTTTGGGATTGAAAACCTTTTCATGCACAGCATATTAGCATAAGTACATGGCTCAGTTAAATAACTATAAACATTCTCAAGTGAATGTGTTAATGCTAGTCAATCTACGTGAAATAAAATGAAGAGTTAGTTTGTGGAAGAGGCATACCAACGGTGTTGCAGCTGATGATGACTTGTGAGTGCGTTACCGTGAAATCTTGAGCGGTGGGCGGTAGATGGCCGGCCAAGACGGTGGTTACTGGTTAGGGTTAGACTTTTTGGATTTTGAGTAAGAGAGCAGAGGGGGCACCGTGTTGGTGCGTAAAAAATATGACTATGGGGGGACTTGGGTCAAAAATTGGGCTTCAGCTGGGAGGGAATGGTAAAAAACAAAAGGACTTGGCTTAGAAAAAGCGATTCGGGTTTGAGTGACGTTTGCTTGTAAGATCGAGTTAAACTCTAAAGTGGTCCCTGAGATTCATGGTTTGGACCAATTTAGTTCCTGACTTACTAATTGCACCATTTATGTCTCTAACTTTGTTAAAATTGCACCAAGGTCGTCCCTAGCCACATTTCCGGACAAACTAACTGCCGCCGGCAGTAGCCTGGCACTGAGAAGCCATGCTGGGTGCCACGCTGGAGTGCAATCTTGGCGCTAAAAATGTGGATGGATGAAACAGCGTCGTTTCATGTATGTTTAGAAACAAAACCCAAATAACCCAAGATCTATGATCACTTCATCTTCTTCTTCGTCTTCTGAAAACCAAAACAATGCACCATGAAATCTTGAGTGCTGGCCATTGTATAGGGTTTGAAGGTTGAAAACGTTTGGCTCCGTGGAGTTCGCTGCCACTGTGATAGTGTTGTGCGGTCGTTGTTGGTGAAGGAAGGAGAAGCAGTTCATCGCGATCACACGAAGGTACGTTTGAACTCGGAAAAAAAAATGCTTTTCAACAAAAAGAATAGCATCAATGTCTGTGTTTGTTGAAAATTTGATTTTGGTTGATGAAAGTTGAAAGTTTTTTGATTATCTATTAGGATTTTTGTGTGTAGTGGTAAAATTTTTTTCATGCTCTATTTTGAATACAATTTTAGTTGGGTTGGTTGATGGGTGTTTCTGGTGTTTTATAAGTGGTTGAATGTCAATGTTTGTTTTTGCATGTGTGAATCTGATTGTTTGGTTCCTCAATTTGGTTTTCTGCATAATGCAAATGGAGACTTTGATGGATATTATGTTCCATCATGGGGGAACATTTAAAAAAATGATGATGGAATACTAGTGTACTCACCAGATAACAGAACTTGCTTAGGAGATTTAGATGAGGACACGTTGGATGTGTTCTTCATAAGGAACTATTACAAGGAGCTTGGGTATGACAACATACTTCAGTGTTGGTGGCTGCCTCCTGGGAGGAGCTTAGATTGTGGACTGAGGGCTCTTACATCTGATGGTGAATTAAGAGAGATGTGTTTTGCTGCACAGAATAATGATGGAGTTGTTGATGTGTACTTTGAGCATGGGGTGTCCACACCAGAGGTGATTGCAGGGAAGGAGGTTGTAGTATGGTTTGATGATACTTGTGAGGGAGACTTGGTGAGCAAGAAGAACACAAGTGAGGGTCCTGAAGCTGATGGTAACTCCTCGAACCCAACTACAGAACCGAATCCTATCCCAAATGCAAACCCAATCCCCATAAACAATCCTATTCCAACCCCCCTGAGACCAACCATGTCACTATTCCAAACCCCATTGATGATAACACAACTCCAAATCCAATGCATGCTAAGGCTCATGAGAAACCCAATCTGAAACCCAATTCTAATCCAAAGTCTAAGCCTAAGTCAAAGCCCAACCCAACATCTATTTTCAGGTCCAAATTGACTAAAAAGTCCAATCAGAAGCCCAATCAGAAGTCCAACCCAAGCCTGAAAACTAAGCTGAGAGAGACTACCAAGGCATGCTCCACAGGCAAAGATAAAGGCAAAGCAAAAATGAAGTCCAAACCTCAGTTTTTACCTAGGAGAATTACAAGATCTCAGGCTGTTGGAATATATAGAAGGTTTGCTAATAAGGACAAGGGAGCTCTTCATGTTGACTTAACTATAAATGATGATTCCAGTGATGATGATAGTTCAGAGGATAGTTCCTTTAAGCCAATACAAGAAGATAGCTCTAGCAGTGAAGATAATGCAAGTATGTCCAAACCAAGAAATAAGAAAGTAAAGGACATAAAAGAGAGCTACACATGCTGCTGCTAAGACAAAAGAGAACATAATGCAACCAGATGATGCATTGGTTGAAGATGTGTCAGATGGAGAGGTGGACTTGGGGTTTGTGGAAATTCCAGGGATTGTTGATGTGTATGAAGCACTTGACCCAGGTGCAGAATCTGATGGTGCTAATTCTTGGCACTCAGAGGAGATGAAGACTCCTCATAATTCTGAAGATGAGCTACAATCTGATGAGGAGTCAGACAAATTTCCAATATTTAGAAATGGGACAAGATTCGGTGAGCTACATCTACAAGTAGGTATGAAATTCAACACCAAGTATGAGTTCAGAAAAGCTATAAGAGAGTATACTATCCAAGAGGGAAGGAGAATTAAGTTAAAAAAAAATGACAATATTAGATGCAGGGCTGTGTGCAAGGTGAAAGAGTGTGCCTGTGTTGTGTATGCCTCAAGGGACTGTGATGACTCATGTTGGCAAATCAAGACTTTCAACGACGACCATACTTGTGCGAGGGAGAACACCAACAGGGCTGCTAATAGGGCTTGGGTTGCAAGTAAATTAGTGAAAAAGGTAAGGAAATACCCCAATTTCAAGCAATGCGAGGCTGCTGTGTACTTCAGAACAAAGTGTGACCTTATTCTGAATAGAAATTCCATTGCAAGGGCACTGGAAGATGCAAGGAATGTAGTATACGGGGATGAGAAGGCACAATATGCGAAACTAAGGGACTATGCTGAAACTTTACTGAAGACGAATTCTGGATCTACAGTGCAGATATGTATCGAACCTCAACCAAATGGAGACGTCATATTTGATAAGATGTATGTTTGTTTGCATGGTTGCAAAATGGGATTCAAGGCAGGTTGTCGCCCCTTGATTGGGCTTGATGGGGCATTTCTGAAGACACAATTTGGAGGTTAGATCTTAGCTGCTGTGGCACAAGATGCCAATCATCACATTTACGTGATTGCATGGGCTATAGTTGAAATAGAGAATACAGACACTTGGAGATGGTTCCTGAAGCTGCTTCATGCTGATCTTGGAGACTACAAAACTAACGGATGGTGCTTTATTTCTGATATGCAGAAGGTAATGTTAACTTTCATGTGCTTTTAACAATATTTGATTCTCTAGATGTAAGTGGTTTGGATGGGAATAATGGTTGTAAAATGTGTATGTTATATATGTCCTCTGAATTTTGTATACATGATGTTGGTTGTTGATATGCACTGTTAGTTTAGTTAGATCCGAATAGCACAAGGGACCAATCGTGCATTTTACACCTAACTGAAGGGACTAAATTGTATTAAAATGTGAAAGTCAGGGACTATATTAGGTTCATTAATGTAAACTCAGGGACTATTCTGTGGCACGATAAAAGTTTTTACATCAGTTTTTGTTTCTGAAACATAGTGTAACAATGTCCTGCAGGGTTTAATTCAAGCTGTCCAGGAGGTGATGCCAAGAGTTCACCACCGTTTTTGCGTTTGGCACCTCTGGAGGAACTTCAACAAACAATGGAAGGACCTTAAGTTGAGGGGACTGCTTTGGGAATGTGCCAGATCTATAACATTCCAAGATTTCATCAATAATATGAACAAGATTAAGAGGGTGAACGAGGAGGCTTAGGCATATCTCAACAAATGGCCTAGAGAGTCATGGACAAAGTCCCAGTTCAGCGATGGGCCAAAACTGGACAACATTTGCAACAACGCCTGTGAGGTTTTCAACGCAAGAATCAAAGAGGCCAGAAGCAAACCCATCATCACATTACTTGAGGAGGTGAGAATGTTTGTGATGAGAACTATTGTGAAGAATAAGGTAAACTGGCAAATCATGTTGGTATACTCCCCCCTATAATTCAAAGTCGCTAGATAAAATCAGAAAAGAATCAAAGAACTGGATGCCTATCTGGACCAGTGATGAAGACTATGAGAAATTTGAGGTTCATGGCCATCCAACAAACATGGTGGTGGATCTTGGAAAAAGACTATGCACTTGCCAATTCTGGATGCTGACCGGTGAGCTTTATCAAACTCTCTAACTTAATCATTAACATTTGTGTACTTTGAAAACTGTGATTGTCTTACTATGCATTTGTGTTACTAACTGTAGGCATTCCATGTGTTCATGCCTGTGCTGCCCTTGCAAGGGTAAACAAGAGGCCGGAAGACTTTTGTCACCATCTGTGTACTATGGAGGCATACAACAATACTTATGCCCATCACATTAACCCTCTTCCTGGCCAATCATTGTGGGAAAAATCCTTGTACACTCAACCACAGGCCCCTAACATTAGGAGGAGGCCTGGAGCTTTGACAAAGAAAAGGAGAAAAGATGCTGATGAGGGCAACAATGGTAATAAGAAAGCCAAACCAAGTGGAGGTTTGAAAAGGCATTTGAAGCCATTCACATGTAGGTATTGTGGGGTAAAAGGGCATACTAAGAGAGGGTGCTCAAAGAAGAGACTGGATGAAGTAGCTGCTGCTGTTGCAGCTGTAAAAGCTGCTGCAGATAAAACCAAATCAAATGTTGCTGCTTCTGGTTCTGAGGCTGGCCCTCCCCCTCAAACTGATACTGCTGCTTCTGCTTCTGAGGCTGGCCCTCCCCCTTAAACTGATACTGCTGCTTCTGCTTCTGAGGCTGGCCCTCCCCCTCAAACTGATGCTACACCAGCTGATAACCCTCCTGCTGTGGAGATTGACATATCACAACCAAACTATGAAGGATCACAGGTAATACACTTCACCACGTTACAACAGCACAGAAGTATATTTTTTTTTCAATCTGGGCTCATGTGTTGAACTATTTATCTGCTGTAGGACATAGCAGGACCTGCTGCACCTGCACCACCAAGGCCACAGAAGTTACCCATCAAAAGGAGGAGCTCACCACCACCTCAATCCATTGGTGTGGATCCAATGCAAGGAGCCAATGTGGCTACATCTTTTAGATTGCACAACTTTATGAAGTTTGTGCCAACTCTCGGTTTCAAAGTACCAAAGAAAAAGAACAATTCATGAATTTGACATTAGGATGTTTAGGATAATACTTTGTTGTTTTGTTAAAGGCAGTTAGTAGATAGTTGCTTTGTTTAGGACAATTGTCATAACTTTTGTATTGCCAGCCTTGATAACTATGTTGTGGCACTTCTTTTGTTCCTTTAATGTTTGCTACTCAAATATGTTTATCTTTGCTGCTTTTGTAATTATGCATTATGCATTATGCTATTATGATGTCAGATGATCTATAATTATTTCTCTTTATGATAACCAGTCAATCAAAAACAGGGCATATATCTCAAGATAAAATAATTATTTCTCTTTATGATAACCAGTCAATCAAAAACAGGGCATATATCTCAAGATAAAAAACCACCTCTTACTTTCATTCATCCATGAACACATTACATACAACATTGTCAGAACTTCAAAGTCATAATCAACACAGCAACTACAGTGAAAAATACCACTATGCCTAAGAATTGTATCATAGATTTTTGGGTTCTCATTTCAACTTCCAATTTTCCAATCCTCCAGGCTAAATTCACTCTCACTTGCTCATTGTCAACTGCAGTTGCATCCACTCTTCCTTCATGTTCCTCTTCTTCTTCTACATCATCAGCCCAGAGAAAAAATCCACACCATGTTTTTCCCCTAGTCTGAATATGAGATATCATAAGAAGGAAAGAACAGAAAATAACTAATCAATTTTTCTTACCAAAAACTCACATTGTAATTTGGACAACCGAAGAAGGGCTTATCTGGGTTGGTAGTTGTTCCGGACCAACGAAGCACCAGCCGGCAGCCGCACCCACACCGCTCTGGTACCCGCGACGGTCTGGTCCAACTCCGCGTTCTCGTCATCGATCGTGTTGAGCTTCCTTGACCCTGGCTCGCACACCCAATCATGGTTTTCATTGCAGTTCAACAAGTAGGAACAACGAAGACAATGAAGAACGTTGCTGGGCAGAGAGAAGAAGATGAAGAGGGGTGACGATGCCATGCTATAAATTGGGATTAAAACTAGGTATAGGGACCACATTGGGTCAAACAGTTTCAATTGCCACCTCAGCTTGCCTTTATCTACGCCAGCGTGGCTTCTCAGTGCCAGGTCACTGCCGGCGACAGTTAATTTGCCCGGAGATGTGGCTAGGGACAACCTTGGTGCAATTTTAACAAAGTCGGGGACATAAATGGTGCAATTGGTAAGTCAGGAATTAAATTGGTACAAACTGTGAATCTCAGGAACCACTTTGGGGTTTAGCTCTGTAAGATCAGTTTGAATCTTGACGCACATTTTTTTACCCCAATTCCATTACTCAGATTCTTTATAGTAAACATTATTTTTACCAAAATATTTTCTTAACAACTAACAATTAACCCACACTCTCTTTCTTTTATTCATTAAAAAATAATCTAAATATACAATTAGTTAACAACTCCTCATTTTTTGGGGTGTCCAAAATTTTGTGAATATGATCCGATTCAGCTGTTGCTTCTTTACTGACGGCAGCAACGCCACTCATTGCCACCAGACGCTCTCCCGTCTGCCAGCTTCCATCACTAGTCCTCAACGGTGATATCTATCTGTATTTTAAGCTACCACGGTGTTTGTGTTTACTTTACATTTGCCTTAATTAGAGAGAGTGCGAGAAAGAAAGAAAAGAGAGAAAGAGAAAATCAAAGAAAGAATTGATTTCTAAAAGTAACCATGAGTTTAAATTTGTTCACCTGGTCCCGATTTCAAATGCTCATATTTACACTTTCAAATTTTGATCCCAAAAGAGAAATATCCCGCGCAATTATTCATATTATAAACAATGGTGTATTAATAATATTTTTCTGCAAATATTTTGACTATTATACCTTCTCTTGTTCACTATTTTTGCTTTCATATGTCGTGTAATTATGTCATTTTCAGATGCTGAAGGCATCCACTTGTCAAGCAAAGAATTTAGCACTAGTTATTTATTATATATTAAAATATATAATAGATATCGTTAGTTTCCTTGTTTGAAGGATATTTTTGTCAACGTTCACAAAGTTAATAGAAATCATAGTTTTGAAAATTATGCATTAATAAGGAAACTGGAAAAGAGAGTTTGTTGTTAGAAACAAGAAATTAAACTGAAGAAAGGATTTGTGTATTATTAAGTGTAATCAAGTTGTGTATTCAAGTTATTTGGAGTGATACAATATAGAAGGATATTTATAGGGGCTAAGAGAATCGTAATAATAAAGACGTAATATTCTATAATAAATATTCAGATATAGTAAATAATTCTAATTGATCCTAATTATATTCTAACATTATAATAAATATTCAGATATAGTAAATAATTCTAATTGATCCTAATTATATTCTAACATCTCCCCTCGTTTGAAACTTATTTAAAACAACGAAATAAAGAGAAAAAAACTGCATAAATTGATAAAACGGGCAGACGGAACTGCCGCTAGTCTGAAAGGAGCGCAGACGGAACTGCCGCTAGTCTGAAGGGAGCGCAGACGGAACTGCCACTTGTCTGAAGGAAGCGCATACGGAACTGCCGGAAAAAAACACAGACAGAACTGTCACAAGGAAACACAGACGGAACTTCCACAAGAGAATGCAGGCGAAACTGCCACGAGGAAAGCAGACGGAACTGCCGAAAGAGAGCAAAAACGATATGATTTCTTCATGAGAATAGGAAAACAACGAATGATATTGGTGTTTGATCATTCGACTCGAAAAGACACAAGAAGGAGAGAATAGGCTAGTCGATAAGGTGAAAAAGCATCAAAGAAGCGACAAAAAAGAAAGGGAAAAAATGGCACGAAAAAAAAAAGTATGAAAAATTCGGTAATTTTAACCGAAGAAAAAACAACCTATCCTCCTCAAGGAGGATACCATGGCTCTGATACCATGTTAGAAACAAGAGACTAAGCTTGAGAAAAAAAAAATTGTGTATATTATTGAGTGTAATCAAATTGTGTATTCAAGTTATCTGGAATGATACAATATAAAATGGTATTTATAGGGGCTAAGAAAATCGTAATAATAAAGACGTAATATTCTATAATAAATATTCAGATATAGTAAATAATTATAATTGATCCTAATTATATTCTAACATTTGTAACACTCAAAATCATATCATTCTTATTTATCAACTATCAAGTCCAGCAAAATATATGGTGGAATTCCTCTAATCCCATTACATCTATTTCAAATTGTCCGTTATAGCAAGAGTTAGTTATACATTACTACAAGGCAAGGAAGCTGTCATCTACTCAAAAGTGTTAAATACATAAAGTGATTTGAGGATTGCAGTGGCAAGGTTGATGCATTTACCCTTCCCGAACCACAAGAGGAAGGAAGCTTGTGTACCGGATCTTCAATATTCTCAGCACGAAATAGTTAGATTAAACAATCATTCATGCCTCTTGAATGTCATTTCTATTGAGATTAAAAGCATATGATTAACTAAACATTAAACAACAATCTTTTGACCATAGACTTGTTGTATAGCAAACCAGGCATCGAGATAAATTTCTATTAAAGCTAAAAAGACTGCAACATGGGCTATATATATAATAATTAGGGAAGACTAAAAAGAAAACGGGCAAATGCATAATAATATAGGCTGCAATATTGTGCTATAAAATACTTCCGCAAAAAATTACCTAAATTCAATTCACAATTAGAGAAACCATTTATTACAAACCATGACATTTAGAGTTTGAATAACTATTTACATCCAAACAATATATAGAGCTCTACATGCTATAAATAAATAAAATAATTAAACAGCAGAGTATCTATCAAAGGGCAAAAATATTATGCAGTGGAACATAACTTAGGGGCTAAAACACTCACAATTAATAAACAATAAACCATTTTACTGCATTGCTAATATATTCGTAAAAAACGGCCTGTTTGTCTTGTGAAACAACCACCAAAAGAGTAAAAAACATTGTATTGTGAAAATTATGCATATTCTAAAGGGCAAAACTTCTGTATGTTTTGCAAAACAAACATCAAAGAAGTCAAAGATGTTCTATTGACATTGAGGGAGAAGGTACAAGCAAATTCTAGAACTACCAAACCAAACCCCAGCAATGATTTGAAGAGTCATTCAAATAATCCAATCAGACAAATTAATCCATGTAAAAAGTAATCAAAAGCTTCAACAAATATTTGAAGAAAACAAGTGACATTGACGCATGAATTGGACCAAAGATGCAGTCTTTCATTTAATACAAATTGTAAGGCAAATCAAGAAGAGAGAATAGAGACGGTGAGAGATTGTACCATAAGTAACTGTTGGCTACTCAGGTAACTATTAATTGGCATGTTTTGGAGCTCCTTGGTACCATAGATAATTCCTGGTGGATGCGCTGTTTATATGTTACGCCAAGACTAGGATCAGCATGGATTTTCATTGTCTTCAAAATAGGTCCTCTCTCTAAAAGATATGCAACAAATGCATGTTCATCTGCAGAGTCTTTATATCCTTTAAATTCAAAAATCTTGAGATGTGATATGAGACAATTAGGATCCTTCATTGGCAGTGTCCAACAACTAGGTTCCTCAGGTTCCACTGTGGAAACTTTCTGGCAACAGTAAACAAAACTTTTCAAAATATGCAAGCAAGTAATGAATAGAAATAGCAACATAGCTAAACTAGAAAAGTGATCATACCTCCTGATTATGAAGAGTGACAACTTGAAGCATATGGCAGTTATGAAGCAATTTTATCAGAAATCCCGAGTCGAAATAAGGAATTTGAAGCTCTAGATTATGTAAACGGGAAAATTCTGGCAACTCAAAAGCAGGAGCACCAAGCAAGCACTGTGTGTAGAAGATAAGAAGATAATAAACACAGCACATAACTACAACTAAAATTCACCGAAAACCGGAGGAAGTACATTGAGTAATCCGTTCAATGGACAATGGAATTACGATAAGAATATTACCTCCATAGTGGAAAGTTTCAAGTCCAACAGTTTTGTTTGGCGGAGTGCCTTGAGAAGCTCAAGCACCCAACCAACCTGCTCTTGGTCTTGATCAATATCAAGATGAGCTTCCACCATGTTGGGATAATCGCTAATTGAAACCTGCAGGCATCTTGCCCATAATGTGATACTTAGGTATTCGAGTAACGGGGTGTCTATCACAAGATCCTCAATATCATTAATATCTTCTTCGATGTCATCATCCTGTATTAAGGTTAAACGCTTCAAGGAATCAGGCATGTAGATTTCAGGAGGTTGGCTCGCATTAAGTGGGAACGATTCGTGTAAAGTGAGCTTGAGATTTTCAAGAACCGGACAACCAAGTAAAACAAAGTCTGGGTCCACATAATTGAGATCCAACTCTAGGTTCTTGAGGGATGGCAAATCAACAAATCCATCATAAACAGTCAAAAACACGTGGCCTTTCAAAACAAGAGACTCGAGTGATGCACTGGTTAATACCTCTTCAGGCAATTTGATATGTCGATCTCCAAACTCATTGCAAGCAAAAGATAAATCGAGATACAGCTCTTGGAGGTGGGGTCCAACAACAGTACGAATCCATGTTTTGATGGTTTTCTTTTCGCCTCTAGGTATATCACAAGCGAGGCGAAGCTTCTCGACACGGAGAGACTTGCGTTGAGCGAAAACTGCATTGACGAAAGCAATGAATCGATGTGTCCCTCCAGGCAGATAATAAGGACTATGTTTACTATTGTCTAAGTCCAACGCTAGAAGATCCTTCCAGAGGTGGCGCCACCGGCGAGCGAGGACGCTGGTGGCCATGCCACATCTTGTTGGGAGGAACGAGAGAATGTGGCAAAGCAGGGAATCCGGTAAGCTACTGATTAGGTCTATTTTGGGGGTTCCTGTTCTTGTTGATTCCTCCTCTTCTACTTTTCTTTGCTTCGCTTTCGGCATTGTCAATTTTGACGACACTACTGAAAATGTAAATGAAGGAATCAATGAACCGATTGAGCTGGATTTGTTTGGGATTGAAAACCTTTTCATGCACAGCCCTGGCGATGGCGATGGCAATGGAAAGGGTAAACTAGGATTTGATCTCTACTCTAATTTCTATTGTGTAGATTGAATTTTTTTTAAATGTTAAAAAATAAATAAATATGTTTTTGATTTTTTATTTGTAGATATTTAAGTGTATCTGTTTGGATTTACCTTTGTCAAACTAAAATTTGAATGAAAATAATTTTATACAATTGATTTTGAATAAAAATAAATTTATACCAATATAATTTATATTTGTCAATTTTATAATAAAATTGATTTTAATAAAATGAATATTATTTAGATAATATTAATTAAAATTACTTTTAAATAGATAATTAATTAATTATTAAAAAAATATAATATTAAATTATAATATTTTTTTAAATATATTTAATTTTTTTATACTTTTTTTAATATATTTTTTATATAATATTTTGTATAATATTATATTTTAGTATATTATAATTTTTATTATTATAATAAAAATTAATATTTATTTATTAAATTTAAAATAACATATAAAAATAGACAATTTTCAAGTACTGTTTTTATAATAAAAATTAATGTTTATTTATTAAATTAAAAAAAATATATATAAAATAATAAATTTTAATATTATTTTTAAGTATTATTAATAATTTTATTTTTGTTATTATTTTAAATTCTAACTTTTTATTAGTTATATTTTTATTATTATTTATAATTAATTTTTTATTTAATTTATCATTTTTAATAAGAACAATAATATATATTATAAAAAATTAGAATAATAAACTTTGGGTAAGAATTACAATGATAAATTTTACAATATCAAATAAAAAAGTATTTTATAATTATTTTAATATTATATATTCTTTTATTTAGAATTATATTGGACGATAAAATTTTATTACTTATAACTCTATTATTATGTATGATTAATTTTTTATTTTTTTTATCTTTTTTAATAAAATTAATCATTCATATTATAACAAAATTACAATAAAAATAAAAATAAAATATGAAACAAAGTATTAAAATAATAAAAAATTATGAAAAAAACTATTAAAGCCAACAATGACAAGCAACAAACCGAAAAGCACGTTAAGAAAACGCAGAAACTCCAAGAGAACGTGCTTTTAGCATGCAAAATCACCTCTGCGTTTAGAGGAAAAAAATTATCAAACATCAGAGAACAACGTTAAAAAAACTTAAACACACTTTTATCCTCTCCAAAGTAGATGCCAAACACACCCTAAATTTTTGAGGATTTAAAAATATATTTAAATTCTTGACCTTTTTAAAATCTGGACATATTATCCTTCATGTTCACTTGACTCTGTCAGATTCAACGAAAAAAAATCAAACGTGACTCCAGTTGTACTGACTTAGTTGATACAGATGCACACGTGAGAGAATTTTTTAAATTAGACAAATATTTTTAAAAAGTCAGAGACTTAAATGTACTTTTAAATTTTCAAGGATTTAGTCACCAAAAAAAATTTTCAAAGATTTAAATGTCCGCATACCAAAAAGTCAGGGATCAATTTATCTTTTTCTCTAAATTTTATTTTAATTTTTTTGTTGAAAATCTCGCAATTTTAATTCGATTGACATCCAAAAATTCTCAACCTTATTCTACTTGACTTTATATGGAGAAAAATTAAATTTTGTCAAACAAATATAAAATCCAATAATTTTATATTCTATACATATTACATATTAATAAAATAAAAAAAATTAAGTTTAAATTAAAATTAAAATTAAAAATAATAAAATTTTAAAAAAATTTAACATAAAAATATAAATAATATGATCATTAAATTTTTAATAAATTTAAAATAATACAAACAAAGATAAATATTTTGTCATTTATTCTAACTCTAAATTCTTATAACATTACTCTTTAAATAATAAAGGTAATAAATTAAAAATTTAAAATATTAACTCCCTAGTTATTTTGAATTTTTTATAAAAAGAAAGTCGTGGGTTTAATATCCACTTTTTACACTATACGTATAATTTTTTAATATATAATATATTAGGAGGTACGTATAGAGTAGGATAATATATACCCTGAATCCACATTCTATTTTATCCGCAGCGAATTAGGTATTTGCGAGTAGGATACATGTTATCAGTCCTAATAACGACATTTAACTTTCTAAGTGCATTTAAAAAAATTTTTAGTGTGAAAAAAGAATTATATTCTATTAAAAAAATAATTTATTTTTTTATTTAAAATTTAATTTTATAGTTTAAAATACTTTCAATATATTTACAAAATTGAATTCAATTTTTAGTTTAAAATAATTTTTAAATGTATAAATTTTTTTTTATAATTTTTTCCTTGATAAATTATTTTTATTAGACACTCACCTATAAATAAGAATATTTTTAACATTTTAAATATTAAGTCTTATGTTTGTGAAAATCAAACTTCTTTTAGTTTGGCGATGACAACATGAGAATTGAAATTCTCAAATAAATTAAAATTATTAATTTTTATTTGTTCTAAAATAAGAAAAGAAAATTCATTCTTCTACACACACACTATATATATATATATATATATATATATATATATATTTGGAATATTGGGCTTGGAAGATTGGCCCAAACGGTAAGTGGAGGTGGTCTCCGATTTGGTTGCGTCTGGGAGCCGTCGTCCTACTTGTGTAAGTAAAAGAATGGGAGGTGGTACCTGCAAAGACACTTCGATGCTTAAGTTAGCAAGGGGCTTAGCAGGTTGAGAGAGTATTGAAACTTAGAGATACCTGAGGGGTGTCAGTGTATTTATAGTGGTGATCCAATAACCACCGTTGGAGTAGTTCCACCTTTTAAGGAGGATAACCGCCCCTTTATCTTAGAATAGTTGAGATATGGTTCCTGGAAGTGGGTTGAGAGATTTTAGAGGGAGTTACTTATTTGAATAAGTGTTATTTGCCAGCTATCCTTCGAGCCCGACTTCTTCGGGAAGGAGTCTGTGTTGAATCCGACCTCTTCTGAGGAGGTCGATGGGAAGCGAAGGCCAATCTTTGGATTGGGCCTTTTAGTGTGTTTGGTCATGGATCATAGCGTTGGGTCAGGGTATGAACAATATATATATAGTTTAATTATTCTATTGGTTTCTATAATTTTATCCAATTTTCAATTAGGTCTCTATACTTTTTTTTTTCAATTGAACCCTTATACCATATCAAATTTTGTAATTAAGTCTACAAATATGTTGGAATTAACGGAATATTCTATTAAACAAGATGAATATACCTAACACTAGGGGTGTTCAAATCCAAACTGATCTAAATTAAACTGCTCATACAATCCAATCCAAACCACACAATGCGCTATAACATTATTTATTGTTATATTTATAATTTTACTTATAATATAATATGTTCAATTTGTTATACATTTTTATATTATTCATGTGTTATTATTATTTAATAAATATTTTATGTTTAAAATGTGATTTATTTATTTATTTTAACTAATCTGTAATTTATGAGTCGGATTCGAGTATTTAGAACTCGGGTGCGTAGTCGATGTGATTTTAAAACCGACGTGATTTGAATTTCCTCAACTGTCACGTCTAATCAAATGTCGCGTCCGTTGGGGTTTTCGTATTTACACGTGGGAGCAGTTACATTGGTAACGGCGCGTTTCTTTAATGACCGCGTTAATTTATCTTTATGCCACTGGCCTGTTTATAAATACTTTTCCCTCTCTTTTCCTTATTTTCTTTCATTTTTTGAAATTCCTTGTCTACGACCCTTACTCTTTTTTAAAGAAAAGCTTTTTACCCTTCATTCTTGGAGTGCTTCGCTGCTGCTGCCCTTGTTCGTCCTTGCTTTCTTCTGCTTTTATCAACAAAGGTTAGCCTTTCCTCCTCCTTTCTATCATTTATGTTGATGTTTTGCTTTGTGCGTTTAGAGGAGGTTTGCCTGCCGCTTGTGGTTTTTTAGTTTCTTAGCGAATACGTCAATACGTTGGTCTAGCGGTTTTGTTTTCTAGCTCTTTTAGAGAGGCTGTCTCGACTTTTAGAGGCTCTGTGTTTGATCCTTTTCCATTTTTTTTGTAGGTTTTTGTCGCTTTTTCACCCACTTCCTTTTATTGGAAAAGATGTCTTCTTCCATTTCTGAGTGGGTAGATGGTACTGTTCTTGGGGAGGAACCCTCAGTGAACACCGATTACATCACCGACCTTCGCACCCATCATAGGATTTGTGGTTCTAATGAAGATGAGCCCAAATATGAGTTGATAGCCCTGGGTCCTGAAGACTGAGTTTGTTTTGGGAGAATTTCTGGTTCTGATCCCTTTTTTTTTATGTACGACTGCCTTTTTACCCGCTTGGGGGTTCTTCTACCTTTTTCAGATTTTGAGATAAGTGTGTTGCACCACTGCCGAGTTGCTCCCACCTATCTTCACCCCAATTCTTGGTATTTTATGAGAATTTACCAGCTTGTTAGTCAAGAGCTAGATTTTTCAATCTCTTTGAAGATCTTTTTCTACCTTTTTCATATGACCAAGTCCTTTAGTGGGCATAATAACAAGCAACAGTGAATTTTTTTTTGGGCCATTCAAGGTTGGAAAGTTTTTTCAATATTTAACGATTCTTTTCACGATTTCAAAAATTTCCTTTTCAAAATCCAAGCTGTAGAAGGACACCATCCTTTTTTTCCTGATGAAGACTCCAACCCCTGATTTCTTCTCTATTGGTTAGAGGCCTCTCCTGTAGAGAAATATGGCCTGGAGGATTTGGATGAGATAGAAGAGGCTGTCATGGAATTTTTCCGAGATGCTTAGGGGAGAGCCCACCAATCTGAATACCAAAAAGTTTCTCTTAGGCTCTCTGAGTTTCGTGCGGAACCAGCTAGGTAGTTTTGTTGTTGAATTCTGTAGTTTCCGACTTGCTTGTGATGCTTTTCCAACCTGTAGATTGATTTGTTTGTTTGTACTTTTTAGAGATGGTGAAGAGTGGGTCTTCCTACCAGAAAGTTCAGGATGCCAAGAGAAGGTCTCGGGCTTGGGCTGACAATGCGACGGTGATGCGTGAGCATCTTCTCTATCTTTTCCTAGTGAATTTGTATTCAAATTGTTGAGTTTAATCAAGATTTAAATATCTTTTAGCCACTATGGATGCTACTTTGAGTTGTGTGCATTTTTGTTTATTTCAGGTAGCATTCGGATGTATTTGACGGAGTTTTGTAGCAGAAAAGGAAGAAAGCGAGTGATGCTGTCAACCCCGACCTTCTTGCACTCAAATAGGAATAACTTGAGATATAGAGGTTCAATTGACGTGATTCCAGCGGCATTAGAAAGCTAACTTCCAAGGCTTTCCAACGATGTATAATAGTGCATACTTCTTTTTCAGCATTTTTGGCCTCCTCCACGTTGAACTTGAGCTTTCTCAAGTTCAGCGTGGAGTCCACGTACAAAGGAGGAATCACACATTATCCACGCTGAACTTGAGAATTCCCAAGTTCAGCGTGGACTCAAGGAACTCACTCAAAGAGCCACTGCCTCCTTCACGCTGAACTTGGAAATTCTCAAGTTCAGCGTGGACTCAAGAAGAACGCCAAAGGAAACACTGCTTCCTCCACGCTGAACTTGGGAATTTCCAAGTTCAGCGTGGACCTTAATGCTATAAGTGGTCCCCAACCTCATCTAAATGGCTCGCGCAAATCATTCCTTTAATTTTGATTTAAATTTTTATTTATTTATAACTAGGAAAAGATGTTATTTTAGTTTTGGAAAATATATTTTACATTAATTAGGATTAGATATAAAAGGGAAAAGAATCAGCCATTCGGGCTTCTCTCTTCTACCTCATTCCACAATTTACAGTTTTTCAGAATCCTTATTTTCTCTCTGAACCATGAGCAACTAAACCTCCACTGTTAAGGTTAGGAGCTCTGTCTATTGTATGGATTGATACTATTATTTTTCTATTTTAATTCATGTACTGATTTATATTTCAAGAATTGTTTTCGTTCTTTATTTTATGAATTTGGGTGGAACGGAAGTATGACCCTTTTTCTAATTGAGTTCCTGTATAACTTGGAAAAGCTCTTTACTTGAACAACAGCTTGAAAACATATTCTCCTAAATTTCTAATTATCTGGACTTAACGGGATACGTGACATATAATCCTCTTATATTTGGGTAATTAAGATTTCTGTGGCATATAAACTAGAATTGAACTTCACCCTCTAATTGGAATTAAGTGACCAAGGAATTGGCGGTTGATGAATTTTAGAGGAGACTAAAAAGGTCTAAGGAATTAGGGTTTAGTCACATAGGCTGCGTTTGTTTTCAGAGACAGGACAGAACATGACACTGAAACGGAGACAATAGGACGGAGACATTAAAAATTATCTTTTGTGTATTGTGTTTGGATACGATGGACAAGACACTAATGTAATGTCTAGTATTATGTTTGGATACACATGGACAAGACTAAAATATTATATGAAATGACTAAAATAACCCTATGATTCCAAATTTTCTACATCAATACAAATTAATTTAATAAAAAATGAGAATACGTAGGAGTACAGACGGAACTTGAAAAAAATATTTAAAGAGGCAAAAAATTTTAATAAAAAAATATATTAATATTTATATTAAAATAAAATTTATAAATATAATTATTTTATTTTAAAATTTATTATTAATATGTAGGAATACTTAAGATTAACAAAAAAAATAAATTTAAGTTTGATTAATAAAAAATTTTATTTAAGTTAATAAGCCAAATTAATTTTAAATAAAAAATTAATTTTAAAAAAATTTATTTTTACATGAAAAAACAATTAGTTTTTGCATATAAAAATCTATTTTTATTTAAAAAAAACTAATTTTTTTATCTAAAAACTGATTTTTCTTTATAAAAAATTTTTTTTTTTAAATTATATAAAATCAATTACAATTTATAAATTATTTTTTAACATTTTAAAAGATTAATTTTACTTTTGCTAATATTTATCTTTCAAAAATTTCAAGATTAATTATTTTTGTTATTTTTTTTATTACAAATAATATAATATAAAGTTAAAATGGTATTGAAGTAAAACGATAAAAAGAAAAAAATTATCTACCCCCAATAAAAAATTCTACAGAAAGGAGAGAGTACCTGGAAAAGAAAGAGATAGAGGAAGAACAGGAAGAAAAAAGTATCTCTGAACAACGCAATAGAAAAATAAGAAGAGGGTAATAGTGGAAAAAAAGAAAACAAAATTTATAAAATTGTCCGTGTCCACTCTTCCAAATCCCGTGTCCATCGTTGTCCTTCGTGAAAGAATGGACACAAAATTATAAAAAACTGTCTCGGAGACAATATGTCCACTGTCCATGTCTCTGCTTCCAAACACTTTTTAAACAAGTGTTGTCCATGTCTCCGTGTCGTGCCCCCGAAAACAAACGCTACCATATAGTTTGCCATGAATTAAATCTTGCATGATTAAAATAGTTAGTAAGAAAAGTCAATCCGGAAAATAGATATCTCTGAAGCCTTAACTGTTTCTCCATATATTATTCACAACCTGTTCACTGCTTGCTTTCTAATTTACTGAATTTACTGTTTAATGCTTTTGAACTCTTAAACACAATTTTCTGCTTGTCTAATTAAGTAAATTAATCAACCATTGTTACTTAGTCCATCAATCCTCGTGAGATCGACCCTCATTCACCTGAGGTATTACTTGGTACGACCCGGTGCACTTGCCGGTTAGTTTGTGGTTTTAAATTTCGCACCAAGTTTTTGGCGCCGTTGCCGGGGATTGATAGTGATTAACAACTATTAGTTGTTTGATTGCTTAGATTAGGCGTTTTAGTTTTAAATTTTATTTAAATTTTGCTTAGTATTTTCGAAAAAAAAAATTAATAAATAAATAGCATTAATATTTTTCTTAATTTCTGAAATTAAGTTTGGTGTTTTCTAGCTAGTCTTATTTTAATTTTTCTTATTTAAATTTTGCTTTAGTATTTTCAAAAAAAAAATCTATTTTTTCTTCTTTGCTTTCCTGTTTATCACATGGTGCGTTTAATTTTTTTTGGTATTTTGTGCTAAGAAAAATAATGGAGAGAGATCACATGGGTTACTACTCACACCCAAGGAGTGATTCCTATAATTATGAATGGGGGAACTACCCAAATTTTGGTTGGCAAAGTCAAAACCAAAGAAACTTCAGTGCTCCATATTCCAACTATCAAGAACCACCATCTCCATATTCATACCAAGAACCACCACCTCTCTATCCATATCAAGAACTATCATCTTTCTACCCATATCAAGAATCATCATCTCCTTCTTATTCATATCAAGAGTCACCATCTCCTCATTCATATCAAATACCATCAGATCTTGAGCTTCTCATGAAAGAATTCTTACATGATATAAAGACGAGTGTCAAAAATGTAGAGAAACATATGCAGTCGATTATCAAGTCCCAGGAAGAGGAATAAGCAAATTCCTTCCCAAGAGATATAATGCAAGATCCTATAGAAGAAAGTGAGGAAATCAATCAAGGGAGTTCATACTCCAATGAATTAGAGAACTTTCCACCCTCACACATGGAAGAAGAGGAAGATGCAAAAACAAATGAGGAAGATACACAAACAAAGGCGGTTGTAAGGGATGAAAATAATTGTGAGAATCTACACTCCAATGAAGTAGAGACTGGCATAGATAGTGAGTTTATTGAACCACCAATTCAAGAAGTTCTTGATGAAGGGTACACTCTAACCATCACACAACACCCAAATTTTGAAATCAAAGAAGTGAAGGAAACCAAGGAAAGCACTGAAAAGAGGATTGTGACCAAGAAACAGAAGAAAATATCCATGAAAAAGAGAAGGTCAGGAAAAAACAATCCAACCTCTACACCAACAAGCAAGGTGAATCAAGTTAATCACAATAAAAGAAGGCTTGTTCGGAGAAATTTATATCAGGGGGCACTAATTTTCACCTCTTTCCCCTTGGAGACATTTCTTTTAACCAACTGGAAGAAGAGGAAGAAAATTCAACAATCAAGTGTCAAACTAGTAACATTAAAGAAGCGCGTGTCGGGAGGCAACCCGATAATTTAGTATCCTTAGTCTATTTTCCGTTCTAGTAGTTTTATTATTTATTTGATTTTTATTGAGTTTTTATTGTTTTTCCTTCGTTTTACATGTGTTTTGATCATGCAGAATTTTTAGAATAAAAACCAAACACTTAAAAAAATTTTTGACCACTTTAAAAAAAGTTGATTCTGCCAGGTCCACGCTGAACTTGGAAAATTTCAAGTTCAGCGTGAGAGACGATGTAAAGGAGCACAAATTTGATAAAAGTCCACGCTGAACTTGGGCTACATGGAAAGAGGAGTTTCACGGCGTACATCATGGCGCTGAACTTGCCCACCCCCTATATATATATATATATATATATATGATTCTTCAACATCACTCGGTTCGGACCTCCACTTAGTTTCACCCAAGCTTCATCCTGGTCATAGATAGATCACCCAGGTTCGGGTCCATAAGCAGTGACAATTGCCCTATGAAGACTCGCTTTCGCTACGGCTCCGGTGGTTTCCCTTAACCAAGCCACTGCCTATGAGTCGCCGGCTCATTCTTCAACAGGCACGCGGTTAGAGCCCCGGGCTGGGCTCCTCCCACTGCTTGGGAGCTTACGATTTCATGTTCTATTTCACTCCCCGATGGGGGTTCTTTTCACCCTTCCCTCACGGTACTACTTCACTATCGGTCACCCAGGAGTATTTAGCCTTGCAAGGTGGTCCTTGCTGATTCACACGGGATTCCACGTGCCCCATGCTACTCGGGTCAGAGCGTAAGCTAGTGATGCTTTCGGCTACTGGACTTTCACCATCTAGGGTGCAGCACTCCACCGCTTCGCCTAGCAGTACGACGCTTGTATATATACCCCCTATATAACATATCTCTATATATATAATTATATTACTAACCCCCCCTCTTTATATACCGTATATATAAATTATCCCCCTCCCCCTCCTATATATTTTGACGTATATAACCCCCTATCTATCGTATATATATATAAAAATAAAGAAAAAATATAATAAATGCATCAATAAATAACTATATATATATCTAATTTAAAAAAATTGAAAAAAAAATAAAAAATATATATTTTAATTAGTTTTAATCTTTTTTTATTATTTTCTTTTTTTTAATTTTTTTTCCTCCGTGCACTTTTTCTATCCTTTCCTATTTTCAGTTCTTCTTTACTTGAGGACAAGCAAATTTTTAAGTTTGGTGTTGTCGCTGCGCTCATGACTTTTCTGTTTATTTTTATGACACTAAAAGGAGGCGAATCATCTTCACGGAGGAGCACAGCCTAAAGAATGAAACGGCCACTAGGATAACTGAAGTGGTTGAGTTCCTTTCATTCTATATTCCTTCCCATTCTTACTATATTAGGTTCCTATTTTCTGCTTATTTTGTTATTGCATGATCAGTTTTTATTTCAATTCCTAGGTCTAGTTAACTTATTTCCTATTTCATTATTTTATTCTCGTTTTTATGCTTAAAAAGAAAAAGAATATCTCATGTATTGCTCACTAAACTTGAAAATTAAAAGAAAAGAAAGAAGTGATGTAATGCATGAAAAGAGTGAGTTTATATCTAAGATTTATCATACTTACTTAAATGTGGTGGTGTTATTTGTAATTCTGAATGAATGACATGAACAGAGCATATTTGAATTTAAATCAAGGGATGTTGATGTATGAGGAACAGGGATTTAGAGAATTATTATGACTTCTCTGAAATAAACAAAAATTTAATCCTTGAAGCAAAAGAGACAGCAAGATAAGAATAAAAGCAAGGTCCAAGGCTCTGAGCATCAATGACTAGGGAGGTCAGACATGATTAAAAGCTCAAAGAGTTGTTTCCCTAGTCATATGCTTGTGGTGTTCTTGTGTCAAGTAATCCTTGAGACAAAACATTTAGAGTCGTGATCAAATGCAATTAACGGAGTATGCCAAAGGCTTTGAGCACCACTATCTGGGAGTAACTGAAAAGAAAAAAATCAAATAAAGTGGAGAAAAATCAGAATTTAGAAACAGTTCCCCAGTCAAGTGCTTATGGTGTTTCTGTCTCAAGTAAAGATTGAGACAAAACATTTAAAGTCACGGCTAGGCTCAAGGTGCAAAGCATCAAAGAAAAGAGAATTAAAGTGAATTCTGCTGTGTTCAAGGATTAAACTAGAGTATAAAGATTAGAGAATTCATAATATGATCTGGATTCCCAATTCCGAATGACACTGACATTTCTCTGATTCAAAGGAGAGTGAGATGCCAAAACTGTTCAGAGTTACAATGAATAAACCCCATTTTTAAGAATAGGCTCTAGCATGACTAAACTCTCACTTCTCATGCAAATTCACATCTTAATCATGTACTTATTTTGGTTGCTTGAGGACAAGCAACAATTCAAGTTTGGTGTTATGATGCGTGAGCATCTTCTCTATCTTTTCCTAGTGAATTTGCATTCAAATTGTTGAGTTTAATCAAGATTTAAATATCTTTTAGCCACTATGGATGCTACTTTGAGTTTTGTGTATTTCCGTTTATTTCAGGTAGCATTCGGATGGATTTGATGGAGTTTTGTAGCAGAAAAGGAAGAAAGCGAGTGATGCTGTCAACCCCGACCTCCTTACACTCAAACAGGAATAACTTGAGCTATAGAGATCCAATTGACGGGATTCTAGCGGCATTAGAAAGCTAACTTTCAGGGCTTTCCAACAATGTATAATAGTGCATACTTCTTCTTCAGAATTTTCGGCCTCCTCCACGTTGAACTTGAGAATTCCCAAGTTCAGCGTGGAGTCCACGTACAAAGGAGGAATCACACATTATCCACGCTGAACTTGAGAATTCCCAAGTTCAGCGTGGACTCAAGGAACTCACCCAAAGAGCCACTGCCTCCTCACATGCTGAACTTGAAAATTCTCAAGTTTAGCATGGACTCAAGAAGAACGCCAAAGGAAACACTGCCTCCTCCACGCTGAACTTGGGAATTTCCAAGTTCAGCGTGGACCTTAATGCTACAAGTGGTCCCCAACCTCATCTAAAGGGCTCGTGCAAATCATTCCTTTAATTTTAATTTAAATATTTATTTATTTATAACTAGGAAAAGATGTTATTTTAGTTTTGGAAAATATATTTTACATTAATTAGGATTAGATATAAAAGGGAAAAGAATCAGCCCTTTGGGCTTCTCTCTTCTACCTCATTCCACAATTTACAATTTTTCAGAATCTTTATTTTCTCTTTGAACCATGAGCAACTAAACCTCCACTGTTAAGGTTAGGAGCTCTGTCTATTGTATGGATTGATACTATTATTATTCTATTTTAATTCATGTACTGATTTATATTTCAAGAATTGTTTTCGTTCTTTATTTTATGAATTTGGGTGGAACAGAGGTATGACCCTTTTTCTAATTGAGTTCTTGTATAACTTGGAAAATCTCTTTACTTGAACAACAACTTGAAAACATATTCTCCTAAATTTCTAATTATCTGGACTTAACGGGATACGTGACATATAATCCTTTTATATTTGGGTAATTGGGATTTCTATGGCATATAAACTAGAATTAAACTTCACCCTCTAATTGGAATTAAGTGACCAAGGAATTGGCGGTTGATAAATTTTAGAGGAGACTAAAAAGGTCTAAGGAATTAGGGTTTAGTCACATATAGTTTGCCATGAATTAAATCTTGCATGATTAAAATAGTTAGTAAGAAAAGTCAATCCGGAAAATAGATACCTCTGAAGCCTTAATTGTTTCTCCATATATTATTCACAACCTGTTTACTGCTTGCTTTCTAATTTACTGAATTTACTGTTTAATACTTTTGAACTCTTAAACACCATTTTCTGCTTGTCTAATTAAGTAAATTAATCAACCATTGTTGCTTAGTTCATCAATCCTCGTGGGATCGACCCTCACTCACCTGAGGTATTACTTGATACGACCCGGTGCACTTGCCGGTTAGTTTGTGGTTTTAAATTCCGCACCAGAGGGCCGCTAGCGCTCCTCCTCCTCCTCCTCCTCCTCCTCCTCCTCCTCGTGATCTGGGGACCTCCTATTGTCCCATTATGGTAACTTCTACCTCTGCTTCTTCTCTTCCTCCCCCAGCCCGACCTTCTCCCGAACCCGAGAAGAAGAAGCGCAAGACTTTAGAGTCTAGCTCTTCTTTTCCTGGGGAGGCTAATTTTGATGGTCCCAAATTTATTCGGAGTCACATCTTTTCTCATAGTACATTAGTATGGATGATGCTTCCATTTGAAACCATCTTCAAATTTTAGTTTGAGGGAGTGTTCGGGCTGCTGAGGTATGCACAAAACTTTTTGACATCTTGGACCAAACTCCCCTTAGCTCTTTGGGCTCTACCTGAAAGGTTGAGGAGTTGGAGGGGAGGATTGGCCTCTATCAAGAGGAAGAGAAGAGGCTCCAGGGGGAAGTTACTTGGTTGAAGGAGGAGAGGTCTCGACTTTTGGAGAGGGAGAAGAAGTAGATGGCCTAGTGTGCCATGGCAGAGGGCCTGAAGGAGAAGGCGGAGCAAAATTACGTGAGGGTCTTTTCTGAAAATATTGACCTTCAACGGGAACTGGAGAAAGATCAGGAGGCCTATCAAGACTTGGAGGATTCCGTAGCGAAGAGCTCGGAGGAGGCCTGGAGGGTTTTCAAGGAACAGGTCGGGGTTATCGCTCCTGGCCTACACCTTTCTCCTCTCGATCCTGATAAAATTGTTGTCAATGGGGCTATCGTGTCTCCTCCTCGTCCTGAGACAGATTCCGAACTGAAGACTCGGAGGCAAAAGTTGATTGGATCTCCTCTTCATGAGGATCAACAGGAGCGATTCCTGCCGACGTCTTCAGAGGCCCAAACTCCCGTTGAAGAGAATGCTCCGAACTCCCTTCCAGTTGGTGACTCTAATCTTTCCTCTTAGATGATTTCAGCTATTTGGGGCCCGGCTTGTGGGCCCCTATTTGAAGAATTTATCTTTTTTATTGTTGTCGTGGTTTGCCATTAACTCTTCTGCCCTTTTGGCCGTAAACAAAATATTGCATTATTTTGATTTGCCCCTTTTTTGGATAAGGGCTTTTTAAGGGATATCCTGTGTGTGCATGCTTTGTTTATAAGCTTTTTGAAAAAACCTTTTTGATCTTTTTCTCTTGGAAAAACTCTCTATAGGGTAGGCTGCTTTTTATCTAAGTTACTTGTGATTTTTTTCCGAAGACTTGGAACAGCTTCTGCCTTTGATGGATTTCCTTTATCTCTTTTTTGTATTCCTTATAAATTCAAATTTTCTTATTTAAATTGTTCATAACTTAGGTTATTTTCGCGATGCATTTCAGTTCTTCTTGGTTTTTTCGACTAATAGGTCGTAACGTTTCCGAGTTATCATGATCGGCTTTTATAACCTCTTTACACCGACTTGTAACTCGTCGTTTTATCTTGCCGACCTCTTAGGTCGGTCATGAGATTTTTACATTTTTTTGAGCTTAAGTCAGCGCATTTCGTAGGAAAATTATAACGACTTAATGGAATTTACAAAGAGATGTAAAAAAGATCTTTATTTTATTGATGAAAGTACTTTTTTGCTACTAAGGGATTAAAAGTTATTGCCCCTTAGCCTCCACTTTGATGCCTCGTTAAAACTCCCTTCAAGAAAACCCTTATTTTGGGAAAAAACAATGAAGTCGGGAAAAAGAGTACACCAGGGAGTGAAGTTCGCTTTTAACTATAGTACATTTTCATATTACAAGCATGCCATGACCTTGGTAGCTCGGTACCATTCAAGTCGGTTACCTTGTATTATCCTTTTCCTAAGACTTCACTCATCTTATATGTCCCTTTCCAATTAGCAGCAAGCTTTCCTTCCCCTGACTTGTTGACTCCGATGTCATTTCTAATCAGGACCAAGTCGTCTGGGGCGAAGCTTCTTCGAATGAATTTTTTGTTGTATCTGTTTGTCATCCTTTGCTTCAACGCTGCTTCTCTTATCTGGGCTTGTTCTCGGATTTCGGGGAGTAGCTCGAGTTCTTCCTTGTGTCCCTGTATGTTGCCAACCTCGTCGTAAAAGTTCACCCTTGGACTCTGCTCGTTAATTTCAACTGGTATCATGGCTTCTATGCCATAAGCAAGTCGGAAGGGTGTTTCTCCTATGGCGGACTGGGGTGTAGTCCGATATGCCCATAGCACTTGAGGGAGTTCTTCGGCCCAGGCTCCCTTTGCATCTTGCAACCTTTTCTTTAACCCAGCCAGTATAACTTTGTTGGCTGCCTCAGCTTGCCCATTTGCTTGTGAATGCTCTACCGAGGTGAACTGGTGCTTGATCTTCATACTGGCTACCAGGTTTCTAAAGGTGGAGTCGGTGAACTGAATTCCATTATCAGTAGTAATGGAGTGGGGACTCCATACCTTGTGATAATGTTCTTGTAGAGGAACTTCCGACTTCTCTGGGCTGTGATGGTGGCTAATGGTTCTGCTTTGATCCACTTCGTGAAATAGTCTACTCCCACTATTAAATATTTTACTTGCCCAGGCGCTTGGGGGAAGGGCCCTAGTAGGTCAAATCCCCATTTTGCAAAAGGCCATGGAGAAGTTATGCTAATAAGCTCCTTGGGGGGAGCGACGTGGAAGTTTGCATGCATTTGGCATGGCTAGCACTTCTTTACAAATTTGGTGTCGTCTTTCTGCAAGGTTGGCCAGTAGAAATCGGCTCGTATGACTTTCCTAGCCAAAGACCTTGCTCCGAGATGGTTACCACAGATACCATTGTGGACCTCCTCTAGGACTTCCATTGTCTTTGAGGTCGGGACGCACTTTAATAATGGTGTGGATATTCCTCTTTTATAGAGGATATTTTTCACCAAAGTGTAGTTTTGTGCTTTACTTCGGATTTTCTTGGCCTTTTTTTCCTCTTTGGGTAGGAGGTCGAATTTCATATATTCGATTAATGGGTTCATCCATCCGAGGTCTAATCCGGATACTTCAAGGACGTCTTGTCTTCCCTCTGTTTTTGTGACTGAGGGTTCTTGGAGAGTTTCTTGTATCAAGCTTCTATTATTCCCTCCTGGCTTGGTACTTGCTAACTTGGAGAGGGCGTCGGCTCTGCTGTTGAGATCCCGAGTTATGTGTTTCACCTCGGTTTCTGAGGACTGCCCAAGATGTTTCAAGGTTTTGTCCAAGTACCTCTTCATATTGGGATCTTTAGCCTGGTACTCCCCGTTGATCTGGGAGTCGCTGAACATGACTACTTTGGTCGCGCCGACTTTCTCTGCCAGCTTTAACCCTGCAATCAAGGCTTCATATTCTGCCTGATTGTCAGAAGCCGGAAATTCAAATTTGAGAGAGACTTCTATTTGAGTTCCCTCCTGGTTGACCAATATTATACATGCACCACTTCCGAATTTGTTAGAAGATCCATCCACGTATAGCTCCCATGCTGTGGTGGCTTCCTCTTGATCTCCTGCAAATTCTGCCACGAAGTCGGTGAGGCATTGAGCTTTGATTGCAGTCCGAGTTTCATACTTGAGGTCGAACTCGGACAGTTCTATGACCCATTAAACCATTATGCCCACAATGTCTGTTTTTTGAAGTATTTGCTTCATGGGCTGGTTCATTCGGACCTTTATAGTGTGGGCTTGAAAATAAGGTCGTAGCATTCGAGAGGCTACTATTAAGGCATATGAAAATTTCTCAAGTTTTTGATACCTTAATTCAGGGCCTTTTAGAACTTTGCTGGTGAAGTACACAGGATGCTGTCCGACCTTGTCTTCCCGTATTAAAGCTGAAGCTACAGCTTTGTCTGCTACAGACAAATACAGGACGAGTTCTTCTCCGATTTAAGGTCGGGTCAGAATTGGAGGTTGGCTTAAAAACCTTTTGAACTCCTGGAACGCTTCTTCGCATTCAGGAGTCCATTCGAACTGGCATCTTTTTCTTAGTAGAGAGAAGAGTGGTAGGGATCTTAATGCTGATCCTGCCAAGAACCTGGAGAGAGCTGCAAGTTGCCCATTCAGTTGCTGGACCTCCCTTAGACAAGTCGGACTTTTTATTTTTAGGACTGCTCTACACTTGTCGGAGTTCGCTTCAATCCCCCTTTGTGTTAGCATGAATCCTAAAAATTTTTCAACCTCCACCGCGAAGGTGCACTTTGCGGGATTTAATCTCATCTCGTGCTTCATAATGGTGCTGAAGACTTGCGAGAGATTGGTCAGGAAGTCGGTCTCATCCTTGGTTTTTACTAACATATCGTCTACATATACTTCCATTAGATTCCCAAGGTGAGGTGCGAACACCTTATTCATCAGCCTTTGATATGTGGCTCCTGAATTTTTTAGCCCAAAAGGCATAACCACATAGTAATAATTTGCTTTAGGCATGATGAAAGATGTTTTTTCTTTATCCAGCTTGTACATTGGAATTTGGTTATATCCCGAGTATGCATCCATGAACGACAAGTATTGATACCCCGAGCTGGAATCTACTAAGGTATCAATATGTCGAAGTAGATATGGGTCTTTTGGACACGCCTTGTTCAAGTCCGTGTAGTCGACGCACATCATCCACTTGCCGTTCTGTTTCTTGACTAGCACTACATTTGCCAGCCAAGCCGGATATTTGACCTCTCTGATGAAGTCGACTTCTAGGAGGGCTTGTACCTGTTCTTCCACCACTTGGGCTCGTTCAGGTCCGAGCTTCCACCTTCTTTGCTGAACAGGTCGCGATCCGGGGTATACTGTTAGTTTATGCGACATGAGCTCGGGATCTATTCCCGGCATGTCGGAGGCTTTCCAGGCGAAGAGGTTGAAATTCTCTTGTCAGAGTTTTATAAGCTTCTGCTTCAATTCTTCTTCTAAGTTGGCTCATATGTTAGTATTTTTTCCTTCCTCCTTCCCTACCTGTACCTCTTCAGTCTTTGCCCCGGATTGTGGTCGTAACTCTTCTTTAGTTCGAACCCCTCCAAGCTCAATGGTGTGAACCTCCTTGCCTTTACCTCTCAGGTTTAGACTTTCATTGTAGCACTTTCTCGCCAGCTTCTGATCTCCCCTGATGATTGCGATTCCCTCCGGTGTTGGGAATTTCATGCAAAGGTGGGGGGTGGATACCACTACTCCAAGCCGATTTAGGATTGTTCTGCCTATTAGAGCATTATAGGCCGAACCCACATCGACAACTATGAAGTCGATGCTCAGAGTTTTGGATATCATCCCCTTTCCAAAAGTTGTATGTAGGGGTATAAATCCCAGTGGTTTTATTAGTGTATCCTCCAACCCGTATAGGGTATCAGGATAAGCTCTTAGTTCCTTTTCATCCAGTCCCAGTTTATTAAACGCTGGTTTGAACAGGATGTCAGTCGAGCTCCCCTGATCCACCAGGGTTCTGTGTAGATGGGTGTTGGCAAGGATCATAGTGATCACTACCGGATCATCATGTCCGGGAACTATGCCTTGCCAATCTTCCTTAGTAAAAGAGATGGTTGGAAGGTCGGGGACTTCGCTCCCGACCTGGTAGACTTCATTCAGATGTCTCTTACGAGATGACTTTGTGAGGCCACCTCCAGCGAACACTCCCGAGATCATATTTATATGTCTTTCCGGGGTCTGTAGTGGTGGGTCTCTTCGGCCCTCCTCATCTCGCTTCCTCTTGCCACGATGGTCCGACTTTTCCATGAGATATCTGTCAAGCCGACCTTCTCTGGCCAGTTTTTCTATCACATTTTTCAGGTCATAACATTCATTTGTTGAGTGACCATATAATTTATGGTACTCACAATACTCGCTACGACTTCCCCCTTTCTTATTCTTGATTTGCCTAGGGGGAGGTAGTCTTTCAGTATGACAAATTTTTTTGTAGACATCAACTAAGGAAACTCGCAGAGGAGTATAGGAGTGATATCTCCTGGGCCTTTCAGGCCCGGCTTCTTTTTTTTTTTGGTTCTCTTTCTTTCTCTTTTGATGAGTGAGAGTGTCCAGGTCGCCAACTTGGCTCTCTCAGCCTGGCGTTTTCTTCCATGTTGATGTACTTCTCGACTCTTTCTTGTACATCACTCAAAGAAGTCGGGTGCCTTTTCGAGATGGACTGCGAGAAGGGACCTTCTCGAAGTCCATTTACTAGGCTCATAATCACTGCCTCTGTAGGCAGGTCTTAAATTTCTAAGCACGCTTTGTTGAACCTTTCCATGTAATCCCTCAAAGGTTCTCCGACCTCCTGTTTTACTCCCAGGAGACTCGGTGCGTGCTTCACTTTATCCTTCTGGATAGAAAATCGCATAAGGAATTTATGCGAGAGGTCGTCGAAGCTAGTGACCGACCTTAGGGGGAGGCTATCGAATCACTTCATCGCTGCCTTTGTCAAGGTCATCGGAAAGGCCTTACAGCGAGTAACATCAGAGGCGTCGGCTAGGTACATCCGACTTTTGAAATTGCTCAAGTGATGCTTTGGGTTGGTGGTCCCGTCATAGAAGTCCATATCGGGGCTTTTAAAGCTTCTGAGAACTTTCGCCCTCATTATGTCCTCACTGAAGGGATCTTCTCCTCCCAAGGGTGAGTCTTCTCGGTCGCTGCGAGAGTTTCTACCTTGGAGAGCGGGTTCTAATCTTGAGAGCTTTTCTTCAAGCTCTTTCCGTCGTTCGACCTCTCTTCTCAAGCTCCTCTCTACTTCTCGTTGCCACTCCAATTCTTGCTCCAGCTGTTCCAGCCGTCCTTGGTGGCCATGGAATAATCCCATGAAATCAGTTGCATGGGTTGTCCTTCTTTACCTGATTCCGTATTATAGATGTGTAATCCTTTTGTTAGTTAAATTTTAATATTTTAAATAATATAATCCTTAAAAAAAATTTTATATTATATACCAAAATTTTTGTATTATACTTATTTTGTTAATTGAATTTTAATATTTTTGACATGTAATTTTTTAAAAATTTTGGTACTATATACAAAAATTTTTGTGTTATGTATTAAATTTTTTTTTTCAATAATTTTGTTATATATATATATATATAGAAAAAAATATAATAATAATGAAAGAGGATGAAAAAAAAAACTAAAACAAAAGAAGAAAAATAAAAAAAAGCCGACATTACTAAAAAGAATCACATAGAAGAAAAAAAAAAGACAATAATGATATAAAGACAAAGAAGTAAAAGAAGAAGAATATAGCAATGATGATAATAAATTATATTTTTTATTTATTACATATTTTTATCTTATTTACGTATTATATTAATTTATAAATATTTTATAAAAAATACCTATTATACATATAAGCGTTTTTGGCTTACAAGTCATACAAGTTGGGTCAAACCCAACAAAAAGGACATTCACCCATATCAGTGTATTAACACGCGCTACTTAACGGTTTTTATAGTGCACTCACTCACCATTATGAAAAACGCTTCTTCTTCTTACTCGAACGAAACCACAACTGTCGTTTTTTTTTTTCGCGTTCCTTCTCCTCCTCCTCCTCTTCCTTTTTCTTCTCCTTCTTCTTTGCGTTTTTCCTCCTTTTTCTTCGCGTATTTCATCTTCATCGTCGTTTTTTATTACTGTTGTTGTTGTATTTTTTCCTCCTTCTCTTTCTATTGATTTTGCAACATTATGAATTTTTTTTCCTCCCAAAAAGAATTATGAGAATATGAAATAAGAAGATGAAGAAGAAGAAAAAGCAGAAGATGAGGAGGAAGAAGAGGAAGAATTTTGAATTATACAGAACTTATTAACACACATACACCAAAAATTCTTAAACAATATGCCCAAATATCTTCGTATTACACCCAAATTTTCTGCAAATATTGAAAAATATTTTTTCTAATGCTGCATTTTTTTTGTTCTTCCTTTTTTTTATTTCTTTCTTTCTTTTAGTTGAACAATTTAAGTTCATCCTCTTCCAAATAATTTTGTACCATAATGTGTTTCTTCTTCTTCTTTGTTTGATTTTTTTTATTCTTGTTAAAAGAGTAAAATAAGAAGAAACTTGAGAGGATAAAACAAGAAAAAAAATATAGATAAGAAAAAAAAGAAGATGATGATGATGATGAAAAGAAGAAGAAGAAGAAGCAAAAGATGAGAAAGAAGGGAGAAGAAGAGTTTTGAATTATGCAAAACTTATCAGCACACATATACCGAAAATTCTTAAATAATACACTCAAATATCTTCGTGTTACACCCAAATATAGAAAAATATTTTCTTTAATACAAAATTTTTACATTATATTCAATTCAAATCATCAACGATGAACAACAATTTTCACAAACAAAAACAACATTATTCACCTACAAAATCATAAACTACTAACGAAAACATTAACTAGAATCGAACCACACTGCAGCCACTTGATTGGATTCAAAATAATCAATTTTGTTCTAATTCAATTGATAATCTGAATTTGAACTATTCATTATCTTCAACAACGAGATAACTGAGGATGGAGGAGAAGGAGAAAAAGAAAAGAGGAGAAAAAATTCTAATGAAAAAAGAAGGAGGAAGAAGAGGGGGAGGAGGAGGTGTTGGTGAGAGAGTAAAACAAGAAGAAACTTGAGAAGGTAAAACAAAAAGAAAAAGATGAATAAGAAAAGAAGAAGAAGAAGAAGATGGTGATGATGATGAAAAAAAGAAGAAGTAAAAGATGAGGAGGAGGAAGAGGAAAAGTTTTGAATTATGCATAACTTATCAGCACACATACACCGAAAATTCTTAAACAATATACCCAAATATTTTCGTGTTACACCCAAATTTGCTGCAAATACAGAAAAATATTTTCTCTAATGCTACATTTTTCTTCTTCTTTTTTCTTTATTTCTTTCTTTCTTTTAGTTGAATGAATGTAAGTTCATCATCTTCCAAATAATTTTGTACCATTATGTGTTTCTTCTTATTCTTCTTTGTTTGATTTTTTTTATTTTATTCTTGTTAAAAGAGTAAAACAAGAAGAAACTTGAGAAGATAAAACAAGAAAAAAAGATTAATAAGAAAAAAAAGATGATGTTAATGATGATGAAAAAAAAAACAAGAAGAAGCAGCAGAAGATGAGGAGGAGGGAGAAGAAGAGTTTTGAATTTTGCAGAATTTATCAGCACACATACAACGAAAATTCTTAAAGAATACACCAGATATCTTCGTGTTACACCCAAAATTGCTGCAAATTTATTACATTACATTCAATTCAAACCATCAACGATAAAATATTATTCACCTACAAAATCATAAACTACTAACAAAAAAATTAATTAAAATCGAACCACATATTAGCTACTTGATTGGATTCAAAACAATAATCAATTTTGTTTTGGTTCTGTTTTGTAAAGGATACTCTTTTTCGAGTTATACATTGGTCTTTCACTATTCCGAGGTGTCTGCTCAATCCAGAATTGGAGTACCATCGTGAACTCGGATCCAAGTGTGATACTTACAAAAAAGATTCTGATACTCAAGTCAGTAAGGAATCACTTAAGAAAATGAGTTTATAATCAGTGGAGTGATACTGAATGCTCTGCCCCGTATCGTGGACCCTCATCCTAATTTATAGTTTGATTGAGGCTGAATTATTTATCAATTGGTGCCGAGATCTTCATGGCCGACATCAAAGAGAGAAATTTAGGAAGAGGTTTGTTACGTTGAGGGGTTTGATTTGATTTTAATTTAATTTAATTTGACCGAAGTATAAGTCAGTTTCTCCGACGTATAAGAGATACGATACATAACCCCCAAACTTGACTTGTTGAACTTACGTTTTAGTAAGTTAAACTTTAGAATGTGGTTATACTTCGGTCATGAGTAAGTATACTAGCCACAAGCTCAACGTGTGTTGGCGTTCCTCAAGCTTGAGTTGTAAGTAAAGAATAATAACAAAATAAAAATAAAAATTTTACTTTGTGAACCGTGTTTGTAATACTAATAAATGCATGGTTTTTTTTTTTGGTCAGCTAATAAATGCATGGTTTTTTTTTGGGCAAAGATAAATGCATGGTTTAACTTTTCTGATTGGTTTTGGGCCTTGGAAGCCTCCCGGACATTTGAACAGTTACGCTTCAAATTGCCCACTAAATTAGTGGGTTATAATCTGCCTTTATTACCGTTTTATTCTTAGAAAAAGACACTAAGGTTGACCCAAAGTTCTTCTGCTTAAGTGAAAAAGACATGACTTCTAGATGTTAGTTTCTTTGACATTTTACCTTCACAATGGTTAGGAAAAGAGAAAGAGTGAGAGAAAGATAAAGAAAAGAAAAAGGTGGTTGAAGTGAAAAGTGAAAACCCTTATCATTGGGTACAACTTGATGTGAAGACTCGTTCTTCTTCCTACTGCGATGAGGAATCACTTCGTGAGCTTAGGGCTTTGAAGTTAGTTAAGTATGGTTTGAATGTGGGTGTTGAGTTGCTTCCTTGCGACAGTGATCAGATAGTGTGTAAAAAGAAGGGGGATTGGGGTTATCAATGTAACTTCCAAGATGGAGAGGGAGGAGGAGGTTTACCGCCTTCAAGATCAGATTCGGTTGCTGCAGAATGAAATAAAAGAGAATGATAAAACTAAGGGTGAGATGACTTCCCGTATCCATGAAATTGAAGAGGAGGGAATGGAGATGTTCGTCGCTGGTTTTGACTTAGTTGTCAGTCAAGTTATGATGTTTTCTCCTGAGTTTGATGTCAGGAGACTTGACGTAGCTAAAATAGTGGTCCATGAGAAGCTTGTAGAAGACGAATCTTCAGCACCACTTCTGTGAAAATTATGATAATATATTCGTAAAAAACGGCCTGTATGTTTTGTGAAACAACCACCAAAAGAGTAAAAAACATTGTGAAAATTATGCATATTCTAATATGTTTAGGGAAACAGACATCAAAGAAGTCAAAGATATTCTACCGACATTGAGGGAGAAGGCACAAGCAAATTCCAGAACTACCAAACCAAACCCCAGCAATGATTTGAAAAGTCATTCAAATAATTGTTAGATAATGTATTAGGACCTGATATTTATTTATTTCTATTTTATGCTTATGTGTATGATTCAGTTAATAGGGTCAAAGTCATTAGTGGCCTCAGAGGCAAGTTAATCTTTTTTGTTCAGATAGTTTCTATTTTTAAGGAAGTGGAGTCCTATTCTTAAGGTAGTGGAGTGAGTGGTTAGTTTTTTTCTCTTTCTGTTATTGTATTTAACAGTTTATTGAATAGTGTCAAATTGTAGTTTTTGCTTCTTCAGTTCTCTAGTGTTCAACTCTTTCTCTCTTTTTCTCTGAACATACAACAGTTCGAGTATGAGTTCTGTAAATTTATTGCAGGACAGTGAGTGAGAGTGTGTGAGGATTGAGTGAAACAACAACAAATTGGTATCAAGAGCCTTAAGTATCTTAAGGGCTGTGGTGATAGAAGCTTCATCAACAACTATTGGGCTAGCAGGCATTGCTCCTCCAATCCTTGATGGGAGCAATTATCATGTCTGGCAAGTGAGGATGAAAGCATTCCTTGAAGGAGCTGATCTGTGGGAGGCAGTGGAGGATGACTACGTGGTGCCTCCATTGGTTGCCAATCCAACTGCAAATCAACAAAAGCTCTACAAAGAACGTGTGACTAGAAAAGCCAAAGCAAGATCTAGTCTCTATGCTGCTGTTACTCCTATTATTTTTAATAGGATTATGAGTCTAGAATCTGCAAAAGATATTTGGGATTTTTTGAAGAAAGAATATGAGGGAAATAAGAAGATTAAAGGAATGAAAGCAATGAACCTTAAAAGGGAGCTAGAAAGAGTGCAGATGAAGGAAAATGAATCAGTTCAAGAATTTGCTGATAAACTCCTAGACTTAACCAATAAATTGGCACTGTTGGGTACTGATCTTGGAGAGGAAAGACTTGTCGAGAAGCTCCTGTGTTCTGTACCTGAAAGATTTGAAGCTACTATAGCATCTCTTGAGAACACAAGAGAAATCTCAGAGATGTCATTTGCTGAAGCAGTTAGTGCTCTTCAAGCACAAGAACAAAGGAGGGTACTGAGGAGAGGAGATGAGCCAGTTGAAGGTGCAATGCAGGCTAGGGTGAAGCATAGAAGTGGTGAGAAGAAGAAGCAAGGCAAGCAGTTTGGTGCTCAACAGACCAGTTTTAGTTCAAGTGATGCACAAGTGAGGAAAGGGAGTGATGAAGCCTGCAAACACTGTGGAAAGAAAGGTCATCCTTTCTTCAGGTGTTGGAGAAGACCAAATGTAGTCTGCAGGAAGTGTGGGAAGATGGGGCACATAGAGAGAATCTGCAAAGAAAAGAGCTCTCAACAAGGAGAGGCTCAAGCAGCTGCAGGTGAAGTGGAGCAATTGTTTGCTGCTTCAGGCTTTGTGTCTCAAGTCTCACGTGATGGATGGCTGGTGGACAGTGGCTGTTCCAATCACATGTCAGGAAATGAGGCAATTTTCACTAATATTGACAGATCAGTCAATACTAGAGTGAGAATTGGGAATGGTGATCATCTAGAGGTTGAAGGAAGAGGCAATGTGTTACTTGAAGGCCCTGGAGGAGTGAAGCTGATGTCTGATGTCTACTATATTCCCAAGATAGATCAGAATCTTCTGAGTGTGGGACAGTTAGTTGAGAAGGGCATGAAGATTGTGTTTGATAAGAATGAATGTGCTATTGCAGATGAGGAGGGCAAACTCTTGTTTAGGATCCCTATGCAGAACAAAACATTTGCATTCGATCCTGCAAGCAAAGAGAGCAAAGCTATGGCATGTGTGCAGGGTCAGGAGGAGTTGTGGCATAGAAGGTTGGGTCACTTTCACTATAAGGGATTGCAGTTTATGCAGAGGCATGGTTTAGTTGAAGACTTGCCTCAGTTGGGAAGTGAAGTGTCTGATTGTGAAGTATGTCTGCAAGGGAAGCTAGTAAGAAAGCCATTCCAGAAAACAAGATGGAGGGCCAAGGAGAAGCTTCAACTGGTTCACTCAGATGTTTGTGGGCCTATGCCTGAGGAGTCACTGAACAAAAGCAAGTACTTTGTGACCTTCATTGATGACTGCACAAGGTTTTGCTGGGTCTACTTTCTCAAACTAAAGTCAGAAGTTGATGAAGTATTTCTGAGGTTCAAACAAGAGGTGGAGAATGAAGCAAATTGTAAAATAAAGACAGTGAGGAGTGATAATGGTGGTGAGTATACCTCAAAAAGGTTCAAAGCCATCTATGAGGACTCTGGCATAAAGCAGCAGTTTACAGTTCCTTACACTCCCCAACAAAATGGGGTGAGTGAAAGGAAAAATGGAAGCATTGTGGAGATGGGAAGATGTATGCTACAAGGCAAACAACTACCCAAGAGCTTCTGGGCAGAAGCAGTAAATACTACTGTCTTCTTGTTGAATAGGTTACCAACCAAAGCTCTCAACAAGCAGACATCATTCGAGGCATGGCACGGATACAAACCAAAGGTTAGTGGACTAAGAACATTTGGTTGTCTATGCTATTACTTGACTCCTTCAGTCAGTAGAGACAAGCTTGATCATAGAGGTGAGGCTGGTATCTTTGTAGGGTATAGTTCTCAGTCTAAAGCCTATAGAGTGTATTGTCCTGATGCACAAAAGATTACTGTGAGTAGAGATGTGATTTTTTGTGAAGATAAAAATTGGGAGAGGGCAGTATTTGAAAAGAAAATGGCTGACAATATTGTAGTTGAAGCTAATGTGCAGAATGAGGATGAGTTAAATGAGGAAGCAGACCTACAGAATGAGTGTGAGCTGATTGAAGATGAATTGATTGATAGTTTTCCTATGCGAGGTACAAGACCACTGGCAGAGGTCTATGCCAGATGTAATGTGGCTCTCCTAGAACCAGGAACAGTTGAGGAAGCAAAAGGAAGTGTGGAGTGGGCCTCAGCTATGAAAGAAGAACTGAGCATGATCAACAAGAACAACACATGGCAACTTGTGTCTAAGCCTGATCACAAGAAGACTATAGGTGTCAAATGGGTTTTTAAGACAAAATTGAACCCAAATGGCACTGTGAACAAGTATAAAGCCAGGTTGGTTGTGAAGGGATATGCTCAAGTGAGTGGGGTGGACTACTCTGAAACTTTTGCTCCGGTTGCTCGCATGGATACCATCAGATTGCTACTAGCTGTTGCTGCACAGAAAAGGTGGACCATCTATCAGCTGGATGTGAAATCAGCTTTCCTAAATGGTGACCTATCTGAGGACATCTATGTAGACCAACCAGAAGGATTTGTTGTTAAAGGCCATGAAGACAAAGTGTATAAGTTGAGGAAAGCCTTGTATGGGCTGAAACAAGCTCCCAGGGCTTGGTATAGCAAAATTGATTGTTATCTGCATCAGCTTAGGTTCCAGAAGAGTCTAAGTGAAGTCACTCTGTACTACAAACAGAGTGAGAGAGGCCTTGTGGTGGTGTCTATCTATGTCGATGATCTGCTTGTTACAGGAGAGAAGGAGAGTGAGATAGTGAAGCTGAAGGTAGGACTGATGAAGCAGTTTGAGATGACAGATTTGGGGAGAATGTCTTACTTTCTTGGCATGGAGATTCAGCAAAAAGAAGGTGAGATATTCATCTGTCAGAGAAAGTACATCAGAGAGGTCCTAAAGAGGTTTGAAATGGGAGAATGCAAGACAGTCACTACTCCTGTTAATCAGAAAGAGAAGTTAAGCAAGAGTAATGTGCAGGATTCTGAGCATGAGAATGAGTACAGAAGTCTAGTAGGCTGTCTAATGTATTTAACAGCTACTAGGCCTGACATTCAGTATGCAGTGAGTATTCTATCGAGGTTCCTTCATTGTGCAGCTAAGGAACATCTTACTGCAGCAAAAAGGGTGTTGAGATATCTAAAGGGGACTCAAAGTTATGGTGTGAAATTCAAAGCAGTTCCTGAGATGAAGCTGGTTGGTTTTGTAGATAGTGACTGGGGTGGTTCGGTGGAAGACATGAAAAGCACAACGGGTTTCTGTTTTTCACTTGGATCAGGTTGTTTTTCCTGGAGCTCAAAGAAGCAGGAAGTTGTAGCACAGTCTACAGCTGAAGCTGAATTTGTGGCTGCAACTGCAGCTGCAAAGCATGCAGTATGGCTCAGGAAGTTACTCTGTAATTTGGGGCTACAAGAGAAAAGATCAACTGTGTTGTATGTGGACAATCAAGCTGCAATTGTAATTGCTCAAAATCCAGTCTTTCATGGCAAGACTAAACACTTCAAGCTGAGATTTTATTATCTGCGTAAAGCACAACAGGAGGAAGAGGTGGAGCTGAAGTATTGCAAGACAGATAATCAGATAGCTGATGTCTTCACCAAGCCTCTTGCTGTTAGTCGATTTAGTCAATTGATTCATGAAGTTGGAATGTGTCCAGGTCTCTAATCCAAGGAGGAGAAATGTTAGATAATATATTAGGACCTGATATTTATTTATTTCTGTTTTATGCTTATGTGTATGATTCAGTTAATAGGGTCAAAGTCATTAGTGGCCTCAGAGGCAAGTTAATCTTTTTTGTTCAGATAGTTTCTATTTTTAAGGAAGTGGAGTCCTATTCTTAAGGTAGTGGAGTGAGTGGTTAGTTTTTTTCTCTTTCTGTTATTGTATTTAACAGTTTATTGAATAGTGTCAAATTGTAGTTTTTGCTTCTTCAGTTCTCTAGTGTTCAACTCTTTCTCTCTTTTTCTCTGAACATACAACAATTCGAGTGTGAGTTCTGCAAATTCATTGCAGGACAGTGAGTGAGAGTGTGTGAGGATTGAGTGAAACAACAACAATAATCCGATCAGACAAATTAATCCATGTAAAAAGTAACCAAAGCTTCAACAAATATTTGAACAACACAAGTGACATTGACGCATGAATCTAAGGCAAATCAAGAAGAGAGAATAGAGACGGTGAGAGATTGTATCATATGTAACTGTTGGCTCTTCAGGTAACTTTTAATTGGCATGTTTTGGAGCTCCTTGGTACCCTAGATAATTCCTTGTGGATGCGCTGTTTATACTTTCGGCCAAGACTAGGATCAGCATGGATTTTCATTGTCTCCAAAATAGGTCCTCTCTCTAAAAGATATGCAACAAATGCATGTTCATCTGCAGAGTCTTGATATCCTTTAAATTCAAAAATCTTGAGATGTGATATAACACAATCAGGATCCTTCATTGGCAGTTTCCAACAATTAGGTTCCTCAAGTTCCAATGTGGAAACTTTCTGGCAACAATAAACAAAACTTTTCAAAATATGAAAGCAAGTAATGAATGGAAATAGACACACAGCTAAACTAGAAAAGAGATCATACCTCCCGGTTATGAAGAGTGAGAACTTGAAGCATATTGCAGTTATGAAGCAATTCTATCATAAATCCAGAGTCGAAATATGGAATTTCAAGCTCTAGATTAACTAAACGGGAAAATTCCGGCAACTCAAAAGGGGAAGCACGAAGCAAGCACTGTGTGTAGAAGACAAGAATATAATAAACACAACACATAACTACAATTAAACTTCACCAAAAATTGGAATAAGTGACATGGAGTAAGCCGTTGAATGGACAATGTAATTTCGATAAGAATATTACCTCCATAGTGGAAAGTTTCAAGTCCAACAGTTTGGTTTGGCGGAGTGCCTTGAAAAGCTCAAGCACCCAACCAATCTGCTCTTGGTCTTGATCAATATCAAGATGAGCTTCCACCATGTTGGGATAATCGCTAATTGAAACCTGTAAGCATCTTGCCCATAATGTGATACTTAGGTATTCGAGTAACGGGGTGTTTATCACAAGTTCCTGAATATCATTAAGATCTTCTTCAGTGTCATCAGCCTGTATTAGGGTTAAACGCTTCAACGTACGAGGCATGTGGAGTTCAGCAGTTTCCCATGACTTAGTTGGGAATGCTTCACGTAAAGTGAGCTTGAGATTTTCAAGAGCCCGGCAACTGCATATAACATAGTTCGGGTCCACACAGTCTAGATCCAACTCTAGGTTCTTGAGAGATGGCAATCGAACCCATCCAAATCCTTCGTAAACAACCAAATACATACGACCTCTCAAAACAAGGGACTCGAGTGATGTACTGGTTAATACCTTTTGCGGCAATTTGACTCTTCCATATCCTTTGTGGTGATGGAGAGATAAATCGAGATACAGCTCTTTGAGGTGGGGACCAACAACACTACGTAACCATGTTGTGGAGCTTTTCCTTTTATCTATAGGTATTTCACAGGTGAGGCAAAACTTCTCGACATGGGCAGCCGTGCGCTGAGCGAAAACTGAGTCGACGAAAGCAACAAATCGATGTCTCCCACCGGACAGATAATAAGGACTCTCTTCACTATTGTCTAAATCCAAGACTAGAAGATCCTTCCAGAGGTGGCGCCACCGGCGAGCCAGGACGCTGGTGGCCATGGCGCATCTTGTTGGGAGGAACGAGAGAATATGGAAAAGCAAGAAATCCGGTAAGTTACTGATTATGTCTATTTTTGGGGTTGCTGTTGTTCTTGTTGATTCCTTTCCTGATTTCTTTGGCTTCCGTTTTCCCATTGTCGACACTACTGAAAAATCAAAATGAAAACGAACGAACAAATGAATGAATTGATTCTGCTGGATTTGTTTTTTATTAAAAACCTTTTACATGTATAGCATGAGAGTAACACAACTCAGTTAAATAACTGTACATTCTCAAATGAATGAATGCTAGTGGATCATCGTCAAACAAAAATGAGTGGTTAGACATACCAGAGTTGATGATGACTTCTGAGTTGTGAGTGGGTCTATTAGAGTTAGACCGTTTACTGTGAAATCTTGGGCGGTGGTGTGGTGGTTGCTTGGGTGTCGAGAAGGCCGGTTGCGGAGGTGGTTAGGGGACTGGCTACTTGTATGTGTGTGTCTGTGTGAGAGACTGAGGAGAAGGAGCACAAATTGGACCGTTGTATGATTTTCACTACGTGTCGTGCATGCTTTTCTCCTCACAGCGGTGCCACTCATACCAATATGCCTCTTTCTGTACTGGTACTTGTGTGTGTCTGTGTGAGAGACTGAGGAGAAGGAGCACAAATACCGTTGTGTGATTTTCACCACCTGTCGTGCATGCTTTTCTCTTCACAGCGGTGCCATTTATACCAATGTGTCTCTTTCTGTACCTATTCCTTCCCTCCGAGTTTACCTATTCCTTCCCTCCGAGTTTACTTTCACTTTGAACCCACCTAGTACTCTAGTAGCACCTTTCTCTCTTCTTTTTCTTTAGCCGCTTAACAATTTCTTCTTCTATTTTTATGAAAAAAAAAATTAAATACTAAAAAAAACAAAAATGTAAAAATATTAATGATCTTAAATTTTATATTATAAATTATTTTTTTTATTTTGATTATGTAAGTTTATTTTTTAAATTTTTTATATTTTAGAATTATTATTATTAAAAATTTAAAAATATATATTTAAATAAAATAAATGATATATGATATAGAATTTTTAGGGCAAATTATGTAAATGAAATGGATAGAAGAAATGTTTATGCAAATACAACAATTGAGAATCGTTTACCTTTATGTCCTGTTACTGTTTTATACAATGTGGTAATCTACTAGGTTTTAGTAAAATATACATAAACCATGATAGCTATGGTTTATGAAGAGTACATAATGAACATAAACTTTGGTAACTTACCACGGTTTACTAGAAAGAAAACTCTATATATATACCAAGAAAATCTTATGTGAATGAATAATACTTTATATTAAATTATTAATTTTAGTTACACTTAAAAATAAATAATACTTCAAAAATAACTAAAAAAAATTTAAAAATCTTATTTTAATCAACATGTACATAAAATATTATACGAAGATAAGTATAAACATCAGGATAGTCAATAAGTAATTACCGAAGAATAAAAAGAGTAAAAAATAATTATAAATTCTAAGAGTTGAAATAGTAAAAATAATGAAGAAGAAAAAGTTAGATATATATCAATTAAATAATATTATAAATAAAAAATTTAATTTATTATTTTATAATATCATTTTTAAAAAAAATGCATGTATGCATATAATGAATTCTCTATTTATATTTGTTAAAAGTTGAGACTGCAACTGAGACTGTGAGAGTACAGTATATTACAGAGTACGTAATGAGTACTAAACCATATAAGTTAAGACTATTTTTTTTCCTCTTCATCCCTTCTAAAGTATACCTTTTTTTTTTTAGAAAAATCACTTCATTTTTAATTTTTTTTATGTAAACCATATGAATGCAAAAAAAATATATACTCCATTTACTCTCAATTTTTCTTTGACTGTACATTAATCCAGTATAAATAAATATCTTTCATACTACCACAAATTATTAAAAAAGTTATAACCACTTTTCTTATAGTTATCATAAAAATGGAAGAATTTTTGGCATGGTTAATTATGAGTCATTTTTTTCTTGCAATTTTTTAGAGAAAAAAATAAAAGTAATAGATAATTAATTTAATAAATAGAAAAAGATGCAAAGAGATAAAAAAAATTAATAAAAGTAGACAAATAGCTGAAAGAAGAAAATGGAATAAGAAAGAAGACGAAGTGATTGGAAGTTATGCGTGAAAGGAAAAAATAATCGCAATATAAATGAAAAAAAAAAAGTTAATTAATAATTTACTTTTTTGACCTTTTTCAAAATAAAAGGATATATCAATTACTCTTTATTAGTAGGGTTAAGATGAGAAAGTACAAATTGGACAACAAACTTCTCTATGCCCTTTATAAATTGTTATAGATATATAGGCTCTCATAAACGGTGGTATTCTACCACGGTTTATGCACAAAATTCTCTCATCCTAAACCGTGGAAGCTTACAGTGAATTATGTTCACCTTCAATTCATAATCCGTGATTTGTTCTCACGGTTTACGTTCACAAGACATCAAGAACAAACCGTTGCATCTTAGCACGGTTTATATATAAGTTGTAAAACGTGATATGATACTACGAATTATATAAAGATGTTTCAGGACATGTAAATAACCAATTTATAAATTTTTTTTTCCATTTATTTCATATAGGTAAATTGTCCAAATTTTTATTATTATTGTTAGAAATTGAATTTAGGAATATATATATTACAAAATTATTATTATTGTTAAAAATTTAGGAATATATGTTTAAATAATAATTAGAAATATATATATATATTTGAATGAAATTAGTTAATGAATATTTTAATTAATGATAATATTTAAAATAGAGTAATGTGATAGATTAGTAAAAATATATGTTTAGAATTTTTTATAATAATTTTAGTAATTATAATTAATTATTACGTTAAATTGTTGTATAATATTTTGTAATAGTTTTGGGAATTTTGATTAATAATTAGATTTTGTAAAATATAATATATTTTTGTTCCGGTAATAATATGAGAGTAACACGACACGGGTAATAATATGAGAGTAACACGATACATTCTCAAATGAATGAATGCTAGTCAATCTTCGTCAAACAAAAATGAGTGGTTAGGCATACCAACGGTTTCGAAGCAGATAATGATTTCTGAGTTGTGAGTGGGTCTGTTACTGTGGAATCTTGGGCGGTGGCGTGTTGGCTGCTTGGGTGTCGAGAAGGCCGGTCGCAGAGGTTGTTAGGGGACTGGCCACTTGTGCGTGTCTGTGTGAGAGACTGAGAGGAGAAGGGGCACATTGGACCGTTGTGTAATTTCTATCAATATGCCTCTTCTTGTAAACTTCTTGTAAACTTTTGATTAATGATTAGGTTTTGTAAAATATAATATATTTGTGTTCTGGTAATAATTATTTATTTATTGTTAAATTTTTAATTGATAAAAATATATTATTGTAGTTGAGATTTTAATAAAATAGAACATTATTAGTTAAATAAGAATTAGATTTATTTATTAGTTATTATTAATAGTAGGTTAGTATTCATTGTTAGTGATATAGGAATTATCTATGATTAAATAAATAAATAATTATGTAAGAATTCAATTGGAAACAGTAAGAGTGAGTAAAATATGTATGATAATAATATAGTAATTTTTAAAAATTAAAAAGCATTCGAAATAATTTTTAGAATTATTAATTAAATTTAGCAGTTAAATTATTATTACTCGAGAGTTTAGTAAATTGGATTTAGTAAAATTATTTGTTTAAATTGGATTTAATAAAATTATGTATGATAGCTGTGTGATTTTAATTAATATGTCTTCAGTAGTTAATTGTGAAAATTTTTTAATAATAATAGTTAATTAATTTGGTAGGTTAACTATATTTATGCATACATGGTAATTACTAAATTAGCTAATTAATAAAAAGTTTAGCATGAATTTAATAAATTATTTATTCTAATTAGAAAATTATTAACTTTTAGTAGTAAAATAGTAATTATTAATGATTTTACTAGTAATTTGCTATCTTTTTGTAGAGTTCACAGAATTTGATATGTAATCACCCACTGCCTCCAGATCGGTACAATCATAGTGTGAAAGAGTATTTACGATTTACTGATTTTTATCATGTTTCCCAAATTGGAATAGTTTAATGTCAGAAAATATTGGTAAATGCTCTAGTCGAAAGGTGACATCCAGACACACATACCTTTCACCTTCCGGTTAGTGAGTGTGCTGTGACACTAAAAGATGTGTCTGTTATTCTTAGTCTTCCGACGAACGGTCTTCCAGTCACAGGGATGACTATGAGTAGTTTTGAAGCTTTATAGGTGGAGTGTTTGCACCAATTTGGGGTTGCACCGAGAAAGTCAGACTGTAGAGGAGGCTTCATAAAACTGACGTGGCTTCAGGATTTAAAAGAACATTTACAGTTGATTGACGAAAACAACATGTAGATGTACGTGAAGTGTCACACTATGTTGTTATTTGGTACAATCTTGTTTGAAGATAAGTTTGAGGCATCTGTGTACTGAAAGTTTCTGCCTTTGCTTCGTGATTTTGGCAGTACCAGACAGTATAGTTGGGGATCGGCATGCCTAGCACACCTGTACAGGGCATTATGCAGTGCATCTCGTTTTGACTGTAAGGAAATCGATGGTCCACTAACACTTTTGCTAGCTTGGGCTTGGATCCGTCTACCATATCTTGCGTCAGTTCCTAGAAAATTCCGCAGTTTTCCGCTTGCAAACAGGTAACATTATAGACTTGCATCGTATCTTCATATTTAGAATCCAATTGTGTTAATGAAATAAATCTTATTAGGTGGCGTAACTGGGAGCGTGGAGACCGACGCTATAGATATCTTACTCTTGCTCACTTTTTAGAAAGGCCTTGGATAATCTTCAGGAATACAGGTGTGTTTTTATTAAAGAAGTATTTGTTTCGGGATTAGTGTTATTATTATTTAGATTGTAATTATTTGTTTCTTTTAATGTGTATAGCAGTTTGTGTGGGTTGTTTATGGTGTTGATCGCGTTGATCCAGACATAATTCATGCAGACATCTACATGCACTCAGTTGTGTGGAGCGCTATGGTACCGTTGGTATCTTTTGAATGCATTGAGTGGCATACAACCGATAGGTTTAGGCGACAGTTTGGTTTCGTTCCCATGGCAAATTCACCACGGCAAATAGGATAGTAATCTTTCATCGCCATAATAACAGCTTCCCTGAAACTAAATTTCATTCCCACGGCAAATTCACTATCTGCAACAATAGAAATTTCTACCACGACGACAACCATACCATAAATATTTAATACACAAATATTTAATAACTGAAACTAAAAGTAAATCAATACTCACTACATCAATATTAATATAAATAAACTTTACATCAAGGTATTATTATCTCAATTTTAACAAAATAAAAACATAAACACATAAATAAATACTAATTAATATTTAACTAACTTAATGACTAACTAAAAATATTATTAACTAAATAAACACATAAACAAATGCTAATTAGATATATTATCACATGTCACGTAATTATTTAGTCCATCGATTAACATAAATTATTACAAAATTCTAATCCTTCATATAAATATAGGCAATTACGTACTTGCATTCATATATTCTGAAAAATCCGGAGCATGCATGACTTTCAAATCCAAAACTCGCATGAAAGATGGCTCCTCAAAGTCTCAAACAGATGTTCGTTTGCGAGTGCATTTGCCATGTCCGTCACATTTGGTGCCATAGTGCCGTCACATTGATCTTCGTCTCCGTCTGGACCAACAATTTCGTAATTGCTTTCAAACTCTTCCTCACTGTCACTGTTGTAATCTTCCCGTTCAATATTTCGGTCGGCTTCAAATTGTTCGAATTCAATATACAACTCAATGAATGATATCTGAGTGGGACTTTCAATGTACATTGAAAACATCTATTGCATGCTCGCTTCAAGGGGTGGCAAGCGGGGAAGCCCGCCCCGCCCCGCCCCGCCCCGCCAGAAGCTCGCCATTTGGCGGGCTGGCCCGCCCCGCCCCGCCTAGTGAGGCGGTCCTAGAATCCTAGCCCGCCCCGCCTAACGGCGGGCTGGCGGGCCGGCGGGCTAAGCCCGCCAAATATCCTCTTTTTTTTTTTTTTTTACTTTTAACTATTAAATAATATATATAAAGATATAAAAAAATCTCTTTTGTTTTTTACTTTTAACTATTATAATTTCTAAAAGTATAAACAAATTATAATTTTTGTATTCACAAACATTAAAGTCTTTGTAATTATAAATATTGTTTCCAAAGCAAAATAAACATAATCCAAAACATAATTAACAATATTGTCTCTAAAACAAAACAAACATAATCTAAAACACCCAATTTTCATCTTTATTCTCTTGTAAGTTGGGTTGGGGAAGTTGGATTTTGGTAAAAAAAATTATAAAAATACCCCTTGCTAAAAAAAGACTAAGCCCGGCGGGGAAGCCCGCCCCGCCCCGCCAAAGCCCGCCAAAACCAGCGGTTTAAGCGGTGCGGGTTAAGCGGGCTTTTGCTATTTGGCGGTCCCAATTTTCCAGCCCGACCCGCCTTTTTTGGCGGGTTACGTGGGCCGGCCCGGCGGGTTTAGGCCCGTTTGCCACCCCTACTGTCGCTTCATTAGTTGTTTGAAATTGAACGAATCCACCAAATACCGGTATGGAATATCTGTATAAAATATATGATATTTTCCTTGACAACCCATAATCTATCTTCTCACAAATCACATCTTTTAGTTTTTCGAATGAGATTGTGAATAGAATAACAATATCTAAGATTTTCACAAATAAATTTTACTCCTTCAAATATTTGTAATAAAATCTGACCGAAGTAATATACTTTTAGTAGGACTTTATCATCCATCTTTCTCACTTACATTGGAATAAGAACTTCACTATCAAATTTTTTTACTTGATACGAAAGAATAGAGATAGAGGAGTTGAGAGAGGAAGAAGAAGAACAACAACGAGAGATCTCATAACTCGAATACGAGTTACACACACTTTTATATATATATATATATATATAACAAATCGGACTCATCGATTACTATTGACAAATTTAAATAAAATATATAATAATTAATCGGATGGTTCGATTTGATTTTTGCAAAATAAAAAAAATTAAACCTATATGAAAATCGGACGGTCTAATTAGCTTGCCAAAATTCAAATTCTCCCTCCAACACAAATTGGACCGTCCTATTGGTTGGGCTAAATTTTTTTAACAAAAAAATCGGACAGTTTGATTTCTTCTCCCATGTTTTAGAAAAGGATGTCCCATATCCATGTCTAGTACCCTTATTTTCCATATGCAGGGATAACACACACAATCCTAGCATATCTAAAAAAATGAACTCCCAACCCCCGGTGATGTTTAAATTCGAATCAATTCAAATAAAACCTCATCTAATTGGATTAAATCTAAATTTGAAAATCAACCAAAATTGTGCTTACCAATTAGACTGAATTTTATTTTTGGTAAATTTTATTTATTGGATTTAATTTTGAATCGGGAATGGATTCTCTCGATTTTTTTGAATAATTGAGGAAGTAAAATATAATCTCTTATTATTAATTTTATAAGTGAGACTAAAAAAAATTAAAAAAAAATAGAGATTACATTTTATTCTCTCAATTATTAAAAAAGTTGATAGGATTTATTTTCATTTTGAATCTATTTCTCAATTCAATTTCATATTTTCATTCAATTAGTATAATTATTATTTTATAATACTACACATACAAATATTTTTATAATTAAGTCTAATTAAGTTGACATAAATTTTACAAAAAACTAATGCATGTATGCATCACGCTTTTCTTTTTCTTTATCCTTTTTCAACAAATTTTTTTTTGCATATAATACAAAAAATTTGTTGCAAATATATCTTTTGGTTGTGTGAATTAGTGTTATAAACATGTGATCCTTTTGTTAGTTCGATTTCAATATTTTAAATAGGTAGTCCTTAAAAAAATTTTATGTTATATACCAAAATTTTTACATTATACTAATTTTGTTAGTTGAATTTTAATATTCTTGACATATAGTCTTTTAAAAATTTTGGTATTATATACAAAAATTTCTGTTTTATGTACTAAAATTTTTTTGCTCAATAATTTCGTTAAATATATTAGGAGAAAAAAATAAACAAAAAAAGAAAAAGCCGACATTATTAAAAAGAACCACAGAAAAAAAGACAATAATGATATAGAGAAGAAAAAGAAAAAGAATATAACAATGACGATAATAAATTATATTTTTTATTTATTACATATTTTTATCTTATTTAGGTATTATTATTAATTTATAAATATTTTATAAAATAAGATTTATTTATTCACTTTACGAATCTAATTAAAAAAAAAATTAAATAAACCGATCTTATCTAAACTACTACAAATTATACCTTTTAAACGAGATAAATGTTTAAACTGGACACTTTGCTGAGTTGCCGTGTCTGCGTGTCGGACACAATACTCACCGACACTCGTCCGACACGCGTGTCTGTTGTATCCAAATCGTGTCTCAATAAAAAATAAAAAATTCTTCTCCAGACACACTTGGACACACTTAAATATCATCACGTGTCAATGGACGGTCTTATTCTTAATATATATTTTTAAAATAAATTTAGATATAGTATATATTATTATTTATTAAAACAAAAATATTTTAAATACTTGATATAATTAAAATAAGACATTAAAAATAATTTAAAAAATTAATTTATATTTTAATATCAATAAAATATTAAAATATCATTACGATTTATCTAAAAAATACTTTATATTTTATATGTATGCGTATCTCCGTGTCATGTAAGATTTTAAAATTCGCGTGTCGGCGTGTTCCGTGTCGTGTCGTGTCCCGTGTCAGTGTCATGTCCGTGCATCATAGATCTAAAGGCTCTGCAAACAATCATGCAAAATGCTGACGACAAAAATGATCTTTTGCCAAATATGAAAAACATTTGTCAAATTCATGTATATGTCTCAGATTACTGGTCTGCTACTGCAGGTTAAAATTTTTAGCTATTTTTTTTCATTTGAGTCCTTGAAGAATAATGTACCTAGACGGCTAGACATAGATTTTATAAGGTTTAATCATTTTTACATCATTATAATTACGATATCGAATAGGTCAACAGCAGAAAATCAAATTTAACTATTTAACTATCATTTCGGTCAAAACAAGCAACTATACTTATCCTTGTAACATCGTTAATCACTTTGTATATAGCAACCAGCTTAGAGCTTTGTACAATTATTAGTAGTATATATATGAACGTACCTAGCAGATATTGCTCAGAAGTAGACATGGAGTGGCAAATAAAATTGGAAGATCAATCTTCAAAGGGAGAAAACAAGACAACTTCAACAACTTTGACCTATTGTATTCAAAACACCGAGAAGGCAAAAATAGATTGAAAACCAGTAAAGGAGAGAACTATTTTGATTGAGTAGCACGACCAAAAACTTATTTATATAACAAGAGGAAAAATACATATTCATATGATAAATCTTCATAATATCTCCTCAGTCAAATTAAAGCATATGTGCAGACAACATTCTTCTAACCTCAAAAACATGATGACATTGCAAAGCAATCACTCAAGACTAGAGTCTTCAAATATTTCCACTAAAGCAAAAGGGCTGCTACCCAGGCAATTAAAATTTTAAAATGGCCTTCAAATCATATCAGAAGTATCTCCATTACAAAGGCAACAAACACGATTGGCAAAAGCCTAGTCAATTGTAATATAAAATTCTTCCTTCAACCATTACCTAAATTCAACTCAGTTAGATGTACACTTTTGGCAAACCATGATATTGGCCTTATATTGAATATTTTATATGGCAACAAAGATGATAAGATAAAAAAAATGAAAAACATTAAACAACAACCCCTCTGTTTCCTTTAATCCATCAAGTTTAAGGCTAACATCAATACTCAATTAATAAACATAAAAAATGCTATGTGTTTTCTACTTTTCTTACATAACAGCTGAAAGAGTGATTTTCTATTGAGATGTTGATATTTGAGGAACCTAGGTGCACATAAAATGGACCAGAGATGCAGTTTTTCACAAATAACTTGAAAAGTGCTCATACCTTCAATCTACAAATTGAAAGAACTTTGAGCATAGGACAGTTATGAAGCAATTTTATCAGCAATTCCGAGTCAACATGTGGAATTTCAAGGTCTAAATTACGTAAACAAGAAAATTCTGGAAAATCCAAAGTCGCAGCTGGAGTACGAAGCAAGCACTGTATACAGAAGATAACAAGATAGTAAATATAACACTTGAAACATAACATAATTCATCAAAATTGGAATAAAAAGTTACATCAAACATTATGTTCAATGGACAACGGAATTGCCAGAAGAATATTACCACTGTAGTGGAAAGTTTCAAGGCCAACAATTTTGTTTTTCTGAGTGCCTGGAGAAGCTCAAGTACCCAACCAACAGTCTTATCTTCTTGATCAATATCAACGTGAGCTTCTAACATATTGGGAAAATTGCCAAGCGTTACCCGTAAGCAAAAGTGCATAAATTGATATTCAGATATTCAAGAAATGGGGTGTCTATCTCAAGATGCTCAGTATCATTAAACCCCAGCAGGATAGGATGACGATGATTCTCTTTAAAGGTTAAACTCTTCAAGGAATGAGGCATATGGATAAAAGGTTTGTCAATATCTTCAACTGGAAATAAGTACAGTGAGCTTCAGATTTTCAAGAACTGGACAATCAGATAAAATGTCATCGAGGTTAACAAATGATATATCCAACTCTAGGTTCTTGAGGGATGGCAAATGGACATTTGGAATATAATATAAAGAAATAAAACGTCTTAAAACAAGGGATTCAAGGGAAGCACAATTCAATATCCATTCAAACAACTCGAAATTAGCATATCCAACGCATGAGCAGTAACTAGTAAGAATATTGCAATAAATTTTCATGAAATTTATCACTTTTATTAATTTGGTTTCTCATATTCTAATTTTATTATAGTGATTGTCAAAATTGAGCTTTAGGCACCATACTGATCTCTAGATCCCTTTCCGATGCTGAGTCGGCAGACACAGTGATGATGTGGCACTCCCTTGCTTCGCTGAACTAATGTGGCACACTTATTCGTCTTCTCCACTTCCACTAGTTGAATAGGTATTTATTTTATGGTTTTGTGCAATGCAGATTGCATCATACTATGGTTGGCCAGTATCTACTACACATTGCATTGCGGGAGCAATGGTGGGGTTTGGTGTAGCCTATTGAATGTAGACATATTGAAAAGCTTCAAGTAGTTGAGGATTCAGGTGAACAATGAAACATGAAATTTTAAAAGAGATTTAGTGTTCACAGTTTATTAGGCACACCACAAGAAAACATAAAGTTCTACAGAAAGCAAAGGTCAGAGTCTGTACCATCAGCATATACTGATTAGTCAGTCAACTGTAAGTTGGCATTTGTTGGAGCCCCTCGGTACTATAGACAATTCCTTGAAAATATGATCTTTGATCTTTTCCCCATAACTGGTATAAGTATGAATCATCATTCTCATTAAAACAAGGCCATTTTGTAGAATATATGCAACAAAAGCATGCTCTTCTAGAGAGTCTTCATATCCTCCAAATTCAAAAGTGTTCAAGTGTGATGTAACACAATTAGGAACACTGGTTGGCTGTAACATTGATTTCTGGTTCAAGGGAGGACCATGACCATGAAGTTCATTCTGACAAGAAGGAACAACTATGCTCAAAGGATGCAAGCAAATTACAAATAGACTATAAGGTTGAAAATCATACCTGAATAATGAGAACTTGAAGTTTATGACAACAATGAAGCAAGTCTAGTAGGAATCTAGATTTGAAAGATCCAAAACGAAGTTGCAAATGAAGCAAACAACCAAATTTGGGAAAGTCTATAGGTGGAGCACAAAGCAAGCTCTGTGTGTAAAAAATGTAACAAGATATCATAATTTAACAACGCTATAACAATAAATCCAGGGTGAAATCTGAATAATGATACTAATCATAATAAGCTGCATCTACTTAGCCACATTACCCCGGTTATTGAAGATCCCAACCTTAGTAATTTTGTTTTGCAGACTGCTTTGAGAAGCTCGGGTATCCAACCAATATGCTCATCCTCTTGATGACTCCAAATATCAAGATGTGCTTCCACCATGTTTGGAAAATCAGTAACCGAAAACCGGAGGTAACGACCCCATAACGAGACATGAAGGTACTCAAGAGATGGGGTCTCTATCTCCAAATGCTCAACAACTTCGCCATGATAGTCGTCTTGAAAAGTTAATCTCTTCAATGTACTAATAGGCACACGGACTGTAGGAAATTCAACCCGATCCAGGGTGAGCTTAAGAGTTTCAAGAACAGGACAGCAACCTAAAATCTTGTCTGCATTCACGTATTTGACATCCAACTCTAGGTTCTTGAGGGATGGCAAATGAACAGATTGAAGATCTTCATCTTCGATGGAAATATAACCTTTTAAACAGAGGGACACAAGTGAAGGGCAGGTGAAAATTCCACAAGGGACTCCATAATTCTCAAGAGAATACATCTGAGAGACAAACAGTTCTTGAAGGTAGGGTCCAGTGACAGCATTGATATAAGATCTAAAGTCATCCTCGCAAAGTACCTCACAGGAGAGGCGAAACTTCTTGATGTGGGGAAACCGGGATAGAGCCGCATTGATGAAAGCAATAAAACACTCATCCATTTCCTCTGCTGAACGTTCAGGGGTGCAAAAGGGACCATCATCGAGGTCCAATACTTGAAGCTCTTTCCAAAGGTGGCGCCACCGGCGAGAGAGGATGCTAGTGGCAACAGAATCTCTGGTTGGGAGGAACGAAAGGATGTAGCAGAGAAGCGAGTCCGGCATGGTGCTTATCATATCCATATTAATGGTTGTTGCTGTTTCTAGATTGTCTTCTTCTTCTTCTTCTTCTTCCATTTCCAGTTGCTCCGGAGGTTCAAAATAACTTTACTTCTTCGGAAAGCTTCATACAGGTTAGGCATAGAAAGATGCTGTCCGTTCTTTGTTCAGATCTTATTGTCTTAGACGAAATCAACTGATATAGTAAGATTTTGAAATTGAATTGGTCGATGTTCATGTCGTTGACTTGCAATTGTTCAGCTAACACGGTAAGGCCTCATACACCTTCAATGGTTGATTCGGTCTCTTACTTTCTTAGTTGATTTGTGTATAAAAAGAATATGATAAATTTAATAGACACAAGTTGAGTTTATAATTACATCTAATGGTGATAAATAATTTAACAAAATCATAGTTAAAAAAAAAGTATTTTCAATGAAAAACATAAAAATGTAAAAGATCTAAAATAGAAAAGATTTACACAAACATAAAAGAATATAAAATTTGGAGGGAACAAATGTTATGATAGCTATACAACAGTTAACTATGACGAATATCGTCTTAACAAAAATTTCCTTCACTATACAACTAACAACTAATCATCAGATGACAGGATGAACCTATACAACACTATCTCCTAAACTCTTACTACAATATGAGGCCAGAAAAACAAAAGGGAAAAAGGAGAGCGAGAGAGATTCAAAATAATATTTGTGCATCATAATTCCTATGATTCAATTAAGATGCTTGAAATAAAGAAATTATTAGGTACCAACCACCAGAAGAGAGAGAGAATTATGATTCAATTTATTAGTACTTTTACGGTAAAAAAAAATAGCCTGGTGCACAAACATCCTATATTGACTTAAGGTTTGATTACATATAGAGCCATATGAACATACTTTGGCATGTTGTCGTTGCAGTGTATGAGATTGGTGATGTTCCAGAAATAGTTGGTTGTAAGCGCCATTCTTTTTGGTAAGTTGGAAGCACAAAAGAGAACTAGAAAAGCAAGATTGAAGCGTTGATGAATCAAAATCATGGAGGTGGAAAAGGAGAAATAGCAAAGTTGGAGACTCGAAAAAGAAAATGGAAGTGGGAAAAAGAATAGTAGTATATGAAATTAAACTCAGAGACGGAGAGATTGAAAAAAGGAATACGAACGTCTGAGGACATGGAGAGATATCATAGTGACAGTGGTGAGAAGAAAATGATCGGGATAAAATAGAATTTTTAATGGTGAAAACTCTCGTGCATTGTCTTTATGTGAAGTTGATAGTCAAAAACCGTTAGATGATTTAATAAATTTGACTAAATTATCATCTAATGGTTTTCGATTATCACTTTTACATGAGTTCTCACTATTTTTAATATTTTCTTTTGCTTTGTATTTGTATATTTTAAATCAAACAAAACGCACCCTAAGAACAAGTCTTTAAACCATTCCATTAACGCAAAATATCCAACAAAAGAGTAATGCCAAATCACTCATATTTTTCTTCAACAAAAGAGTAACGCCAAATCTAGTTTTGATATAACAAATACTGCATAATTGTAATGTCAAAGAACTAACTATATTCAGTCCATTTAATGGATTCCATAGCCAAAAAATAAATTTCTCCAACTCACAGAATATCCTTGTGAATGGCTATTTACATATTTTACACTGCACAATAATATATATCAAAGGAGGAAATTATGCTATTCTTAATGCAACAACAACGATTATACTCCTAAATAATTTTCTTTTGCCGAACCTTCACTCAAGTTTAAGTTGGCAAATGCTTGAGCCAATTGGGACAACAGACAATTTTTTGAGAATATGATCTTTTATCTCTTGATCAGTAAAAGTCCTAGTATGAATTGTTACTGTCTTCAAAACAAGTCCTCTTTCTATAACATATGCAATGAATTCATGCTCCTCTTCCAAGTCTTCATAATCTCTAAACTCAATAATGCTCAGGTGTGATACAACACAACTTGGAACACTCACCGGTTGTGTCCAACTGCTAGGTTCAACAGGTTCCCCATACAAGCAACCGTAACTTACCGACTGAAAAGCGAAAACAGGGACAAGATTTCTCAAAGGATGCAACCAAATAACAGCTAGAGAAGAGAAAAAACAAAAATAATGAATTTAATTAAGTAATCATACCTCACATGCATGAATTAAGAGAGCTTCAAGCTTGCAACAACAGTGAAGCAAGTCTATTAGCACTCTGGAGTTGAAAAATTCAAAACCAATTTGCAGCCTAACCAAACAGCAGAATTGGGGAAACTCTAGAGATGGAACACAAATCAAACACTGCACATAAAATTCAATAAGATATTAATTTTAGGTGATACTAACAAGAAGATACCTTCATGTTAAGATGATAATTGAGAATCGTTAGACGGTTTGAGAACCGTTGGACGATCAAACCGTCTAACAGTTCTTAACAATAGCCTTCACACAAAGACAACTTCATGTGAGTAGTCGACTTAGTTTTAACACATAAGCAGTTAAGCACAACGATATCAATTTCATCATTCCTTAAGCATTACCGCGGTTGTTGAAGCTTGCAAGGCAAGAAATTTTGTTCCGCAGACTGCATTGAGAAGCTTGGGCATCCAATCAATATGCATATCATCAAAACAAATATTCAGACATGCTTCAACCAGATTCGGATAAGTCCTAACCGAAATCTGCGAGTAACAAGCTACTAAAGCAATATCAAGGTACTCAAGAGATGGCGTGTGTATCTCAAGATGATCAACCGTCGAATCGCAAGCTTCGCTCTCGAGAGTTAATCTCTTCAAAGAACGAGGCACGTGGATTTCATTTGGATCAATGCCACCGGAATTAAAGAATATAAAGACCTTGAGAGTTTCAAGCGCAGGGCAGAGGGATAAAAGCTTGTCAAGTTCAGTAGAGATTATTTCCAAGTCTAAGTTCTTGAGAGATGGCAACTGAAGAGATTTAAGATTATCAAAAGAAACAATGATATCACCTTTCAAGACGAGTGAGACCAGTGAGGGGCAAGAGAAAACACTGTAAGGTAACGTGTAAAAGGAGCCACTGGTGTTCCAAAGAGAGAGGTACAGTTCTTGGAGGTGAGGCTCGGAAGTAACGGCGTCGATCCAAAATGAGAGGGTACAGGAGTAATTTCGCACCTCACCCTCGAGGCGGAACTTCTGGATGCGACGAACTTGAACCTGGTGTAGAACCTCGTTGACGAAATCAACGAAGCGATCTTCTACGTGGTCTCGTGAAAGTTCAGGGGTGTTAAAGGAGTAACCGTCAAGGTTGAGGACATGGAGGTGCTTCCAGAGGTGGCGCCACCTGCGGGAGAGGACGCTGGTGGCTATGGATGTTCTGGTTGGGAGGAAGGAGAGGATGTGGCAGAGGATCGAGTCCGGTAGGGTGCTGATGCTTGTCGATGTTTCTGACTTGTCGTCTTCTGGCTCCATGTTAGGTGCTGTGGAGTGTCGCCGATGACGGTGGTGGGCTGAGCAGAGAGTGACGATGGAGTGTGTGGTCGGTAACTAACTAAATACGAGTTTAAGAAAGAAAAAAAAAAGTGGCTGATGCTACAGTGCTACTCTACCATTTCCGGAAGGGAAATAGTGCCATAGTGGTGTTAACAAAAAACAAAATTACAATTATACCCACGCATAAAAAAACAATTAGATGCATGAAATATTAGGGGAAAAAAAGAATGATTTTACAAGAGAGAAATGCTAAGAACAAATCCTTTTTATTAATATTAGCCAACATTTTGAACTAAACTTTGATTTTTAACTAAGAAAGTATAGGGAGCCAAATAGAGGTTTAAGGAATATTAGAGATATAACCATTAGTGTTATCTTTTTTTATTAGTATAAGCTTCTGGAATGAATGATATCATGATATGGTATTAGAATTCTAGATCCAAAAGGTCAAGAGTTTGATTCTTGATTCTTGGTAAATCCCAAAATCAACTTAAGCTTTAGGGGATTCTTTTAACTATTAAAATTTAAAAATTAAAACTCACAATTTAATACTTGAAATTTTAGAATATTAATAAAAATAATAAATTTTATTAATTATATACAAATATTTTTTTATAAAATAACATAGACAATAAAAATACTATAAAAATGTAGATATATGAAAAAAAGTGTATGTGAGAATTTTATTTTTATAATTAGCAAAACAGTTTTATTTTTATTTAAAATGAAAAGATAAAAACTCGTCTGCAGTTAGCGCCCGTGTTGAATGCCCTTCGAAAGTAGCTTTGCATCTTTACAAGGGATTTATACAAGCATGCTTTTATAAGTTTTTTCTACTTTAATAATCTTATTGATACTAAATATTTGCAGACCAGCATTAGAAGATCCTCAAATCACATCACATTTGACAACTAAAAAATCAAAGCTATGCCAAATTCAGTCTGCTATATTATGCTGAAAAATTCTACCCTCCAATTACTGATAATTCATGTAACCATTGATGCAAAAGAAGCATATAGTTCAGCAGAGAGCCGAGAGCATACAAAAACAAAGTCCTTATCACAGGTGAATGCTGATCAGTTAGTTTATTTCAACTCGGCCTAGAGCCCTTTGTATTTCAGATAATGTCTCGTTGTCTTAATAATATTTAGCATGAATTCTCATTGTCTTTAAAACAAATCCTCTTTGTAAAATATAGAGAAAACATGGTTCTAAAACAAAATTCAGCGATTTTGAAGACAAAAAAATTTTAGGGAATTGTCGGCCAAAACCATAATAACTAAAATGGTACTTAAATTTGCATGTTCATCTTATAAGTGCTGCACTCTTTATTAATTAAATAAATCTTAACTCTTCATTTATTATTCATTTATTATTTTATATGAATAACTCAGATTTACAATTTAAAATTTAAAACTTAAAATTTAAAATTTAAAATTCAAAATTTTAAAGTTTAAAATATAACATTTAAAATTTATTGTTCAAAGTATAAAATTTAGAATTTAAAATTTAAACTTTAAAATTAAAGGTGAGCATCATTAGCAAATTTCCCCAAGTCTTTCATCAAAAGAAATTCCCCTAAGTCTCAAAGGCAATTAGACTATAGGTTGAAGTGCCTACTTTTGCAAGCCCAAGGGATCATACAAGACAATACAAGTTTAGACAGCTTTCCCATAGAAGAAATCAAGAAAAAGACAAGGAAATACTTTTTGGATGCAAGGCAAAATGAAGGGCATGCAACTGTAAGTCAGCACCCCTTTCATTATTCATTGCAGAATGCAGAGAGGAGATACTTTTTGGATGTTGTTAGCCTTTTGGATAAGCAAGTGCAGGACATGAAGTTAATGACTAATGAAATAAGAAGATTGGAAGGTAATTTGGAAATTTTATATAGTAGGCTTGGACAAAGAATTTCCAATTCTATGAATTCTGAAGGCATTTGCATATGTTTTTTCAGAATACATGTGGTTGGGTCATTGGTGAAATTGTGTGAATATATTCCCTGCTAGAGTGCAACTTTGCATTTATGATACTGATGATTTGGCTTATGGATGATGAACAAGAGAATTAATGAATCATATGGTACTAGGACATTAGTATTTAAACTGGACTTTGAGCTTCATGGCTGTATCAGGAAGTTCATTTTTTCGCTTCTTGAAAATGATGGTGGCTTTGCATGTCAGAAATTCTACATACATACAAGAAAGAGACAAGGAAATACATACATACTTCAACATTATCAAATCCAACCATCAAGAATGGAACTGGTTCTGTTTGCCAATCCCCTTAGATCATACATTCCTACCAAACTATTTAGAAAGACAGGTATTCGAAAAAACAAATAACTGATAGAGCAACAAAGTCCTTACCAAAGGTAAATGCTGATCAGTTAGTGTACTTCAAGTCGGCACATGCTAGAACCCCTTTGTATTTCAGATAATGCCATGTAACGTCGACGTTTTAAGTCTAGGTTATCATATTTAGCATGAATTCTCATTGTCTTTAAAACAAGTCCTTTCTGTAAAATATATGCAGTAAATTCATGCTCCTCTGGAGTGTCTTGATATCCTCGATATTCAACAGTGTTCAAGTGTGATACAATACAGTTAGGAACGCTAAGTGGCTGTGTCCAATCATTGCGTTTATGGGAGTTTCGGTAAGACTTGCGCAAATGATCATCAATGAACTGAAAACAAGGAACAAGTCAAGTCAAAGACGCAAACAAATTGCAAATAGACAAAAAGTTGAAGTGATGGGATCAACCAAACCTCAGATGTATAAATTTTTAGAGTTTGAAGCTTAGGACAATTGCGAAGCAAGTCTATTAGAAGCGTACTGTTGAAACCATAAAAATCAAGTTGCAGCTGAATCAAATTGCAAAAGTCGGGAAGGTTTAGAACTGGTGCACGAATCAAGCACTGCGTGCAAAAGATCATTGGATATTAGTTTCAACACATGACTAAAACCATAATAAATTCATCGTTTGTTAAGCAAATCACCTCGATTGTTGAAACTTGCAGCCACAAGAATTTTGTTTTGCAAAGTGCCCGAAGGAGCTTAGGAACCCAAGCAACATGCCTAGGCTTAACAAAAATATCTAGACATGCTTTCTTGATGTTGGGATAATCACAAACCAAAATCTGTTTGTAACAACCCCATAAACTGATACGTAGGTATTAAAGAGATGGAGTGTTTACCTCAAAAAGCTCAAGTGTCACATTTTCGTAATGTGAATATTGTTCCTGCAAAATGCTAGTAAATTAAAAATCAGAGATTAAGTCATTTGATAAGGTCATATAACATCACAATAATAATAATATCAGTGACCTCAAAGGTTAAACTCTTCAAGGGACGAGGCATGTGGATTGCTTCAGAATCGAAATCAGTGTCATCAGTCCTGAAGTTAAGAGTTTCAAGAACTGGGCAACCAGATAGAAGCACATCGAGGTTCAGATGGTTGATATGCAGCTCTAGGTTCTTGAGGGATGGGAAAATAGTTTTACTGGCAGTGGGATCAGAATAATCCAGCAAAATATTCATATTACCGTCCAAAACGAGCGACACGAGCGACTTGTTATATAAAAGGAAAGCATCCCAGTTATAAATCCGCCCATCGGTCCTCAGAGAGAAATAGAGTTCACTAACGTTTCTGATGAAGTAATCAATCCAATCAAGAAGGTCTCTATACCAATTTCCACCCACCCAGCAAGAGAGGCGGAACTTACGGATGGGGGCCAGAAGCGGCTCAAACTCATAGAGAAGATTAAGAAAGCGCCCTTTTGGCTTTTGCTTCATCATGTGAACGTTCAGGGGTGAAAAGGAAATCATCGTTGAGGTCCAAGACATGGACTTTCTTCCAGAGGTAGCGCCACCTGCGAGAGAGCACGCTGGTGGCCACGGACGTTCTGGTTGGAAGGAATGAGAGGATGTTGCACAGGATTTCATCCGGCAGCCTGCTGATAAGGTCCCTATCAACTGCTGCTTTCATTTGCTTCCGCCGTTTCCCCATTTTGAGGCTGAGGGAGACAGCAGAGGAAGTGGCTAGGGTATTGTGGGATTCAACTATTCAAGTGTGTCAAACATTTGTTTTTGAAACAAAAAAATGGGATAAATATTAAGTACAAACCCTGGATCTGACACGTGTCCCCATCAATTGTTAAAGTGTTCGTTAACAATAATAAAAATCTTCATTCTTTAACACATCATCTGCTCTGTTGACATTTGGAATATTTGTCAGCAAAGTCCTAAAAAATTATCTGCATCTAGTTTGCTTGGGATGTGAAACAAATTCAAAGGCAAGTATATGAGTCAGTAACTTTTGTGATTTGTAGCCATCAAAATAGTTATCAATGATGATTTTAATGGTGTGAAATTTGTGTGAAATTTTATCCAATGGCTCACTTTTTTTTTACTGGTTACATGCTGGCCAGAATTTAACAAAGTTACTGGCCCTAAACTTTTCCATTGCAGAATGGGTTGATCAATGGTTCCTTAAACAACAATCCTTATAACTACGTTTGCTTATAAGGATAGAACATTAAAATAAAAATATTAAAATATAAAATTATATTTGATAAATAAAATATAAATAAAAATATTATATTTAAAAATATTAAATTAATATTTTTGTATTTATAAACATTAATAAAAAATATAATTTATTTTTTATTAATTTTTAAATAAAAAATAAAAATAAATTAAATTTTTATAATTTGTTGAAATTGAATCCTTCATGTTATTTGTAAGATAAGAGTACAATTGTAAATTGTGATATATGCGTAGAGTTGTTACTTTTCATTAAAATGTCTTGAATTAATTGCAACTTACTAAGGGTACTTTATGACAAAATTGTTTTCCTCTATCTACCTGGCACCTGCTGTAGCAGCAAGCAAGAAAATAAAAAAGAATTTATAAAATAAATATGTTACTTAGATTAAAAGGTGACATTCCTGTTGCTGAATATTATCAACACGAAACTCTTCAAATTAAATAACCAATTTGAAAAAAGATGCAAAGTCAATTAGACTACTTCGCACTCTAAACAGATTTTTGAACCAATAAGGAAAGAATGATTTTGATTCGCAAGCACAGCAAAAAGCTTCCATATTATGAAATCCCAATTATACCAAATTTTCTAGAGAAATTAAACGCATTAACATCATTCTTTTCTTTCTTTTTCTTTTTCTTTTTCTTTTTTGGTCGTGAACATCATTCTTTTCAACTAGAAAACATGGCATTGCAAAACAATCACTAAAGACTAGAGTCTTCAAACATTCCAATTGAAGAAAAACGTACTGCAATGGACTTGGAGGTGCTTCCAGAGGTGGCGCCACCTGCGGGAGAGGACGCTGGTGGCCATGGATGTTCTGGTATGGAGGAAGGAGAGGATGTGGCAGAGGATCGAGTCCGGTAGGGTGCTGATGGTTGTCGATGTTTCTGGCTCCATGTTAGGTGCTGTGGAGTGTTGCCGATGACGGTGGTGGGCTGAGGAGAGAGTGACGATGGAGTCTGTGGTTGGTAACTAACTATTAACTAACTACAACGAGTTTAAGGGAAAAAAAAAATAGTGGCTGATGCTATCTACCATTTCCGAAAGGGAAATAGTGCCATAGTGGTGTTAACAAAAAAAAATTACAATTATATATCCATTGATGCTTGTATAAATCCATCGATAATTGTAATTTTTTTTTACAAGCATGCTTTTATAACTTTTTTCTACTTTAATAATCTTATTGATACTAAATATTTGCAGACCAGCACTATAAGATCCTCAAATCACATCACATTTGCCTCCAAAACTAAAAAATCAAAGTTTTGCCAAATTCAGTCTGCTATATTATGCTGAAAAATTCTACCCTCAAATAACTACCGAGATTCAACACATCAATGGTTTTTTTTTTTTTTTTTTTTCAGATCATGGCATTATTGTCTTGGTCTACAATTTATATAAATTATTTTTACAGCACCAAGTTATCTAACTGTAAAAGCTAAGTATGCACAGTACAGTTTCATGATTTATTTTTTACAATGTAGCAACGGCTAGTAGTCTTAAGTGTAGGGTTGCTATCAATCTAGTTCTCCAAAAAGTAAAATCAATAGTTTATGCACATTGTAAGAGCAAAGGAAATACATACATACTTCAACATTATCAAATCCAACCACCAAGAATGGAACTGTCTGTTTGCCAATTCCCTTAGATCATACATTCATAGCAAACTATTTAGAATTTGTGACAGGTATTGGAAAAAACAAATTACTGATAGTTCATGTAACCATTGATGCAAAAGAAGCATATAGTTCAGCAAAGAGCCGAGAGCATAGAGCAACAAAGTCCTTACCACAGGTGAATGCTAATCAGTTAGTCTATTTCAAGTCGGCACATGTTAGAGCCCCTTTGTATTTCAGATAATGCCTGGGAAATTTCCCATTTTAAGTAGTGGGGGCAATAATATTTAGCATGAATTCTCATTGTCTTTAAAACAAGTCCTCTTTGTAAAATATATGCAGTAAATTCATGCTCCTCTGGAGTGTTCTGATAGCCTCGATATTCAACTGTGTTCAAGTGTGATACAATACAGTTAGGAACGCTACTTGGCTGTCTCCAACCGTTGCGTTTATGGGGATTTAAGTAAGACAAGTAAAAATAATCTTCACCGTCAAGGGACTGAAAACAAGAAACAAGTCAAAGTCAAAAGATGCAAACAAATTGCAAATAGACAAAAAGTTGATGTTATGTGATCGATCATACCCCCAATACATAAATTTTTAGAGCTTGAAGCTTAGGACAATGGTGAAGCAAGTCTATTAGAAGTTTAGCCTTGAAATCTTCAAAATCGAGTTGCAGCTGAATCAAATTGCAAAAATCGGGAATGTCTAGAACTGGTGCAGGAAGCAAGCACTGTGTAAAAAGATAAATGGATATTAATTCAACACATAACCGAAACCATAAATTTATCGTTTCGTTAAGCAAATCACCTGGATTGTTGAAACTTTCAGCCACAAGAATTTTGTTTTGCAAAGTGCACCGAGGAGCTTAGGAACCCAAGCAACATTCCTACGCTTAGGCCAAATGTCTAGACACGCTTTCTTGATGTTGGTATAATCACAAACCAAAATCCGTTTGTAATCACAACGTAATTCGAGATGTAGGTATTCAAGAGATGGAGTGTCTAACTGAAGACGCTTAAGTGTCACAACTTCGGAATAGTGATATCGCTCCTGCAAAACGTTAGCAAATTAAAAATCAGAGGCTAAGTCATGTGATAAGGCCATATCACATCAATAATAATAAGTTAATAACAACCACCTCAAAGGTTAAACTCTTCAAGGTACGAGGCATGTGAATTGCTTCAAGATCGAAATCAGCCTCACGAGTCGTGAACTTAATTAAAGTGACCCGAAGAGTTTCAAGAGCCGGGCAGCCAGAAAGAAAGACATCGAGGTTCAGATAGTCGATATGCAGCTCTAGATTCTTGAGGGATGGCAAAAACAGCTTACCATCCAGATTCACATCGTCAAAAATAATATTAATATTACCGTCCAAAACGAGCGACACGAGCGAAGTGCTATAGATATACTCAAAATGCAAGGTGTAAGTCATCCTATTGGTGGTCCTCGTAGAAAAATACAGTTCCCTAACTCCCTCACTGACAGAACCAATCCACTCAAAAAGTCTTCTATACCCATAGTCATCCGCCCGGCAAGAGAGTCGGACCTTACGGAGAGGGTTGAAACCCGACACAACCTTTTCGAGAAAATTAATAAAGCACTCTTCTGCTTCCTCATCTGAACGGTCATGGGTGTAAAGGAAATCATCGTTGAGGTCCAACACTTGGACTTTCTCCCAGAGGTAGCGCCACCTGCGAGAGAGCACGCTGGTGGCCATGGACGTTCTGGTTGGAAGGAATGAGAGGATGTGGCACAGGATTTCATCCGGCAGGCTGCTGATAACGTCCCTATCAACTGCTGCTTTCCTTTGCTTCCGCCGTTTCCCCATTTTGACAGCAGAGGAGGTGGCTAGGAATTGTGGGATACAACAAGTGTGTCAAACAATTTCTTTTGACCAAAAAAAAAAAATGGGATAAATAAAAACAAGCTCAATATTTCAGTAGAGTTTCCAAAACCTGCACAGAATACGGGTTTGGGAGGGAAACCGCGAATCTGACCCGTGTTTCCTCAATAGTAAGATTGTAAAAGAATTAATGATAAAATTGTGAAAGAATAAGAATAAAAAAAAATGAAAAAATTTTGATAGATTGAATTATAAAGAAAAAATTAAATATATATAAGATTTGTTTGGGTGAGTTTCTAAGAAAAGATCTTTTTTTTGAGTTATTTTTTTTTAAAAGATCTTATGGAAAAGTAAAAAGATATAACAAGATATTTTTAAAAGATTTTTTTTTTTGAGTTATCTTTTTTTAAAAGATCTTATAGAAAAGAAAAAAATTACTTTTATATTTGGGTATCTCATGTAAAAAGATATTTTTATTTATCAATTATGTTTGGATATAACAATATAAAAGTACTTATTTATTTATTTATTACATGAAAAACATCTTTTTTTTAAGAAAAAAAGACATTTTAAAAAAAGATGTAAATTACAATTTTTAAAAAAAAGATGTTTTTTTTATTTTTCTAGTGCTTTTACTTTTACTACTCGAAATTTGCCAAACACGCTAAAAAATAAAAAAAAGATATTTTTTATTAAAAAATTTTTTTTTATTAAAATAATAGCACCCAAACAAGCACGTAGAGTATTGCTTAAGAAAGATAAAAGTAAAAATAAAATAAGATGAGAAAATAACATAAAGATATAATAAAAATTAAAATTATAATTGAATTTATGAATTTTGTTAGGTTAAATTTGTGGGTCACAACATGTTTTTTATTCTTGTCATGAGTTAAGGTGAAAGAATAGTTTAATATTTATTTTTATATTTTTATTTAAAAAATTAATAAAAATTATAGATGTTTTAGAAGGAGATGTTTTGTCATGTGATGATACACAACTATTGATTTGTAAAAGTATTTCTGTGCGTATAAAATAAGCTTGATCTTGGAGACCGAGATCTTAATTACGAAGTTCAATTCTTGGATGCTATCAATGGCTATCAAAAAGGTGACATTCCTGGTGCTTAACGATGGTTAATTATGATTTTGATTATTTTTATGTTTAAAATTATTCTTTAAACATTAAATTTTATTTTAAAATTATATTTTTTATTTTTTTAGACAAAAAAATCCTCGTCTTCCAAACACATAACTTGTGGGTTGTGGGTCTTAATCCCTACATTCGGAGCTCCATTCGTCACAATAAAACCATGACTCTGCCAATGCCAACATCATCGATTTGATTTCGCAATTGTAGCGAGGAGGAGGATCGGAATCTACATAACACATGATGTCTACACTGTTTCAGGACCCATTCGGCAGTGCCGTCGACATCGTCGTCATAGAGCATCTGGATGGCACCTTCAAGTCTTCTCCTTGGTACGTCCATTCCAAGGCGTTCTCAAGGCAAGGGAGAAGATTATTGACACCAATATCAATGGCATCGACGGTGATTTACTCAGAGAAGTAGATGTTGAATACGGTGATGAAAATGATGATAACCGTTCCTGTCATCTCAATGGCATGCAAATACAAGAATGTCTTAGGCCCAAAAGCTGCAACTATGATTCAGAAAATAGAAATGGGAATGCTGGGGCAAGGTCTGGCGGCTCGTTTCTTGGCTGTGTTTGGGCGAAAGTCAATAGAAAAAAGTGAAGGTGTGTCAAAATAAATTATTTAGAATATATACTCATTTTGGTTCTCAAAGAAATTTTAGATTGGACATTTTAGTTCCTAACTAAAATTAATTACTCGATTGGTCCCTAACAATTAATTCTGTCAGTCATTTAGGTCCTTTATTCCGTTAACTATAACGGAGGACAAAATAGTCCCTGACAACTCTAACAGGAGACAAAATGGTCCCTGATCTCCTCTGTTCGGAAACGACACTGTTCTCTCACAATTTCCATCATATCTCGTATAACACTAACAGTTTAACACTGTAACTTCAAACTACACAATGCACACTTTATAAATTTAATGTTCATAAGAAAAAAAATCCTCAACTTGTTATCAACCAATTCATACTCAGGAAACTAAGGCCTATGTCTCTCAACTAGTTGTCGTCTTCGATTGATCCCATGAATTTAGATAGCAAGTCTAATTTGTTAAGACTCGTCGTCGTCGTTGCCATCTCCCTCCTCCTCTGCCCTAACATCTCCATGACCACATTGTCCACCACTCCGATCGCTTCCCTCAACTTCTTCTCCGAACCAATGTTCAGTAATCGCTTCAGTTTCCATATGAGCGGCAACGACGACATTGCTCGTTGTAATAGCTTGGATGAGATGTCGAAGCTATCTGCCAACTTGAACTCCGAAAAAGAAGGAATAAAACACTCGGTGTTTATTTCAAATGAGAATTTGCATATGATGTTAAAGGAAAATCTTCTCATGATGTTTTAATGTCGAACAATCTATATTGCTTGCCGGAAAGTGGAGAAAGGGGTGCCCTTGGAGTAGTTGTAGAACTTGGTCTTGAGGATGTCGTGGATGTTGTCGGAGTTGGAGGTGATATTATCAAAGACGTGGAAGTGGATGCTTTTGGTGGGTGAAGTATAGAGGAGATGGATGTACTAGTCACAAAGATTTAGGAAAGTGTGTGGTTCATGACATGTTGAGGTAGATGCAACACGTGTGACAATTACACCATGGCTTAGAGCTAAAGAGGAGGAAGGAAAAGATAGAAAAGAAGACTGTGAAGGTAAAGAAAGAGAGTATGAATGTTAGGGTTATGCGAGATGTGATAAAAATTGGGGAAGAACAGTGACATTTTCGAATAAAATGATCAGAAATCATTTTGTCCCTTGTTAGAGTTGTCAGGGATCATTTTGTCCCATGTTAGAGTTTTTAGGGACCATTTTGTCTTCCGTTCGAGTTGACGAACTAAAGACCCAAGTGACTGACGGAATTAATTGTTAAAGACCAATTAAGTAATTAATTTTAGTTGGAGACTAAAATGTCTAATTTGAAATTCTTTAAGGATCAAAATGGGTATATACTCAATTATTTATTGTAAAGGTTGTTGATGGTGTTATTAGAAGTGACGGGGCTGGGAGTGGTTTGGGAAGATTGGGGTTTTTTGATGTTGAGGACTGAGGAGAGGTTATAGTTGGGGCTAACGGGCACGGATTGGTTGTAAGTTGAGAACGAACAAAGAACATTGTGTTGAGGAGACGAGGGCTAAAAAATAGGGAGAGGATGGTTCTGAGACAAAATTCAACGTCGCACACGATTTTGGAGGCCACAAAAAAAAAAAAACTTTAGAAACTATTTTGATTTTCGACTAAAATCACACGAATATCCTTATCATTTATGGTGAAAACTCAAGTGTAGTCAAGAAAGTTAATAACTCTAATAGATAAAAATTTAGTTAAATTAATCAAATTATTTAACCATTTTTAACTATCAACTTCACCTAAAATTAACTATACCTAAATTTTTACCATCCTTTATAAATACAAAACTCTTCAAATTGAATAATCAATTTGGAGAAAATTGAATGTTCATCTTTAAAAGCTCTTTTATTAAATCAGTTGTATTGCATTTTTTATTAATTAAATAAATATTAACTCTTCCTTTATTATATTTTATATTAATAACTGAGATTTATAATTTAAAATTTAAAATTTAAAATTTAGAGCTTAACATTTACGATTCAAAATTTTGAAGTTTAAAATTTAACATATAAAATTTATTGTTCAAAGTATAGAATTTAGAATTTAAACTTTAAAATTCAAGTTGAGCGACATTAGCAAATTTCCCCAAGTCTTTCATCAAAAAATATTTCCCCAAGTTTCAAAGGCAATTAGCCTATTGGTTGAAGTGCCTACTTTTGCAAGCCCATGGGGTCATACAAGACAATACAAGTTTTTTTTTTTTTTAAAACAAAGGAAGCTCAACACATTAAAATGGAGCAAACAAACAAAATAAACATAAAGACCTACTAACAAAACCCATCCCTTGCCATCTCCAGCATGTCATCAGCCTCCCACAGGATCACCACCATGCCATTCTGTGTAGCTCAACACTGTTCTTGTGTGAATTATCTCAATACTTACTCTTTTATTGTGGAATATTCTAGCATTACGTTCTAATCAGATGTTCCAAATCACAGCAAAAAACGCTATCATCAACAACTTCTGTCCTTGTTGCCTACTGTGCATGCCACACCAGCTCTCAAATAGTTCTTTAATGGTTCCCGGAATTATCCATTCTCTACTCAGAGACCTCAACCACTTGCACCACACTTGCCAAGTTACCTTACACCGAAGAAATAAATGCTCAACAGATTCTGCTTCCTTGGAACACAGCACACAACTACTATCACTCTGAATGTGAACTCCTAATTTAGTCAACCTCTCCTTGGTGTTGACTCGACCAACTAGCACAAACCACCCAAACAACTCAATTCTCGGAGGTACGAAACCTTTCCAAAGAGAACTCGTGAAGCTAAAGCTCGTGATCTCAGCCGACAGCATCTCCGATTGTATGGTCTGTATCACAGATCTAGTAGAGAAAACACATTTATTTTCAAACTTCCACACCACATTGTCCTCCCGACCAGATGACAGCTTTACTGGTCTTAACCTCTCATGTAGCTGATGGACAAGCTCCAGCTCCCATTGGAACAACTCCATTCTCTATTGAAAATTCCATATCCATTCTATTCCATCCCAAAAACCACAATTCCCAATGACAACACCTTGCTGACTTGAAATAGAGTAGAGCCTTGGAAACAGGAGCGTTGTGTTTTTCAGCACTGCATCACCAACCCCCAAACCCCCCGCCTTTTTTGGAGCCTGGACTAGCTCCCACTTGACCAGAGGTAAACCATAGTTACCGTCCTCCTTGCACCACATAAAGTTCCTTTGTAGAGCAATCAACTTGTCCGCCACCGCCTTCGACATTTTGTACAGGCTTAGATAATATATGGGGAGGCTGTTCAGGACCGATTTGATAAGGACAAGCTTACCTGCTTTATTCAAAACCTTCGCTTTCCATAAGCTAAGCTTCTGCTCCACCTTGTCAATAATTGGTTTCCAAGTCTTCACCAGGCGCGGGTGCGCTCCAAGAGAGATCCCCAAGTATCTAACCGGTAGAGCGGCTTGCTGGCATCCCAGTAGTCCACACGCATGATCAATCCATCCTTACTCACAGTTCACCGATATCAGATTCGATTTATCAAAATTGATACTCAGCCCAGACATCAACTCAAAGCACCTCAATAATCTCTTATAGTTTACAACTATTTCAGTCTCCGACGGACAGAATAAAATGGTGTCATCCGCAAATTGTAAGTGTGATAGTTTAGACAACTTTCCCATAGAAGAAATCAAGAAAGAGACAAGGAAATACATACATACTTCAACATTTCAAATCCAACCACCAAGAATGGAACTGGTTCTGTTTGCCAATCCCCATAGATCATACATTCCTACCAAACTATTTAGAATTTGTCACAGGTATTCGAAAAAACAAATAACTGACAAATCCATGTAAACATTGATGCAAAAGAAGCATATAGTTCCGTATACATAAATAAATGCAGCTTTAATACAGTCAACCGCAGAGAGCCGAGAGCATAGAGCAACAAAGTCCTTACCACAGGTAAATGCTGATCAGTTAGTCTACTTCAACTCGGCACATGCTAGAGCCCCTTTGTATTTTAGATAATGCCTTGAAAACTTCACCTTTTAAGGGTAGGTCACAATATTTAGCATGAATTCTCATTGTCTTTAAAACAAGTCCTTTTTGTAAAATATATGCAGTAAATTCATGCTCCTCTGGAGTGTTTCGATATCCTCGATATTCAACAGTGCTCAAGTCTGATACAATACAGTTAGGAACGCTAAGTGGCTGTGTCCAATCATTGCGTTTATGGGAGTTTAGGTAAGAGTAAGACCCGTACCAATAATCAAGAACGAACTGAAAACAAGGAACAAGTAAAGTCAAAGGATGCAAACAAATTGCAAATAGACAAAAAGTTGAAGTGATGGGATCAACGATACCTCAGATATATTAATTTTTAGAGCTTGAAGCTTAGGACAATTGTGAAGCAAGTCTATTAGAAGCCTACTCTTGAAACTATAAAAATCAAGTTGCAGCTGAATCAAATTGCAAAAGTCGGGAAGGTCTAGAACTGGCGCACGAATCAAGCACTGCGTGCAAAAGATCATTGGATATTAATTTCAACACATGACTAAAAGCATAATAAATTCATCGTTTTGTTAAGCAAATCACCTGGATTGTTGAAACTTGCAGCCACAAGAATTTTGTTTTGCAAAGTGCCCGGAGGAGCTTAGGAACCCAAGCAACATGCCTAGGCTTATGATAAATATCTAGACATGCTTTGTTGATGTTGGGATAATCACAAACCAAAATCTGTTTGTAACAACCCCGTAATTTGAGACGTAGGTATTCAAGAGATGAAGTGTTTACCTCAAGAAGCTCAAGTGTCACATTTTCGGAATGTGAATATTGTTCCTGCAAAATGCTAGTAAATTAAAAATCAGAGACTAAGTCATGTGATAAGGCCATATTACATCACAATAATAATAATAATAATAATAATAATAATAATAACAGTGACCTCAAAGGTTAAACTCTTCAGGGGACGAGGCATGTGGATTGCTTCAGGATCGAAATTAATTAAAGTGACCCTAAGAGTTTAAAGAGCTGGGCAACCAGATAGTAACACATTGAGGTCCACATAGTTGACATGCAGCTCTAGGTTCTTGAGGGATGGGAAAATACTTTCACTGTGAGTGGGATCAAAATCTTCCAGAGAAATATTAATATTACCGTCCAAAACGAGCGACACGAGCGAAGTGCTATAGAAAGGTTCATGCAAGTCATGACTCTCCCCATCGGTCCTCATAGAGAAATGGAGTTCACTAACCCTTGTGATGACGTAATCAATCCAATCAAAACGGTCATTATACCCATAGTCACCCACCCGGCAAGAGAGGTGGAACTTACGGATGGGGCGCCGAAGCAGCTCAAACTTATTGAGAAAAATAAGAAAGCGCTCTTGTGCTTCCTTATGTGAACGTTCAGGGGTGTAAAGGAAATCATCGTTGAGGTCCAAGACATGGACTTTCTTCCAGAGGTAGCGCCACCTGCGAGAGAGGACGCTGGTGGCCACGGACGTTCTGGTTGGAAGGAATGAGAGGATGTTGCACAGGATTTCATCCGGCAGCCTGCTGATGACGTCCCTATCAACTGCTGCTTTCCTTTGCTTCCGCCGTTTCCCATTTTGAGACAACAGAGGAAGTGGCTAGGGATTGTGGGATTCAAGCGTGTCAAACACTTAGTTTCGAAAGGAAAAATGGAATAAATAGAAGGGAAACATGCTCAATATTTCAGTAGAGCTTCCAAAACTTGCACAGAATACAGGTTTCAGAGGCAAACCGTGGATCTAACACGTGTCCCCCTCACTTGTGACATTGTGTTCATTAACAATAGCAAAATCCAACCACATTAAATATACACTAAAATTAATCACAACAATCAATAATTACATATTAAATATAAAATATTTATTAAAAATAAATTTAATATATATATATATATATATTATAAAAACACATGACAGTTGATTTTAATTTTTAAATAATATAATAAAATCTTTGACACAACATGTGCTGTACTGACATTTGGAATATTTGTCAGCGAAGTCCTAAGAGCATCTCCAACGGGCAAATAAATGAAGCCCTGCTACTGTGCATGTCAGAGAGAAAAGAGAGATGGGGCATTGGAGCAAAATTATTTGAGTTCCTTCACGTTATTCGAAGCGAGGGAGTCCCTCTAAATGGGGACTCCCATTAAGCAATAAACAATTGCCACTTGGCAATTAAAATAAAAAATAAATAATTATATAAAATATTAATTAATTAAATAATTATATTAATTAAATAAATAAATATATTATATAATTAAATAATAATTAATTTAATAATAATTATAATAACTAATTAAATTAAATACTAATAATTTTATTTAATTAATAATTTATATTAATTAACTAATAATTAATTAAGTAATTAAATTATAATTAATTTATTAATAATTATAATAATTAAATAAATTAAATAATTAAATATTTATTTAATTAATAATTTATATTAATTATTTATATCATAATTAATATTAAATATTATTTATATTTATATTATTATATTAATTTAGTTGTTGTAAAACTAGCCGTTATAAAAGTAGCCGTTAGAAACTAGCCGTTACTATGTTACCGTTATTATTAATAAATTAATATTTTTTACTCTATATATACCACTTAGATACACTTCTATTCTCACACTCTCTACTACTCTTCTTCATCTTCTTCCAAGTTTACAAAATCAAAAAATTCTACTACTATTATTTTTTGTTCGAAAAAATGGATCCAAACCAACTCAACTCTTTCTTCAATTATTTACAAAACTTTCCTCAAATTCCAAATACCCAACAATCTCAAACCTCAAACTCTCAAGTTCCAAATCAAAACTTCACACTACCAAATACATTTCAAAATCCAAATCCACAAAATCTTTCTAATTTCAATTTTCAAGCTCCTTATAATAATCAATTTCCTATATTCCAACCGCAAAATCAAAATTCACAAACACCCCATTTTCCATTTTCATCCATATTTAACCCCTCTATCGGAAATGTTACTCCAACTTCCTTGCCGTTTCCAACTCAATTCAGTGCATCAAGACATAACTCATCTGGTGTTGGTGGCTCTTCTAACCCATCCTCTCAGAGTCCTATACAATGTAGTCCAAATTCGCAATATTCAGATTTTGCCAACCCTCGTGGATTAGATGCTATCAACCTTAATGATGATGATATTGAAGATCGGAGGCAAGATAGTATTCAACACTGGCATTGGAAAGAGGATGAGATGCTGATCAGTGCATGGTTAAATGTTTCAACTGACCCTGTAGTTGGTACCGATCAAAAGGGAGAAACATTTTGGAGTCGAATTCATAGCTACTGTGTAGAATTTTGCTCTGACATGACAAGGGGGGTAGTTGCATGTAAGAAACGATGGTATAAGATCAACAAGGCTGTTGCACAATTTGCTGGTTGCTACGATCAAGCTAGTCGAAACATAAGGAGTGGTTCGAACGCTGATGATATAAAGGAGTTGGCATATAAACTTTATTCCACACATTATGGTCAAAAATTCACTTTTGAGAGGCATTGGAACATGCTTCAGCTGGAGCAAAAATGGAGAAGCCAACTACCTACACAGAGTGGCGGCTCAAAGAGAACCAAGGTTAGTGCAACTGGAGCATACTCATCCTCATCAAACCCAGAAACACCGTTGGCTGATGAACCCGGTGTGGACTCTCCCGTTCGCCCACAAGGATCAAAGAAGAGCAAGCGAAAAGGTAAGGGAAAAGCACAGATGTCTGAAGATTTTAGTGAAAGAAAATCATCGGTTGTCAAAAAATTATCTCTCATGGAAGATATTAAGAATGTTAGAGAAAAAGAACTACTGGAAAGGGAAAAAGAAAGAGAAGAGGAGAAGGAACATAGAGCAAAGATGTTGGCAATCAAAGAGAAGGAGTTACAATTTCAAGCAGCAATGAAAGAACAAGAATTACAAACTCAGAGGTATATTAAAGAAATGGAGATAAAAGCAAAAGAAAGGGAAATGGAAAGGATGGCCAAAGAAAGAGAAAGGGAGATGGATATGCAAATACTTAATGCTGACACGTCTACAATGAGTGAAAAACGACGAGCTCTTCATGAGATTGCATGTGAAAAAATAATTGCCAAGTGGTTTACTTAATGGTTCCTTGTATTCGTAGAGTTATGTAGTATGTTCTTATTTTTATTGCGTATTGCTGGTATGTGATGTAGTTTGTTTTATTTATTTCTGATGTAAGTTTTTAAATTAGTCAATATTATTGTGCCGTTATTGTTTATGAAAGTGACAATTGCAAAACTAGCCGTTAAGTAGCCGTTGTAAAACTAGCCGTTAAAAAGCCGTTGCAAAACTAGCCGTTGTAAAACTAGCCGTTGCAAAACTAGCCGTTGCAAAACTAGCCGTTAAGTAGCCGTTGTAAAACTAGCCGTTAAGAAGCCGTTGCAAAACTAGCCGTTGCAAAACTAGCCGTTAACTAGCCGTTAAGGTACTTAATGCAGACACACTTATAAATATCAACTATCAATAACTCCTCAACTCCACTTCAGCTCTTATTTCTCACCTCGAAAGAGAACTAAAAATTACATTTCCAGATATGGCTAGAAATTTTGATGATATGTTTAATGAGGCTTTGTATGGCAAAAGAAGACGGCAAGATAACACACTCATAGATAATTGGATCGATGAGTATTTACTCGAAGATTCAGAAGAAGAAGATACCGATAGAAGCTCTATCCCAATTACTCGTAGATGGATCAACAGAGATCGAGAAGCAGGACATGATCGCCTTTTCCAAGATTACTTTGCAGATGATCCAGTGTATCATGCTGACATTTTTCGACGGAGATTTCGAATGAGAAGACATGTGTTTCTTCGGATAGTAGACGCTCTCTCAAACGTCTATCCTTATTTCCAACAGAGGGTTGATGCAACTGGAAGAAGAGGCTTGTCGCCACTGCAGAAATGTACTGCTGCGATACGGATGTTAGCATATGGCGTAGCAGCTGATGTTGTTGATGATTATGTGCGCATAGGCGAGAGCACTACAATTGAATGCTTGGAAAAATTTGTTGAAGGTGTCATTTCGGTGTTCGAGGATGAATACTTGCGAAAACCAAATCCAAATGACGTACAACGCCTACTACAAATGGCAGAGGGTCGTGGCTTCCCTGACATGTTGGGTAGCATTGACTGCATGCATTGGCAATGGAAAAATTGTCCAAAGGCGTGGAAAGGTATGTACATGAGTGGTTATCGTGGGGTTGCAACCATAGTACTTGAAGTTGTAGCATCTTCAGACCTTTGGATATGGCATGCATTCTTTGGAGTTTCTGGTTCAAATAACGATATCAACGTGTTAGATCGTTCTCCCGTGTTTGATGACATTCTAAATGATCGTGCTCCGGAGGTAAATTATACTATTAATGGTAATAATTATACAATGGGATACTACTTAGCAGATGGTATTTATCCTGAATGGGCCACATTTGTCAAATCAATCTCAAAGCCACAAGGGGAGAAACGCAAGTTATTTGCACAATACCAAGAAGGGCAAAGAAAAGATGTGGAACGAGCATTCGGAGTGTTGCAAGCACGCTTTGCAATTATACGTGGTCCAGCTCGTTTTTGGGAAAAGAAGAAGCTTGCCAACATAATGAGAGCTTGTATTATATTGCATAATATGATTGTTGAGGATGAAAGAGACACTTATGCAGGAAATTTTGCTCAAGGCTTAGAGTATGATGATGTTGAAAATGGCTTATCACAACCTCAGTTGGGAGAAGAAGATTTTGCACCATACCATCAATTTCTCCAAAGAAATGCCCAACTTCGAAATAGGCAGCAGCATAGACAATTGAAAGAGGACTTGATTGAACACATATGGCAATTTCACAATGCTTGTCGTCAACTGTAGAATTTAATTATATTTTTTTTGTATTAAGTAATTTTACAAATTAGTGTAATCCCGAATTATATATTATGTATTATTGTTATTTTTAAATTTATTTAATATTAATATATTTTAATAGTGAATTATTTTTAAATTTAAATATTTAAATTACATTATTAAAAAAAATTAATTACATTAATTTCAAGTATTTTAATTAATTAATTAAGTGGGACCACAACAGGGACTAAAGTTAGTTCCTCCTAATGGAGAAGAGAGAGATGCTTTGAGTTCCTATTTACTGTTTATGACGCAAAAGCTGATGTGGAGTTACTTTTTATGACAGGTGGGCCATAAACAGGAACTGGGATGAGTTCCCTACTGGAGATGGTCTAAAAGATTTTATACTTGCTGGTATCTGGAGAAAATTCTAATCGTGGTGACATATTGACAATTTTGTGAATGATAACGGAGTTGGTAGTAAAAGACATTTTGTTATGTTAAGATACACAACCATTTATTTGTGCTTATAAGACAAAGTATTTCGATGTGTATGAGCTTAATCTTGGAGACCGAGATCGATCTTATGAAAGTTCAGTTCTTGGGTGCTGATGAATCTGTTTCAATGGTTGCCAAAGTTTGCTTGGGACGTGAAGCAAACTCATTGGCAACTCTATCTATCACAGAAAATTGTACAATGGATTGTTCAATGTTTCCTTAAACAACAGTCCCTCTGTTATTGATAAGAGTACAATTGTGAATTGTGATATCTGCGGAGTTGTTACTTGCCATCAACCTGCCTTGAATTAGTTGCAACTTACTAAGGGCAACTTTATGGCAAGCTTGTTTCCCTCTAAGTTGAAGTACCTACTTTTGCAAGCTCAAGGGATTATACAAGATAATATCATATTACAACTATACAGGTTTAGACAGCTTTAGTAGAATTAGGCAATTAGCCATTATCTCAATGAGAATAATTGATACGCAGGCACAGCAAAAAGCTTCCATATTATCAAAATCTCAATTATACCATATTCGCTGTTATATCTCTCCAGAGAAATTATACGCATTAACATCATTCTTTTGGACTAGAAAACATGGCATTGCAAAACAATCACTAAAGACTATAGTCTTCAATTACTAAGGAGTGATAAGGACTAGAGTCATCAAACATTTCAAGTGAAGCAAAAAGGGACTGCAAATATACATGGTGAAATGTTCCTCAAATCAGATCATATTTATCTCCACCAGTGAAGAATAAAGAAACAGAAATGGCAACTGCCTAACCTAGGCTGCTATATGTGTAACTAATTCTTCCTTCAAGAGTTACATAAAATCAGTTGTAGTCAGCAAACTCATTTATCAAATCATGACATCAAATATACATCTTTTAGAAGTACACAACCTTAAGAGTAAATGGAAAAAAACAAGAAAAGGTCGAAAGAGCATCATGCATTGAAGGAATACAATATTACTCGGCAGATATCATAACTTCTATAACGGAATATGCCATTCTAATGCACCCCCAGCAACTAAGTATTAAACAAATCCTATAACCTCTCTGACATAACAGATGAATAAGTCAAAGATTTGGTATTGCCAAAGATGGTGCATAGTTGCCATCAACCTGCTTCAACAACAGATTTATACAATAGGTTATCCATGCTCTATCAAAATGCTGATTCTTTGAAATATTATAAACATCCTAATTCCTAAGGTAGAATCAAAAGACGGAAATGCGTATTTCCAAACTATCAATCCTAACCATCATTACTAAGTTAAAGTGCCTATTTCTGCAAGCCCACAGCATCATACCATACAACTTAGTGTTTTGGAAAAGTAATCAAAAGGTTCTACAAACATTTGAGGAATTCAGGTGTAAAACTGACATAAAAATAAAATTGAGCATGGACTCAGATTTATCCATTTTATGCAACCAGGATGAAAGCACTTGGTACCATACAACTTTGTATAGTTTTGACATAAAAAAACCATCGAGATAGAGATGGTGAAATGTATGTACCACATAAGTGCTGATTACTTTTAGTCACTTAATTATAAGATCGACTGTTTTAGAGCCCCTCGGTAGAGTAGATAATTTCTTGCGAATTGTATATGTTTTCTTCGGGCGAAGCTCCCCATTAATAAGAACTTTCATTAACGCCAAAACAAGTCCTTTTTGTAAAATATACGCAATAAATGCATGCTCATCTGCAGAGTCTCGATAACCTGAAAATCCAAGAATCAAGAGATTCGATGTAACACAAATAGGATCATGGGCTGGTGGTGTCCAACTGCTAGGTTCACTATGTTCCTCTGAGCGAAAATATCCACCCTGACAACAGGAAACGACAATACTTTCAAAAAATGCAAGCAAATAAAAATTAGATATAGACATAAGGCTGAATTTGAAGAGTGCGCACACCTTCTGATTATAAATTATGAGTACTTGAAGTATAGGACAATGCTGAATTAAATTTATTAGAAATGCCGAGTTCGAACATGGAATATCAATCACTAAATTATGTAAACGGCAAAATTCCGGATAATCTAGAGCTGGCGCACGAAGTAAGCACTACATGTACAAAACAACAAGATGTTACAAACAAAACTACAAATATAAACTTTTCAGAAATTAACAATGTAAAGTTTTGTTCAAGAGATCATGAGAATACGAGAAGTATATTACCTTTGTTGTATCAAGTTTCAACACTAGACGTTCTGTACTGCGAAGTGCTTTGAGAAGCTCAGGTATCCAACAAAGATGCTTATCTTGTGGGTAAATATCAAGCTGTGCTTTCACCATGTTGGTAAAATGGCTAAACAAAACATTTAAATAATGCCCCCAGAGTTTGATATCTAGGTATTCAAGAGATGGGGTATCTATTTCAAGAAGCTTAAGAGAGTCTTCGGGACTTTTATCTGCAAAGGTTAACCTCTTCAAGGAATGAGGCATGTGGATTGCAGGATAATTAATACCACGACCTAAGGGAAAGGCCTCTAAAATTAGCTTAAGATTTTCAAGAACAGGACAACCAGATAAAACCTTCTCAGGATTCACATAGATGGTATCCAATTCTAGGTTCTTGAGGGATGGCAGACAAACATCCGGAAGAGAATCCAGATAAATCCGGTACTTCAAAGCGAGGGACTCGAGTGAGGCGCAAGTGAAAACGCTTTGAGGCAAGTCGCAAGTCTCGGGGTAATCATCACGGTAGATACAAAGGCAGAGATCCAGCTCCTTGAGGTGTGGTCCAACAGCTGAGGAAATCCACCTTGTGAGAGTATCTTCTCCACAGACACTACATTCGAGTTTGAACTTTTCAACGTGGGGGACCTTGTGCTGAGCAACAACATTATCGACAAAATCGACAAAGCCCTCTTCAACTTCATCATCTGAAAATTCAAGGCGGTAAAATGGCTCATCCTCAAAGTACAAGACTGGGACTTCCTTCCAGAGGTGGCGCCACCGGCGGGAGAGGATGCCGGTGGCCTTGGCTTCTATTGTTGGAAGGAATGAGAGGATGTGGCAAAGCAAAGAATCCGGTAAGCTACTAATCCTATCAATTTTTCGAGTTCTTTTAATAGCTACCTTTCCACTTAAATTCCTTTGATTCTGTTTCGGCATTGTCAAAATTTGTCTCTCAAGAAAGTTAGTTCTGGAAATGAATCAAGTAGAATTGGTTCCAGAATTCGTTTTGCTGCACAGAATAAGAGTAACATGACTCGGCCAAATAATTTCCTACGTTATTGTCAACTATGTGAACTGAAAATTGGAAAGGGAAATAAGATTGAAATATAAAAAAAAGCATGATGTGCAATGAAGAAGATGAATACCGAAGGTGCCTCGTGAGCGGTGACGGTGCCGCAGTTGAGAGGAGATAGTTAGGGATTGAAGGAGGAAGCAGTGTTTCTGTGAATTGTGAATGGTGAAAGCGGTGAATGTGAAACCAATAACGCAGTTATTTATTTATTTATTTTTTTTAGGTTATGGTAAGCGTACATCAAAATCAGCTATCAAATAAAATATATATTAAAATATAAATATACATTAAAAATAAATTAAATCATACATGTATTTATACACAAATATATTAGTGGTTGATTTTAATATATAAATAGTATTTTTTTATTATTATTTATTATTTATTTTATTTTTATTTTGGTAACAGTTTACACAGTTAGGTTAGGTGAAAAGTGAAACCCATTTTTTAATCTACAGTAAAAGAGTCAAACGATCTCTCTACTCTCTAGCTTAGTGGAGAGTACACTAGTTCATATAAAAATAGAATTAATTAAAATGTAAATTAATATATAATTTAACTAAAACATTTCGTATTTAAGTCATAGAAATAATAAAAAATAATATTTTTAGATTATATATAATAAAAAATATTTTTAAAAAAAATTATGTATTAATATTTTTTTTTATATTTTCATTATATAGAATATAAACATATATTAATATATCTTTTAAATACTAATGCTTTTCAAAAATATTAAAAAGGTTTAATTACTCTACATATTCTTATAGTTTTACCGAATTTTCAATTAAGTTTTTATACTTTTTTTTTTTTCAATTGGGTCTCTATACATTATTTTTTTTTCAATTTAGTCCCTGCTAACGTTAAACGTCAAAAAAATATTAGTGAATTGTGAAATTACTTATATACCGAAGATATAAGGGAGAAAGTTGGAGTAGCACCCATTGTGGAAAAGATGGTTGAATCGCGTCTCAGGTGGTTTGGACATGTGGGAAGAAGACCGATAGAACATCCAGTCAGGAGGGTGGATGAGATGGAAGATGGACAAAGGGCGAAAGGCAGAGGAAGACCTAAGAAGACCATCCATGAGGTGGTCAAACGAGATCTACATGTAAACGGTCTCTCTGTAGACATGATACATGACAGAGCACAATGGCGTCGTTTGATTCATGTAGCCGACCCCACTTAGTGGGACAAGGCTTTGTTGTTGTTGTTGTTGTTGTTGTGAAATTACTTATATACCCTTAAGGACCCAATTGAAAAGAAAAAAAATATAGAGAACTAATTGAAAATTCGATGAAACTATAAAGAGTAAAGTATCGTTTTTGTCTCCAATGTTTGAAGTAAATCATATTTGTGTCCCTAACGTTTAAATCGTCCTATTTGTATCCCTAACGTTTGTAAAAGTGATTCAATATTATCCTGCCGTCAATTATACATCATGAGCGCTTTAGTTTGAGTTTTAAAAATCTCTTCTTGAAGTTAGAATACAAATGTCTAGAATAGAATTCATGATCTACTCTGAAAAATAGCTCATCAAATGTTGAAACTAATTCCTACAATATTTAAATAATTCACTTTTCTAAGGACATAATTGAATCTAAACATAAATAGTGGGTATAATATTAAAATCGAACACATCCACGTGAGATCTAATTGAGAATGAATACATTCAAGTGAGAATAATTGAAAAATATAATCTTATTTGTTAGTATAATTGATAGTAGGATAACATTGAATCACTTTTATAAACGTTAAGGATACAAATAGGACGACTTAAACGTTAGGGACACAAATAGGACTTACCCCAAATGTTGGGGACAAAAACGATACTTTACTCAAACTATAAATATTCAATGAAAGATATTCTTATAATCCTTATTCAATGATTCTAAACACGAAAGATATTCCTATAATCCTTTTTATTTTGTCATTATGATTCTTTTGCTTATTTATATACAAATTGTACCAAAAATATCTTTTTCTTTTTTTTTATTTTCAAAAATACTTTATCTTAAGGACATATAGACAAAAAAAATGGATAAAATAAAACAGAAATAATAGTAATACGTATATATAAAATTCAGTTTCTATCATTCAAGTATTTATTACGATCGTATAATATTTTACATTTGTGTGGATTCATGGAATATAGTTTATATCTTCATCATATCATGGTACACCATAAAAAATCATAAGATTATGTAATTTGTGTTATTGAAATTTAAAATTTAAAAACGAAATCTGTAGAAAACATAGTTTTAGTGTAATATAAATAAATAATCCGTAGAAAACATAAGGATCAACAATAACCAGGGGCGGAACTTGAAACAAAATTTTGGGGGTCAGATAGAAAATAATTATCAAAATGTTTTTGATATGGACCCATTTAAGATAAGTTCGTCTAATCTCATCTCTCTGGTTTGGGTGATATTGCCAAATTTAAAACCATTTTTTCAAGATCTCGTTCCAAAAAATTTAAGGTTAAAGCCATCAGATGTAACTTTTTGAACTTTTGAAGGTTATATCTCACTTTTTTTCGTGATTCATTAAAGTAGAAGAACTATCTACAGGTGTTGATATTGTAAAAGTTATATGTTCTCCATCTTAAATATTAGTCTTCCTCTTAAAAAAATGTATCAATTCTTTGATTTTTCATTATTATTTTATATAAAAATTTGAATATATATATATCTTGTAAAATATGTAAAGAAGAAGTTAGAAGGACAAATATTAAAATTTATAATATTTATTGAATTTTTTTATCAATTTATACAAATATATTAATATTAATACTTATTGAATATTCTATTATTTTTTATCATATAAAAAATTAAATTAAATAAATAGTAAAATATAAAATAATATTAAATTAAATAAATAAAAATATCTAATTTTTTATATTTGAACTTAAAGATAAAGAGAATATTGTTTATTGAACTTATAAGATACTTTAAGTCATAGTAAAGTATTTAAGTCAATTGAACTATTTTTTATTTTTTAAAAAAGTACTACTAAATTTTTTGTAAAAAGTTTGGGGGGGTCATAGCCCCCCTTGTCTGAACTAAGCTCACTGACAATAACATTGATAACGGCCGGTTTTCGAGTCAAGAAAAATTCTAAAAGAACATACTTGAGTTCTCCCAACAAGATAGCCATTTCTACCAAAAGCTTTAATCAAAGCATAGTAGCCTGCTTTTGAAATAAAGAAAGTCAGAGCAGGATCATCTTTGTGAGGTCCATTCATCTATATATACCTCCATTGTTAAAAACAATCACTACCACAATGTCTGAATTGAAAAAATGAAAAAAGATTAATCATCATACAATTGCAAGAATAATTTATTGCATATAAAAACAAATATATGCAACCATATACGATCATATCAACATAATGAAAGAATTTGCATATGGCATATGATAACAAGAACCATTAATAGAGTAATAACTAAAATTGTTTACAAAAACTGACAGTAAGAACTATATATATATATATAATTTTGTACAGCTACCTTCAGGTTGCTGTGTACAATTTACTGCTAAACATATTAAGCTTCATCTCGCATGAACAATATTGAAGCATTATCCTTTTATTTTTTGCACCTTATATTCAATTAGAATTTACATCTAAATAAAACTTGTAACCATACATATTTTACATGTAAATTCTCAAATTGCAGGAAATTCTAAAATCTGGTTACATCCAAATGGTCACTACTGCTACTACTACTACATCTCCCCTTGCAATGGTGAAATTGCAAGCAGTGAGAGAGTTTATTAGGTCTAACAAGGTGAAATTTTCTTAACTTTATCCCGACTGACCTCATTCTCAAAATGTTATCATTTTTTCAAACTATTAATTAGTTCGAATTTTAATTTCTCAGGCTTGCATTCACAGGCCGAATCCCAAAATGAAAACTTAGAATTAAAATTTAAAAAAAAAAACGATAAAATAAAAGTATCCGTCCAATGCATGTTTTCATCAACAAATATGAAGTTTTTTTTTTGGGAGTACATGCTAAGACCTCCAAATTATAGGTCAATGGTGCAGCAATATCAAAAAACAACTTAGTATTATTGATAACAAATCTAAAGAAAATTTTCCAAAATAAAAAATGTATATAGATTCTGAGTAAGGAAAAATAAGGTTATTTCGCCCCTACCTAAGTTCAAGATGCAGAACTTCTTCGAAAACTGTTTGCTTAATTGTGGCCCTGCTGAATCAGGCTTCGAGTCCATTAACTAGCAGAAGCAATTTGAAAATTTTGCCGATCTGTGGCTGGCGGTGTGCGCATCGACGAGTTTAGGGCAAGAAGGAGAGAGAAAGCTGACGTTGATTGCAACGCTGTGTGGGTCTTGTGGAGAGTTCGGAATGCTGAGATATTTGAAGGAGAAAGAACCACAGCTCAAGTGATTTTTGTTACGGCATTGAAGCTCCAAGATTTGTCGCTAACACTTCCAACCTTGATTCATCTTTATTCTGTCGACTGTTGCTGGTAGTGGATGAATGACCTTCTTCTAGTAGCGACGAGTATGGGAGGGACACCGAGCAGAGGAGATGCCGCAAGAGGGGACCTTACGGTGGATCCAACGGGAGCTCAAGAAGTTAGGGCTACTGGGTTAAGACGGGGTGAGTGTGGGACAAAATAATAAGGAATTTTTTGGAAATTTTCAAAATAGAGTAAAGGAAAAATCCGTCCCTAACCTTTTTTTTCGCGAACATTTTCGTCCTCGAAGATTGGAAAATACTTTAATATCCCTGACCCCCAAAAAAGTGGACATATTTACCCTTCTGTTAGAGTCACTCCGTTTGCCTTGACGGAAAATGGTGACGTGGCTCCCGTGACGCTGACCTGGCCGTTACGGGCTGCCACGTGGGATGGGCTTTTGAAAAGATGACGTATTAGTCCCAGGAACCAAAACGTCACCGTTTCTCCCCCACTCTCAATCTATGAAATTCTGTGACCTCAGAAAACACTCAAAAAACACTGGTCTTTCACCCACACTATAGTGACCTCAGAAAATAACATTATGATGAACAACTTAAAACCAGCAAAGGAGCTAGCTGTGAAAGTGAAAGAGATAGAGAGATTGAAAGAGAGGATAGCATTGACTACTCACCACACCACTCACCATCCATCAAGCTGTGCCAAAACCCATATCATTAACAAGAACAACACATGAATTCTTTCACAGGAATTAGAATGTAGTGTGGTGTGTTATGTTGAGTTGTGTACTCCAACAAATTCGGAGCAAAGTTGAGTTGAGCTTGACTACCATCAACACTAAATCTACTAGTAATTGCACTTGAGCTGGCTGCAACAACAACCAAACTTGTACACTCCATTAGGATATAGGACATGATGGAGGAGAGTAAGTGAAAAACTCAAAAAACCAAGCAACCAATAATGCAATCCTATTATCATTACAAAGCTTATTAGTCTCTCCAACTCAGAAAACCTTGCTTTCTTTTAATCACAACCAATATTATGAATTTCCAAGCTGCATTTGCACTTGCACACAGCAAACACTGATGATCAAGGTCCTGAAAACCGCTTTCAGCCTCAATCTGCAGCAATTCATCATCATCATAATAAATAACTTAAAACAAATCCTAATTAAATTCATGGACTTCTCTACTAAAAAAACTAAAAACAAAAGAGCCCTAAACCTAAGATTTTCCGGGCCCTCCTGACTTAGAAGCCAGCAAATTCAGATGTCCAAGAAGGTAATTTCCCAGCCTCGTCGCCAAAGTTTCTCCCATGGCTTGTTGCTGCTGCTGATGCTGATGCTGATAGTGAACGAACAAAGAAGCTTGCTGCTGCTGAGACACCGACACCGCCGCCGACTGCACAACCATCTCCGGCGGAGGAGCAGCCACTGTGAAACTCCAAATTTGACCAAAATCGGGCTTAACCGGGAAGGCCCAGAGCCCCGCGGGAGCTCTGGGGCCCACTAAGGACCCAACGGCGGGCCCCATGGAGACGCCGTCGTCCTTGGCGGAAGCATCGTCATCGGTGTGTATGCGCTTGCCGAGTATGAAGGGAGTGGGAGCGAGCAAGGACTTGTGGTCGAGCGAAGACGCTGCGGAGGTTGAGGAAGGAGAAGAGGGAGAGCCAGCACCGCCGCGTACGGAGACGGAAATGGAGGAGAAGCTGGCGGGAGTGGTTCCGATTCCGGTGGCAGCGATGATTGAGGGCACGGCCTGGCGGAGGAGCCACTCGATGGTCTGGCCGTCGGACTTGTGGCCGAGCTCCGTCGGATGCCATGGGTCGGAATGCTCCCTTTCTTCCTTCACCCGCTTCACCTTCACACTGCATTCGAAGGATTAGGACTCAAAGATTTCATAGATTGTGGGTGGGGGAGAAATGGCGACGTTTTGGTTCCTGGGGATTAATATGTCCTCTTTTAAAAAGTCCATCCCACGTGGCAGCCCGTAACGGCCAGGTCAGCGCCACGGGAGCCACGTCACCGTTTTCCGTCAAGGCAAACGGAGCGACTCTAACGGAGGGGTAAATATCTCCACTTTTTCGAGGGGTCAAGGACATTAAAGTATTTTCCAATTCTCGGGGACGAAAATGTCCGCGAAAAAAAAGGTTAGGGATGGATTTGTTCTTTACTCTTCAAAATATGATGGTATCTTTGATTAGTTTTTTTTAAATGTGAGAATATTCGTTTTTTAATAGAATATTTTGTTATTTTAAACGTTTTTGTCACGGTATGGACTAAATTGAAAAAAATTATATGGTATAGAGACTTAATTGAAAATTTGGTAAAACTATAGGAAATCCAGAGTAATTAAACCTATTAAGAATAACAAATAAGTTATTAGAGTTTGAGTTTTATTTTGTTTATAATATTTCAAAAAAATAGTTAGCTTAATTAGCAGGTTATTCTTTTAAATTTAAACTATTGATAAAAAATATAATATATACAAAAATTAAAATTTATTTAATTAATAAAAAATACAATCATTTTTTACTTATAAGAAGGGCTTAAAGATAAAGCTAAAAGTATCCATTAAAAATCAAATTAACGAACTCTCCTACTAACATAATTATCAATTGAATAAATGTTAATTTGGTTAATTATCACTCAATATATATTATAAGTTTTAGGAAACAAATTAATTTGTGCTTAAGACTTTAAATGAAGGATTAAATTAAAAAATTGTCCTATATAAAAGTTATAATAAATAATTTTACTCTTTCAATATATTATTAATGTATCTAGATGATCACTAAAAATAAAAATAATAAATACCAAACTCTTTTAGTAGTTAAATGGGCTTCTTTAACCAATTATTTTGTTTTTTAATTTCCTATACATAGATAATGTTCTCCTCCGAATGCATCTTGACGCAATTCAGACTAAGTGGTCAACAAATACCGAAATACGTACAAGCTACAACTCAATCAAAGAACAGCAACATTCTATTTATGGTAATACTGTTGTGAATGCCTGAATGCTCCTTTAAGTCACAATTTTGGTTCAATACATTCATATCCATCCCATATAAAATGGAAGACTTAAGATCCACCTTTTTATCTAGTGGTCACGGCCTCACGGGGTATAAACTGTAAAGGAACACTACAAAATACAAATACCATTATTGCGTTAAAGCATCTTTGGAGTTGGTGGGGTCTTCCATTTCACACAGAGACACTAAAATTCTATGGCTTCTTGGAATTCAGTTCCTCTCCACGTTTCCTATGAAGTTCTTGGCTGGTTTGCTTTTGCTTGTTGGTCAATCAGCTTCTATCCACAAGTCATTCTGAATTTCAGAAGGAAGAGGTATATTATATATATATGCATAACTTGAAATAAAGAGTTCCTAAGTATCAACATATTTGATGACCCTTTTAACTTTTGTTTTGTGATTTAGTGTGGTGGGGTTGAACTTTGATTTTGTAGTGCTGAATCTGACAAAGCACACAGCCTATCTTATATACAATGCTTCTCTGTACTTTAGTTCTGCTATTCAGAAACAGTACAAAGACAAATATGGTCAAAAAGAGGTTTGTTTCTGTTTCCGTACATGTTTACAGTTAACTCCTCTAATTATATATGGAATCTTATTAATGTTTGTGAATTTGTGGCTTAATTTATTTTAGATGATACCAGTGGCGGCAAATGATGTTGCTTTTTCAGCTCATGCTGTTCTGCTGACTGCAATTTCCTTGTTTCAGATTGCAATCTATGAAGTTAGTGTTATACTTCTATACTCTTTTCTTTGTTGATTTCTTTTTTTTTTTTTTTAATTTTGATTTGAGTTCATAATTATGCTAAAAGTGTTCGACATTTTCATGTAGCGCGGAGGACAAAGAATCTCTAAAATCGCCCTTGGAATCCTTCTTGTTGCTTGGTCAATTGCAGCAGTGTGTTTCTTTGTATCTTTGCACAATCATCATTGGCTTTGGCTACTCTCTATTTTCAGGTATGTTACCTGTTTTCATTATTTTTATTTGGTCATAATTGCATTATTTAACTTGCCATTGTTGATTTTTAAACTATTTGCACGTGAAGGATCAATGATTTTTCATTGGTTTTAAAAGAAATGTCTTTTAGAAATTGTTTCTAATTTTTGTTGAAATTGATTTTCCTGCAGTGGAATCCAAGTATGCATGACTATTATAAAATATATTCCTCAGGTTAGAATCTATTCCAATGATATTAATTTCAGAGACATAAATTTAAGTTGTGCAAATGCAAATACATAACCTAAAGAGGAGATATTTATACTGATCAATACAGGCAGTGATGAACTTTAGAAGAAAAAGTACAGAGGGTTGGAGCATTGGTAACATTCTACTAGACTTGTCTGGAGGCATAGCAAACTATTTACAAATGGTTATGCAATCTGTTGATCAAGGTATGCAATTTTCTTTACCAAGTGATTCACTTGTTTAGGTTTGTAGTTTCAACAAACAGTTTTCAAATTCTGCCTTTGATTTTCAGGCTCTTGGGTCAACTTTTATGGAAACATAGGGAAACTACTATTATCCCTGGTATGAATAATTCTCTTGATTTGGTTTCTCTTTAAAGGAACAAATATAAACTCAGTGCATAAAGAGCCATATCAATAACTCAAAATTTATCAATTCTTCGTGCTAATTGATGGAATAAACTGTTGCAGGTGTCTGTATTCTTTGACATCCTCTTCATATGCCAACATTACCTGCTATATCCTTCAAAAAGACGCAGATCAGAGACAAATATTGAACATGATAATGTTAAGCCTTCTGATCGCCAATCGTCGGAGAATGTTTGAAATGTAACTTGATGAATATCTTCTCTTGGAATGAGCTCAATCTAAATTTGTAGTTAATCATTTTCCAAGATAAATATACAGTTTAGACCACAAGCTTAAAGCCTTTAAACTCCTTAACTATGGCTAGCCAATTTATCGGTATCTGCATACCAAATTCTCTCTACAGATTTTTTATGATCTAATCACAAAAAATAGCAAATTATAAACCGTGTAGCTGTCCTTGTACCAACTCTTTAGTAACCATGTCTTCAACTCATCAGTTGATGATTTGACTACTGATGACTGCCACCTCAAAATTTATAAGTACTTGTTCAAAATGGACGTTGGTAACATAATGTTGTATGTTGCTAAAGAATATTCTCCTTTACTATTTTAGGAAGATGAAACCCACTGTAACCTTATCTCAAATGCATATTGGACCTTGAGTTTATTCTACAATTTCAAAGCAGTGATGCAAAGTAGTGGATATAAAAGCAGTGGATAAATCTTGTCCCGTTCACAACCGTTAATAGTGCACAGTGCACACCAAAGAGCCAGAGTTGGCTAATGCGGAAACTAGGCTGCTATACTGTGATAAATAATTCGTCCAATAAAAATTACATAAAATCCAGTCATGATTGAAAAAAAAAATAATTTAAACATAGTTGACTTTGAATATCTTTTACACATCATTGAAATCTATCTAACTTCTAAAGTAAATAGAAGGATTAACTGTAGCAGATATCAAATCGGTAAATATATTGCAGTGGATGATAAAATACTTCACGGCTATCTTCAAAACCTGCAATCATAGAAAATAATAATAATAAGAATAATAATATGCAGTTTTAATCAAACAAGAGAGTGTCAAATTGCAGCCTATGTGTTTGATGACAAAACAGTGAAAGGCGAAATGAAAGATTTGCTATTGCCAAAGAGTAGAGTTCCCATCAAGTCATCAACATCATAATAAATTGTTTCAAGAACTTATGCACATTGTAAATATTAAATTGGTGAAAATTTTTGGTATTAAACTTTCAAAAGTTCGAAGTTACCAAATACAACATCATGGTATTTTTAACAAGTATTCATAAACATCAACGGAATTTAAGTGAAATGCTGGCCTAAAATTGATTCAATATTCAACAATTTACACCGTTTTCTAGGCACAGCAATGAAAATTTTTAGCCAACAGCTTCAATACAATCGGCATTACAAATATAGACAGTGAGTGTTCATACCTATGCAAAATCAGTTTAGTCAGTCAAGTGTGTCAAATTTAATCTGGCATATATTAGAGCCCCTAGGTAAGGCAGATAATCCCTTGAGAATATAATACTTTGTCAGTAGTTCAAAATCAGACGTAGGATGAATTGTTGCTGTCTCCAATACAAGTCCTCTTTCTAGAAGATATGCAGTCAATTCATGTTCATCTGTAGTGTCTTCATATCCTCTAAACTTAAAAGTCTTGAGATGTGATGTCACACAATTAGGAACTCCGGTTGGGGGCTCTGGTCCAGCATATTCCAATGGATGTGAATAATAACGCTAACAACAAGAAACAAAACTTCTTAAAGATGCAAGCAAACAAGAAACAGACACACAGGCAGTGTTAAACTTGAAAAGTATAAGTACCTTTCGGTTATGAAGTGCAAAAACTTGAAGCATGTGACAGTTATGAAGCATATTCATCACAAAGTTGAAGTTGAAAGATAGAAAATCAAGCTCTAGATGGAGCAAACTGTGAAATTTCGGAAGCTCTAAAGCTGCAGCTTGAAATAAGCACTGTGTACAAGATAACAAGATATTAAATATAAACACATCACCACCAGTTACAAATTCATCAGAAATTAGAATATCAAATTACATCAAAAATTTTGCTCAATGAATCATGGATTTAGGATAAGCATATTACCTGTGTTGTGCAATATTTCAATGCCAAAAATTTTGTTTTGCATAGTGCCTTAAGAAGCTTAGCCACCCAATCAACATCATGCTCAAGTTCAACACACTGAAAAATATCAAGATGCGCTTCCATTATCTTGGGAAATTTTCCAACCACAAACCGTAAGCAAGGGCTTTGTATCTTGAGGTGCAAGTATTCAAGATATGGGGTATTTATCTCAAGATGCCCAATATCATTATGGCTAGGCCTCGACTCCTGAAAGATTAAACGCCTCAGGGTGCGAGGCATGCGAATTCTATGCAACTCAACCCATTTATTTTGGAAGGGTTCAGTTAATCTGACATTAAGTGTTCTAAGAACAGGGCAGCCAGATAAAAGATTATCACAATCTACATCTGTTAAATCCAACTCCATGTTCTTAAGGGATGGGAGACAAACTTTATAAGGTAAATTATCCAAAATAAACTCACATTTCAAAACAAGGGACACTAGTGATTTGCATGTGAATACATCTCTAGGCAAAAATAACTCCAAACATGAGAGAGTGACATCGAGATACAGGGTGCGGAGATGGGGTCCAACGCAGGCTTGAACCCACATATCGAGGGATTCATCATCAGTTAACCCACAACACAATCTGAAGCTTTTGATGGGGAGTGGATTGCGCTGGGCGAAAATAGCATCAACAGAAGCAATAAACTTGGCTTCCTGCGCAGGCGCCATAAAGGGTCTCCCGTATATGTCAAGGACTTGAAGATCTTTCCAAACGTGGCGCCACCGGCGAGAGAGGATTCCGGTGGCCACGGCACTTCTTGTTGGGAGGAATGAGAGGATGTGGCAAAGTACCGGGTCTGGTAGGTTGCTGATCAGGTCCTCTTTGATGGTGTTTTCTTCTGGTTTTGCTTCTGATTTCAGTTTCTTAGGCCTTACCATTGTCAATTTTGAATCTCAAGCTGTTTGATTAAGAACGACATATTAGCTCAGATAAATCATTGTCTACATTATCATCTTTGGAATATGTGAATCAACAATCTATGTGAACTGAAATTTTCAAAATCAAAATCTTGTATAGAAGAAGAAATAATAATCATGTAATAGTATTAATATGGAGAAGACGATTACCAATGGTGCTGTTATGGGTCGTGAGCAGTGGCTGCAGGAGGCGGCGCCGTGGTGGAGATCGCTGGGGTAGAGGCGGAGCTGGTTCCTGGTTAGGGCTTGAAATAGGAGAGTGTCTGTGTGGCGGGTGAGAGAACGAGAAAAGAAGAAAAAACACGAAAATATTTTAAATTTGATTTTGAACGCAGAATTTGAAAAACAGTTAGATTTCTTAGCTGAACTATTTTATAAATCTAAATAAAAAATAATAATAATTTAGCGCCAACATCTCGAAATTGAATTAGCGGTTCAATTACAAATTTGAACTTTTTTGTTATCAATCTGCTACATGGTGCATGTAGACGTAGTAAAGGCTAGAAGCTGCCATGTTCCTTAGCAAAGCTTTATTATTGGAAAGTGTTTCTTAGCATGATGTCATGATAAGGTTTAGGGTTTAGACTTCTAAGTTCTAACTCATTAATCTTAGTTTTGCATAGAATTAATGAATGTAAATTAAAAAATAATAATAATAAAGTTTTTTATATATGTAATTTTTTGAAATGAGTCTAATTTTTATAATATACAATAGAATATTAAATGTTTTTTATATATTTTAAAAAAAGAGTAAAAGATTATTTTTGTGCTCAACTTTGGGATAAGTCATATTTGTGTCTCTAACGTTTAATAAATCGTCCTTATTCCTAAAGTTTGTAAAAGTGATTCAATATTATCGTGCAGTCAATTACACATCAAGTTTGAGTTTTAAAAATCTCTTTTGGAAGTTAGAATACAAATATATATGATATAATCGATAATCCATTCCAAAAAATAACTCATCAAAAATTGAAACTAATCCATGCAATATTTACATCATTCACTTTTTTAGGAACATAATTGAACTTAAACACAAATAGTGGATATAATATTAAAATCGAACACATTCAAGTGAGACTCAATTGAGAATGAATACTTCTAAGTGAGAATAATTGAAATACAATCTGATTTGTTAGTATAATTAACGGTAGGATAATATTGAACCATGCTAGAGGGATTTTGTTTCAGCAAGTGAGGAATAGACGTGGAACGTTTCGGCATTAGACGTGTGTATGGAGGTGTGGCTACGCGCCAAAACCTTTGCAGGTTGACTGAGATTGGAACGCAGTAGAAGCATAATCTGACAATCTGTCGGCAGAAACTAGAATAATTTAGTGGGATTAATGTGGGTATAATTATTATCATTAAGGTATTAGACTTTTTTGTGTGTACATGAACCTGTTTTTTGTTTTGGTTTGCAAAATTATGAAGATGATGAGCATGGGTGGCTAGAGCGTTATTAGGATCATTTTTTAGATGAGTTAAAAAAATAAAATTAAAATAAATAGAATTAAGATAATATTCTATTTGTGAGAATTTAGGCAACTGTAAAATTAATTAATAAAGATTTTCATTTCGAAACTTAAAAAAAAAAGTTATTATTATTATTATTATTATTTTATCGAAAATAAGTAGACTCGAACTAGGGGTGTATATGGTTCGGCCCGGCCCCAAACACTTTAGGGGCTAATTTAGTGTGATTTCATTGGGTTTAGGGCCGGGTAAGGGTCTCAAAAATAGACCCGGTCATTATTTTGGGTCGGGTCCGGGCCATAGCTCGGGTCACCCGAACTCGGCTCGGTGGCCCAGTCATCATACATAATTAATATTTTGTGTTATTAGTGATGGATGATGGCTATTCTTATGTGAAATTTAAATATTGTAAACCTTAATATTTTGTATTATTAGTCATTATAAGATTATAAGTTAATGTTTTATATTTAAAATGCATAAGACTTTAGACTAATGCATAATATTGTGTTATTTGTATCGATTTAAATATTTAATATTATTAGACAATATTAGTATTGATTATGGTTATGCTTTAATTTTAGAGAAGGTTTGGTTCTTGTTATATTTTTTTAAGTGAATTTTACTATGTGAATTGTGAAATAATGGTTGGAGATTAGGTGATTTTTACATGCTAAAGACCCGGTTTTTACCTGGCCCGAAGGTGCGTAGGTTTCATCGGATCTAGGATCGGGTTATGGTCTAAAAATTAGGCTCGGTCTATATTTCGGGTCGAGTCTGGGTTAAGCCAAACCCGGTGTGGTCCGGCCCATGTACACCCTTAACTTGAACCCACAACCTCTTAAGTGAGTATGAAGAGACTATGACTTAGTTTGGTAAAACTTTTACTTTTTAAAAGTAGCTTATAAAAGTTAACTTTTAAAAGATGGATTTTTAAAAGTTGTAGCATTTATGTTTGGTAAATCAAATCAAAAATAGCTTTTAATAAACACAAGCAACATCAATTGTGTTTGGTAAAATAGCTTTAAAATTTAAAAATACTACAATAGACATAAATGTAAGTATTAAATTTGAAAATTAGTTAATATATGAGGTTATATTAGACTTTTAAATTTTGAAAAGCACAAGCCAACTTTAAAAAGCTCTATCTTAAGTGCTTTCAAAAGTACACCGATCTTTTAAAAGCTACAAGCACAAGCACATAATCTTTTTGATTTACCAAACACAAAATGCAGAGCTTGAACTTTTAAAAAGTATAAGCACCTCTTCAAAAAACTTTACCAAACCTATGCCTTTTAAATTATAATTCGTTGGCATTATTATTATTATTATTATTATTATTTAGGTCCATGTCATATTTTGTCCTGCTCTATATATAGTTCATAACTTTATTATCATATCGTATGGATCACATAATGTTTAAACCAAACCAAAAAGGTTAGCCCAAACTCTATATACCAAAAATTTTATGGGATTGCAGAAAAAAGCCCAGCAAATTAATCACGGAATTACCAATTATTCTACAATGATAATTATCAATACTTTTAAATTCAAAAATTACAGATTTTAAATTTTTTATTTTTCAAATTTTTAATAATTTCAAATTTTAAATTCATTTTATTACCTTTGTTTATTTTAAATTTTCTAATTTTACACTAATAATACTATTAGGTTTATATTTTAGTTTAAAAAATTACAAACTAAGATCAACTTTAAAAAATTCTAAACAAACATCAATTGAATAAAAATTATAAGATTTTCAATTAACTAAACACAATCTAATTTATTGTATTTTTAAATTATAATATCAATTTTTTTAGAGTATTTATTTTTAAATTATTTAATTTATACTAAATTTTTGTCTATTTTAAATTAATATTTATTAATTTAAAATTTATAAACTAATTTTTTAAAAAACTAAATACACATCACTAAACCCTAAATCTTAAACCCTTAAACATAAACTCTAAACCCTAAATTACAAATCCTAAACCCTAACACATGACTTCTCAACCCTAAACCCTCAATAATATATCATAAATTCTAACCACAAATCCAAAATACCTCAATCATAACCTAAATTATAAATCCTAAACTACAAAACCTAAACACTTAATACTAAATAAAAAAGTAAAAAACACTATACCCTAAACCTTTTAACTTGCTCATAAATTCTTAACCCTTGAAATTTAAACCAAAAATTATAAATCATACAATAATAATAATAATAATAATAATAATAATAATAATAATAATAATAATAATAATAATAATAATAATAATAATAACTTCTTTTTTTAGTTTAGAAATAAAAATCTTTATTAATTAATTTTACAGTTGTCTAAATTCTCACAAATAGAATATTATCTTAATTCTATTTATTTTAATTTTATTTTTTTAACTCATCTAAAAAATGATCCTAATAAGTAATAACGCTCTAGCACACATGCTCATCATTCATAATTTTGCAAACCAAAACGAAAAGCAGGTCCATGTACACACAAAAAAGTCCAATATCTTAATGATAATAATTATACCCACGTTAACCCCACTAAGTGTGTGTTTGGATTACAGTTTGCAAACGGGAGTTTGTATAAAATTGATTTTGTAAAATTGATTTTGATGAAAAGTAAGTTTGGGTTAACATGATTTATGTTTGGTAATTTTTATATCAAAATTGATTATAGTAAAACAAATGATGTTTGGATTATACTACTCAAAATCACTTTTAGATGAAAAATTACCAAAAGAGACATCAATTTAAATAATTTTTTTTATATGTATGCAAAGTCAGAACACTAACAAAAATAATATAAAAAATATTTATCATATAAATAAAATAAATACAATAAAAAAATATGAAAGAGAGTACTATAAATTTTATAATATCAAACAAAAAGAAAATATTCTATAATTTTTCTAGTACTATTAGTACTCTTTAATTTAGTATTATTTTGGACTATAAATTTTCATTATTTATGGCTTTATTGTTACTTATAATTAATTTTTTTATTTATTTTGTCCTTTTTTAGTTTTTTATATGATCATAATTTATATTATACAAAATTTTGATAATAAACGTAGTATATAATAATTACAATTACAAATTTTATAAAGTCATAATAAAAAATAAAAAAATTTAATACAAAACAAAAATAGAGTACATCAAAAAATAGAAAAAAAATCATACAGATAAGAAATAATAAAAATTTCATAAAATTAACAACATATGAACAAAAAAATACAATAAAAAGTAAATAAAATTTTTATGAATAAAATCAAATAAAAAATAAAAAAATTTCATACACAACATAAATATAATGCAAGAAAGGATAAAAAAAAGAATTCATATGAAAAAATAATAAAAATATCCTAAAAAAAAGGTCAATAACATTTGTCATATGAATAAAAGAAATACAATAAAATAAATAAATAATTATATGAACAAAGCCAAACAAAAATAAAAAAATTTTTATAAAAAATAGTATAGTAAATAATAAAAAAAACTTATAAAAACATAACATGAGAAATCAGAACACTACACAAATAATATAAAAATATTTTTCATATAAATAAAAAATATAACTAAAAAATACAATAAAAACATAAAAATTTAAATGTGAAAATGAGTATTAAAAATAATAAAAGAATTAAAATATTCAATTTATTAATGATTAAAACAAATTTGAACTATTTTAATGAATAAAATTGTAACTAAAAACTATGAAGAAGTAGGAAAAACTATAAAGAATTATTATGAAGGTAATAGTTAGTGGTATCCTTTTTATAGAAGAAAATGAAGGGTAGGGTTGGTAAAAAAGAAATAAAATTTTCAACTAATTTTCCAAAGACAATAAACAACCATGAACGTGAAACGCAGAAGCTACAAATTTTAGCTTCTCCTGAACGTGCGTTTAGAAGCAGAATCAATTCTGCGTTTAGGAAAATAAAAATGGCCAAACATAAGAGTGAAGCTTTCAAGAAGCTCAAACGTGCTTCTCTCTTCCACAACGTGTTTGCCAAACACACCTTAAATCATTCTACTTTCTACTGACAGATTCTGCTTCTACTGCGTCCCTGTCTCAGTCAACCTGCAATGGTTTTGGCGCGTACCCACACCTCCATACACGCGTCCAATACCAAAACGTTCCACGTCTATTCCTCACCTGCTGAAACAAAATCCCTTCAGCATGGTAGCATCCTCCATTTCATTAACTCTGGTACTTATCCCATATTACTCGTTAATATCTATCCTTGGGACTTATAAAATTGGTCCTACGAGTTGTTATTTTTTTTTTAATTTCTAATTGTATTTTCCAATATGTTAAGTCAAGGATTAATTCATCGTAATATTGAGCTCTATTTAAGAGTTTGCTGTTGGTTAATGGATTACTGAATCTCCGACACTTGCTTAAACGAACTAGTGGACTAACCACTAGACCAACCCATTGGTTAAATTGGCTCATTTTTATTTTAAATTTTTTTCCTATGCCATCTGCTTATTGCTAGCAAAAGCAGGCCCTTTCTTTTGGTATAAGCAAGTAACTCTTATCTCATACTATAGATCATATAAAATGATAATTGAATTAATTTAAGAACTAATATTATATTTGGATTATAAATAAGTGAAAATTAAATTGACTTTAGAATTATAATCATACACAAACAGCTTAAAAGGTTCTATAGTATTTTTTAAGGATTCATAACTAAATCTATCGTTATTGTATTGTGGCCAGATTTGATTGGATGAGCATACATGAAATTAGTCAGAGTCTAACACTATCTTTGATTGGTATCAAAGCATTGCATAATCCTGTCACGTTCATCACCAACAGTTAAGACCAAACTAATCTGAATTGGTGGTGGTACGTAATCAAAATTGCTGTTTGTGCTATACAATTCATCAATTCAATGTCAGAAAAATCACATTTCTGCAAAATCATGGCATTTAGTCCTAATTAACCATGGATATTATTACGCATCACAAAAAGTTATCCAACTTAGAAATATAGAAACATTGAACCGTAGATAGCATCCATGGAGTACAAAGTATAATAATATGCAGGGGATAACTTAGTCTTAACTTTCACTTCCCAGCTACCTTCAAAAACAGAAATTGATGCACAAATAGTGCTTTAATCTAGCGACATTGTCAAAAAGCAGCCAACATGTTTTGTGAACATAAACCGTAAAACAAGTAAATGTTTGGCAGTTGCCCAGAGAGTAGGAGTTGCCATCAACCTGCAACTCCAAGAATCAAATGGCATATATAAATTTCCAGGGATGAGAGACCCCGAAAAAAAAAAAAAAACATGATATCAAAGATAACAAATCCAAACACCAATACAATGTTCAAGTGTATATTTCATTATTTCTCAAGGAACATGGCATCAAACAAATTTATTCAGAAGCATCAACAACTATTTTAAGAATTTAGGGGGGAAAACTAGCCTAAATTGACCCAATGTATTGAAATTTAAAAAATTTTAAACTTTTAAGGCTCCAACATGGTATTTTGTCAACAATGATCAAGGAACATCGGAGAATAGAGATTGTGAGAGTTCATACCATGTTAAATAGGATTTTCGTCAATGAAAGTTAGCTGACATATTGTAGAACCCCTCGGTATAGCAGATAATCCCCTCACAATATTGCACTTTGTCTCTTGGTCCAAATTAGATTTAAGATGAATTGTCACTGTATTCAAAACAAGTCCTCTTTGTAAAAGATATGCAATAAACTCATGCTCATTTGCAGAATCTTGATATTCTCTAAACTCAAAACTCTTGAGACATGATGTCACACAATTGGGAACCGTGGTTGGTGGTGTTGGCCCATTATAAGGGTGAGAATAATATCCCTGATAACAGGAAACAACACTCGTCAATATATGCAGGCAAACAACAAATAGAAATAGAGACACTAGTTTTAAGTTTCAAATTGAAATGTATTCATACCAAAATATGAATTACGAGAGCTTCAAGTACATGACAATTATGAAGGAAGTTTAGGAAGAAGTTTGTGTTGAAACATGGAAGATCAACCTCTAGCTTGAGCAAACGGAGAAATTCTGGAAACTCGAACGCAGGAGCACTGAATAAGCACTGTGTAGAAGATAACTCTAGATATTAAATATAATTCACAATTATAGTTATAAATTCAAATGAGTTACATCAAACATTTAGCTTGAGGAATCATGGGATTATGATAAGCACGTTACCTGTGTTGTTTCATATTTCAATGCCAACAATTTTGTTTCGCGGAGTGCCTGGAAAAGCTCGAGCACCCAAGCCCCATGCTCAACACGTTCATGAAAAATATCAAGATGTGCCTCCACCATGTTGGGAAAATTGATAACTGATACCTGTAGCCCAGGGTTCGCCCAGGCCTCCGTTCTGATATGCAGGTATTCAAGAAATGGAGTGTATATTTCCCGAACGTCGATCTTTTCCATGAAGCTAGTGTAATCTTCAAAGGTTAAACTTTTCAATGTGCGAGGCATCTGGATTGTAGGTTCATGAACATGAAAACCTTCTCGGGTCGTGTTCCGTAGAGTGAGCTTAAGAATTTCAAGAACAGGGCAGCCGGATAAAAGCTTGCTGGGGTTCACAGAGAGGAAATCCAACTCTAGGTTCTTGAGAGATGGCAGATAAACATTTGGAAACTCTGGATAATAATTCAAATAAATATCACGTTTCAAAACAAGGGACTTGAGTGATACACAAGTGAATATGGATTCAGGCAACTTGATATTCCTCCTTAAATCAATGCAGAGATAGAATTCGTGGAGATGGGGACCAATGACGGCATCGAGCCATGGTAAGATGAGATCCTCATCAAGCCATGCTAACATGATATGCGCATCAAGCCTTGGTAAGATGAGATCCTCTGAATTTTTATAGGAAGTGAGGCGAAACTTTTGGATGGGGTAATCTGCATTGCGCTGAGATAGAATAGCATTCACACATGAATCAATTCGATCTTCTTCCCATTTTCGATGAGACCAAAAGGGTATATCCTCTATGTCAAGGACTTGAAGATCCTTCCAAACATGGCGCCACCTGTGAGAGAGGATGCTGGTGGATACAGCTTGTTTTGTGGGAAGGTATGAGAGAATGTCGCAAAGGATAGAGTTCGGTAACAAACTGATCCTATCCATGTCCATGGTTAATGGTTTTGCTTTCTCAAGTTTGTCTCTGGAAAGGTTAGACTCAGGTGTAGGGTTTAGGATTTAAAGGATAAACAAGGGTGTTTGTTTGTTTGATTTTGATTATATAAATTTGACTAAGATTATTATAAACGGTATTATATGATTTGAATTTATTTTTTAGTTTGATTAAATTTAAATTATTCTCTTTTATTTTGAATCGATTTATTTGGATTTGAAAAATCAAATATTATTTATATGTAAATCGAATCAAATTGATTCAATTTACCATAAATGTGTTGGACAATTAGTAAATTGAATCAAGTAGCCACTTGTGCGGATAAATATAGTTTGATTTACTACTTGTACATATTATTATGATTGATATTTTCTTCTTTTATTTTATACTACAATACTACTGAAAATATTTTTAAATTTGAATTGATCTTAATTGGAATAAACTGATTTGTGAATTAATTTTTTTTTTGGAATAAATCATATAAAATGATAATTAAATTCATTTAAGAATTAATTCTATATTTGGATTATAAATCAGTGAAAATTAAATTGACTTTAGAATTTTAAGAGGAGTGCTACACATACAAGTCATTTTTGTTTACAAGTCTTACAAGTTGGTCCTAACACATGCGTTACTGAACCATCTTCGCGTGTTTCATCTTCGTTTCTTTTTTTTACGAAGAAGAAGAAGAAACGTAAAAACGGCGTGAATATAAATGACTTGTATGATTTGTATGGAAAAGCGTTCTCTCTTTGCCTTCGATCTCCTTCTGTTTTTTTTTTTTTTTATTTTCATGGTTTCTGAAATCAAGCTTTGAAATTGTTTTGAAGATGATGGAACTTCATAAATACATCCGAATGATTACAAAAATACACCCAAACAGTTACAGAAATAAACCAAACGATTACAGAAATACACCCAAATGATTTAAGAAATACACCCAATATAGGAAGAGATAGTATATTTCTTCTTGAAATCTTTTAATGTTTTGCTGGTTAAGGATGAGGCACATGACAAGAGACAATCTAGAAAAAAAAAATCTAGAAGAACAGTAAAACAGTATCTTGAATAATATTTCTTCGTTTTTTCTGGTGATTTTGATGAAGGAGAAAGAGAAAACGAAAAGAGGAAAAGAAATTTCAATAAAAAAAGAGGGAGGAAGAGAAGAAAAAGAGACACGAGGAAGAGGAAGAGGAAGCACGGAGAAAGAAGAAAAAGAAAAAGAGACACAAAAAAAACGTGAAACGACGTTAATATAAATAACTTGTATAACTTATATGAAAAATCAATTGTACGTGGAGAATTACTCGAATTTTAATCATACAAAAACTGCTTCAAAGGTTTATGACTAATTTATAACTTAAAAGGTTCTAAATTATTTTTGAAAGTGGCAAGACTAAATCTATCTCTATTATCTTATGATCAGGTTTGATTGGATGAATATCCATGAAATTAGTCAGAGACTGAGAGTCTAACACTATCTTTGATTGGTATCAAAGCATTGCATAAACCTGTTACATTCATCACCAATAGTTAAGAGTTAAGACAAAAAAAAAAATCTGAATTGGTGGTAGTGTGTAATCAAAATTGCTGTTTGTGCTATACAAATCATCAATTCATTGTCAGAAAAATGACTTTTTCTGCAAAACCATGGCATTTAGTCCTAACAAAAAAGGGTCCATCTAGTGTACAGATGCACTTTGGTACAGATTTACAGATTTTTGTTTTTATTTGGTTTAAAAGTGTATCACTAAAAGTGTTGCTTAAAGAGAAAGTGTTACCCTTAATCGTTAACTAGGCTCTGATACCAATTTTGCCAGGCTCTGATACCAATTTTGCCAATTTTGCAATCCTTTTTACTAGTCCTTGTATATTGTAATTTCATTTTTTTAGTTTTCAATCTTGTTTTAGTTTATAATATTCTTTTTTGCATGGATTATTGTATATAAAATCTTTTATCTGTTTGTCTTTTTCTTTAATATAATTTCTTAAATCCTCAAAAACTTCTTTTATTTCTACACTTTCTGTTGTTTCTAAATACCTTCTTAATTTTTCAACTTCATTTTCCATTTTTTCTTTCAACAGTTTTAATTCTTTTAAGTCATAATATGGTTTTCCAGGCATTTATAAATTTTTTAAGTTTAATTCCAACTTGTTTATATTTATTCTTATTTCTATCCTTTTTATTATAAGGTCATCAATTTCGATCTGAATGTTATTTAATCCCCTTTTATACTCTTTTATTTTACTTTTTAATTTTTCTGCCCTTTTTCTTTTTATTTTATTTTCTGGTTTTTCAATCTTTTTATGCTTCATTATTTATTTTAAAATTTCTGCAAACTCTATTATTGATTCATCACTATTTTCTAGAGATTCTATTAATTTTTCTAGCTCTTCAACTTCTCTTTTTAACTTGTCATAGATTATTTTTAGAGCTTCAAATGCTCTTTGATTTATTTCAGAAAACTGTAAATAATTCAAACGATTTTCTCTTTCAAAGAGCTCTTGTTTCTTGTCTTGATAAGTTACATATATTTCTTCTTTATTTATTGTCATAATTTAGTGTTTAGGGTTTCATTTAATTTTTCGACCTTTTTTGTTAATTCTTTTATTTCAGAATTTTCTTCTTTAATCTTCAACTTAGATAGACTTAAAGGGCTATTAATTTTAGATTCTCTAATTTGAAAATTCGATGAAACTAATTTTTCTGACGGTTCTTTTAATAATAGAACTGGGTTTTCAATAGCTTTATATTTTGGTATTTCTGTTTTTACAATTTTCTGAAATAATTCATCGACATAAATTCTTTCTCTGTTTTTAAATATTATACTATGATGGCTATTTGTTAAAGCATAATTTATTGCATATGTAATCGAAAATGGTTCATCATCTTGTTCCATTAGATTCTTTCTGTGAAATTTATAAGCCAGACTTATAGATCTTCCAAGATTTTCAGTTGATAAAGGTATAGCATATCCCAGATGGGCATTAAATTTAACATTTACGTTTGCCAAGTTTCCATGAACAATTCCGATTATTTGATCTATAGGGTCATCAGTAATTCTTTTGTCACAGATTGCTAAGCTTATTGGTGAATTAATTCCTTTCATATATGTAGATTTGATTAAGACTTGTATAGTACTAATATGAATCCATCCAATTTTAGATCTTTTTTGTTGATCCTTAATTTTCTCAATCTGTTTACTTAATTCTTCATCATTTATCAAGGCTATTTCAAGTTCTCCATTGGCGGATTTTATCTTTATAGGGGCTTCAAGTTGAATTTTTCCATAGTATATTATATTTTTTCTATTAAAAACTTCTTTTAAAAGGTTTTGTTTATTAAAATTTTCGTTTGATTTGAGATTTAATTCTGTTTTTAAAACAGCCTGTTTTTCATTATCTAATAAAGCAGTTAATCTATAATAATCAGATTCTTCTGTTAATTCTAAACTTTCTAAATAATTCATAATTGAAAGACTAGAATGAATACATACCTTTCTGGAGAAAAACTTCCTTTATTTAATATATTTTACATAAGGTGTTTTTATCTCCAGAGGGGAGATTGTAAATACTAACTCCAGAGGGGAGTTTAGAACTATTTTTCCCTAATGGGAATTCTTCTTCAGATCATAGAATCGCCTCGGCAGCTTCCTCCTTGCTCTCCTAGCATTTGAGTACTCTTTGCCTCCTGCTTTCTATTTTCTGATGCCTTCTACAATTGCCTAAGCAACCTATTTATAATGGTTGGGTCTGATGGACAATTCCCATCCTTACCCTTCTTATGACGTCATTGCTTACGTCATTGTTTATTATCTTGCACCAGCTACATTGTTGGTGCTCTATGACCTAAGCGCTTACGTCATTATGCAATAATGTTGAGAGATGCTTCAGATGTGCTGTCTTCCTCTTTCATTATGTGACCTTCAGATGCGTTGTCTTCTTCCTTTATCATGTGGGTTGATTCCGTTTTATTGTTGCTTTCTTCAGATAACTCTGAGACGCATAGCTGGCACTTGTGGTCTTCTCTGTCTTTTATCAAATAGCAGAGATTCCTTTTTATCCCTTCAGGGAGCTTTTCTAAGAGTCCAGATAAGTTGTAGAATGCTGATTCAAATTCCACTAAGAGTCTCATCTCTCTTTCTTCAATTTCATTCCTTTTACTAGACACAAGCAAAGTATTTCTGCTTTTATAATTAATTCTTGTGTGAGATTCCCTTGTTATCTTTTGAGTTCTTTCGAAGACCCTTGCTAGTGTGCTGGCTAGCCTTCCTTCATGACTGTAGATTGTTAAATCTTGAACTTGATCAATTGGTTGAAAATTTCCTGGGAAGACGGACATGAATATTACTTGGTGTGCTGGAACCAAGCATTCTTCTTCTTCATTAAAAATAGGTTGACTGTTCGTAAATTTTAGGGATATATCCCTTGGATTTACGTTGTCAATCATATTTTTAAATCTCTTCACTGCATCAACGAATCCTGCAGGAAACTCACTAATAATTTTTAGATCATTAAAAATTAAAATTGTATCAATTAATCCATACTGGAAAAACTGATAGGTGTCCGATGGGGATGCATCTGGAAATATAACCAGCTTTGTTAGCTGTTCTTTGGCAATAGGATAATATCCCAAAATTGCTCTTTTTTCTTCAGTCCAGTTTAGGACTATATTAAGGGTTTCCCTGAGATTTGATCTACAGACCCTTTTCTTTTCTTTGATTTCAGCCCTTGTAGGAATGTTTCTTATTATCCCTGTTCTCTGGGTTTGAATTGGAGCTTTATCTGCTCTTTTTAGGGTTTGCTCTGGATGAAGAGCTTCATATTCCCTGAAAGATTCCTTTGCTTCTTCCAGTGTTAAAAACCCTCCTTTATGAATTATCCTTGATTGATGTGTAAATGGTGCTGCTTTTTCCCAGGCATCATAAACTCCTTTCATGGGGCCATTATAAATTACATAATATTTTTTATCTTGGGTGGATTTTTTGATAATTTCAGCAATTGTTTTATTTTCTGGAATTTTTTCTTCACCTGATTTGTCCACATCCTTTTTACTAGTCCTTGTATATTGTAATTTCATTTTTTTAGTTTTCAATCTTGTTTTAGTTTATAATATTCTTTTTTGAGTTGCTTCTTGCATACAACGTTCTTTTATTTCCTCTCTTATTGCAGAGGTTGCTCCGCCAAAATTATTTTCAATTGTTCCTCTATTTATTTCTCTTATAAATCTTCCCATAATAAATTCATTAGCAGGATATGGAAGTTTTGTTATATACATACTAAGATAATGATTTTTATCTTCTTCTTTTAATTTGTAATAATGTATTCTATATTCACATATATAAGACTCCACATTACATAGATCATATATCTGAATGTTAGCTAAATGATTTTTTGCTTCTTGATATTCTTTATTATAGACTTCTTGTTTATGATCTATAATATTTTTTCCAAAAAATTCTTTATATAGAATCATCATTATATATAATATCTTATCATAAGCTGTTGTTTTTGTTGCTAATTCTTCTATTATTTGGTTTTTTATTGATGTCATATAATCTCTTATAGCTCATTTAGTATGAAACCCTATGTAATTCCAAATATCTCTTCCAGATATTTCGTTAAGTTTTGGATTAGTAAAGGCTTCTAATAAGAAGGAATTCAACCAGTTTTCGAAAATTTCTTTTTCATTCTTTTTACAGTCTAAATCGAGCATTCTTTCTCCTTCCATTTCTTGAATTTTAGGAACGTATTTTGATGGTGTTTTTGTATATTTTGAATCTTTATTTATAAATCCTTTTTTAAAAGCATAATTATCAAAACCTGTTTCCCATTTAAATTGAGATTGATTATTATCCCTAGATGTTCCAGCTTCATTTTTTACTTGTATTGGAATTGCTGGTTCTTCGTCACTTGAATAATCTAGGATGTGTTCTTCATTTTCTATATTTTCAGAATTTACTAATTCTTCTTCTATCTGAAATCCCTGTTCCATAATATTATTTTCTTGAGCCATTTTTAATTGTTTAAAAAGCATTGTAACTTCTTCTAATTTTTCTTCAATATTCATAATTTTAGTGGTGGTTTTACTTTTAAATCTGTTATGTTGATTATATTTTGAAATTTTTCTTCTTTGGGATTTTCTTTTTCCTTATTTCTTTGAAATTTTATAGATACTAATATTTCTTCAAGCATATCTACTATAGAATTTAATTGTGGGTTAAAAGTATGATAAAGATGTGGGGAATCATTTCCATGGTAACATTTCTTAGAAATTCCGTGTGAAAAATAAGTTTTTTCAGGTTTTTGAAGTCCTTCAATAAAACTTATAGTAAAATAAAGATTTTGAGAAAAATCATTTTGTATTGATTTTAAGAATTCGGTGTCATTACAGTTAACATTAGTTAAAATCATTAATTTTTGATCTATTAATTTCGATAACTTAATTATTTCTTCTCTTAAATCTTCTAATTTACTTTTTTCCATTAGGTGACGTTTTTTCTTTGTGAAGAGCTACGGTTTTAAGTGAAAAGTGTGGCTTTAGAAAGTGTGGTTTAAGGAAGCAAATCTTTAAATCTGTACAGATTTAGATCTGTACCATATAATTTCCTAACAAAAAATGATCCAACTTAAAAATGTAGAAACATTGAACCGTACGTAGATAACGTCAGAAGAGTACAATAATATGCAGCGGATAACTTGTAATTTTCACTACTTTCAAGAAAAGAAGAAAAAACACGAAAATATTTTAAATTTGATTTTGAACGCAGAATTTGAAAAACAGTTAGATTTCTTAGCTGAACTATTTTATAAATAAAAAAAATGTTTTCTAAAATTTGAAAAAAGGAAAATTTACGTTAATTGAATTTAGCGCCAATATCTCGAAATTGAATTAGCGGTTCAATTACAAATTTGAACCTTTTTTGTTGTCAATCTGCTACATGGTGCATGACTGCATGTAGACGGGCTGCCATAGTGCCATGTTCGTTAGCAAAGCTTTATTATTGGAATTTTGGAACGTGTTTCTTAACATGATGCCATGATAAGGTTTAGGGTTTAGACTTCTAACTCATTAATATTAGTTTTTGCATAGAATTAATAAATGTAAATTAAAAAATAATAATAATAAAGTTTTTTATATATGTAATTTTTTTTAAATGAGTTTGATTTTTATAATATACAAAAGAATATTAAATATTTTTCATATATTATAAAAAAGAGTAAAGTACATGATTACAGACTTATCCATGGAGATTGGTGATTGGAGGCGCACTCGATTTTGGGAGGATGTATGGTTGCTTTGTGGATCTTTGAAGGATCGATTCCCGAAGTTTTCTTCGGTTTCAAACCAATGTGGATCTATTATAGGGGATTGTGGGTTCTGGGACGGGGTCGAGTGGATTTGGAACTTCCAATGGAAGAGAGAACTCTTTCAATGGGAGTTGGAACTCCTGGGTCATTTACATGAGGAGCTAAGACCTGTCAAACTAGTGAATAACAGAGAGGATAGTGTGGTGTGGAAATATGATACACAAGGTGTTTATTCAACTAACTCTTTTGTGCAAGTTTTGCAAGAGGAAATACTGACCCAGGAGATTACTAGTTACAGCTTCACTAAGACCATCTGGAAAGGTCTAGTTCCTCCAAGAGTAGAGTTGTAGTTTGTCCTGATAGATAGGGTAAATAGAAAAGAAAGACTCAGCAGGTTTGGTGTTATCAGCTAGGAAGATAACGTCTGTATTTTATGTAACAAAGATGTGGAAGCTGTAAACCACTTGTTTCTAGACTGTGAGTTTGCTTGGCAGGTATGAAATGCTTGGATTTCGGTATCTGGTCCAACAATGGTGCGCTCCATGCTCATTGAAAGAGCACTATCTATGGTGGAGAGAGGAACCGAGGAGGAAGGGGGATCGAGAGCAACGATTGAGATACTTCTGTGCGATTGTTTGGAACATTTGGTTGGAAAGGAATCGAAGGATTTTTCATAATAAAGACAAGGGTGTTGAAGAAATTATCGACATGACCGTGTTGAGCTCCAACGAGTGGACAGGTGTTGACCCTTTTAGTTGTTGATGGTTATGTTGGAGATGACATGGGAATTACTTGTGTTGTGGAGTTATCTCAAGGAGTTGAATCATGTGCATGTGTAGTCTATTGCTCCACTTTATTGTGTTGAACTCTTTGTTTTTCAAAAAAAAAAAAAAGAGTAAAGTACGGTTTTGTCCTCAATATTTGGAATAAGTCATATTTGGTGTCTCTAACGTTTAAATCATCTTATTTGTATTCCTAACGTTTGTAAAATTGATTCAATATTATCCTGCCGTCAATTACACATCATAAGCTTTAGTTTTAGTTTTGAAAATCTCTTCTAAAATACAAATGTCTAGGACATAATTCACTCCGAAAAATAATTCATCAAAAGTTGAAACTAATCCCTGTAATATTTACATAATTCACTTTTCTTGAGACATAATTGAACCTAAACACAAATAGTGGGTACAATATTAAAATCGAACACATTCAAGTGAGACTTAATTGAAAATGAATACATCTAAGTGAGAATAATTGAAAAATACACTCTGATTTGTTAGTATAATTGATAGCAGGATAACATTAAATCACTTTTATAACCATTAGAGATACAAATATGACAATTTAAACGTTAGGAACACAAATAAAACTTACTTAAAAATAAAAACAATACTTTACTCTTTTAAAAAAATTATATTTTTATGACTTAGTTATATTCTTTTTATTATTGTCTAAATAACTTGTGTCCATTTTCGCGTTTGCAAATTTAAAATGTTAATATATTTCATTAACTCTGCTTTTCCCATATTACTGGTTAATATCTATTCTTGGGACTTATAAAATTGGTCCTACAGCTTGGCTTCTTTCTTTTTTTTTATTTCTCATGGTGTCTTTCAATCCGTCAAACTAAGAATTAATTCATCGCTATACTGAGCTCAATTTAATGGTTTATTACTAGTCAATGGGTTGCTGCATGCACAAAACAAATTTCGAACCTCAACACTTGCTTAAGCGGACTAGTAAACTAACTATTAGACCAACCTAATTTGATTAAGTTGGCTCATTTTTATTTTAAAATTTTTTCCTATGCCATCTGCTTATTGCTAGTACAAGCAGGCCCTTTTTTTGGTATAAGCAAGTAACTCTTATCTTATACTATAAATCATATAAAATGGTGATTGAATTAATTTAAGAACTAATATTATATTTGGATTATAAATCAGTGAAAATTAAATTGATTTGAGAATTTTAATCATACACAAACAGCTTAAAACGTTCTATAGTATTTTTTAAGGCTTCATAACTAAATCTATCGTTATTGTATTATGGCCAGATTTGATTGGATGAACATACATGAAATTAGTCAGAGTCTAACACTATCTTTGATTGGTAACAAAGCATTGCATAATCCTGTCACGTTCATCACCAACAATTAAGAGTTAAGACCAAACTAATCTGAATTGGTGGTGGTGCGTAATCAAAATTGCTGTTTGTACTATACAATTCATCATATCAATTCAATGTCAGAAAAATCACATTTCTGCAAAATCATGGCATTTAGTCTTAATTAACCATGGATATTTTTACGCATCACAAAAAGTTATCCAACTTAGAAATATAGAAGCATTGAACCGTAGATAGCGTCCATAGAGTACAAAGTATAATAATATGCCAGCTACTTTCAAAAACAGAAATTGATGCACAAAATACTGCTTTAATCTAGCGACATTGTCAAAAAGCAGCCAACATGTTTAATGAACATAAACCGTAAAACAAGCAAACGTTTGGCAGTTCCCTAGAGAGTAGAGTTGCCATCAACCTGCAACTCAAAGGATCAAATGGCATATATAAATTTCCAGGGATGAGAGACCCCCCCCCCCCCACTCAAAAAAAAAAAAGGGTAAATACCCTTTCGGCCCCTTAGCATTTTAAATTGGGACATGTCGCACCTTTATCATCCAGAAACCTCAACCAGGTCCTCAACCATCAACATTAGTGGACGTATCGACCCCTGTGACCGGTTGCCAACAGGTTGTCTGGATGACGTATCAGGTGGAGACTGAGTTGTCAAATGTAGGTGCCACGTGTCACTAGAAGTTGTTGCAGGGACTAAAAACCCCCTCCCTGCCCAAACTATTCTCAGCCCCACCAGCAACACCCTCCACTCACCACCCCTCCCCAGCACTCCTCCACCACATCCTTTCCCTTCCCAAACTATTTGCATCAGGGCTCACTCCTTCTCCGATCATGGAATCAAACATATCCACCACATCCTTTCCCTTCCCATGCATGGCCAACCCACCAATCATGGCATTCCACGCCACTACATTTCTCCTTGGCATGTTCCTGAACACAACCAAGGCAGCGCCAATCCTCCCACACTTTGCATACATGTCAACCAACCCAGTCCCCACCATGACACCCACATCCCACCCAATTTCCTTCACAGCATACCCATGAACCCACCTCCCCAAGCTCACATCCCCAGACCGCGAACAAGCCGAAAGAATCGAACAAAGGCTCACATCATTCAACACAAACCCACACCCAAAAATCATTTCCCTCAAAAGCTCAAAAGCCTCCCTAGTCATCCTATTCTCAACATACCCCACAATCATCACAGTCCAAGCAACCTCATTCCTCTCTGGCATTTCATCGAACACCTTCCGCCCATTCTCCAAATCCTCCCCTTTCACCACACCTTCCAAGACCACAGTCCAAGACACCACAGTCTTCAACCCCATATCCTCAAAAACTCTTCTAACCCCACCCACAAGCCCACACTTCACATAAACATCCATCAAAGCATTGCAGACTCTAACACACCCAGAAACCCCAAGCTTCACCACAAGTGCATGAAGCTGCAAGACCATTTTGACACAGCCGAGATGGGAGCACTTAGTGAGGACGCAGAGTACGGAGACGGGGTCAAGGGGGAGGAGGAGGGAGCGCATTTCGGAGAAAAGGCGAAGGGCATGGTTGGGGTTAGTGGCAAAGATGAGGGCAGTGTAATTGTGGAGGAGTGCTGGGGAGGGGTGGTGAGTGGAGGGTGTTGCCGGTGGGGATGAGAATAGTTTGGGCAGGGAGGGGGTTTTTAGTCCCTGAAATAACTTCTAGTGACACGTGGCACCTGCATTTGACAACTCAGCCTCCACCTGACACGTCATCCAGGCAACCTGTTGGCAACCGGTCACAGGGGTCGATACATCCACTAATGTTGATGGTTGAGGACCTGGTTGAGGTTTCTAGATGATAAAGGTGTGACATGTCCCAATTTAAAATGCTCAAGGACCGAAAAGGGTATTTACCCAAAAAAAAAAAAAAAAACCCAAACTTTTAAGGATGAACAAGAGAAATGAAAGTACTTGTCAATATCAAAGTTAGCAAATCCAAACATCGATACTATGTTCAAGTGTATATTTCATTATTTCTCAAGGAACATGGGATCAACCAAATTTATTGAGAAGCATCAATAACTGTTTTAAGAATTTAGGGGGAACACTAGCCTAAATTGACCCAATGTAATGAAATTTAAATAATTTTAAACTTTTAAGGCTCCAACATGATATTTTGTCAACAATGATCAATGAGCATTGGAGAATAGGGATTATGAGAGTTCATACCATGTTAAATAGGATTTTCGTTAATGAAAGTTAGCTGACATATTGTAGAGCCCTTCGGTATAGCAGATAAGGCACTGGATTCGATGGTCTTAGAACGTTTGGACCATTAAATAGTCCCATAACAAAATATATTTTTAAAATTTTTTTAATAACTACTAAATAGTCATATTCTAATTTTAATTACAAATTAACTCTATATATTTATTTAATTATAAAAACTATTTTTTATTTTACAAATTATTAATTGATCATTCATCTATTATGTTTATTAACAATAAAAAAACAATAACGAATTAGATCTTCCATTGATCTAATAAATTTTTTGGCAAACCCAATTGATTAAACGTTTATCTTTGATCCGTGACATTCGTCTAGGACTGTGAAATCGTGTTTCTTAGAAATCAATCGATTGGAATAACAAAACAATCGATTGAATTTCAGGTTTTCCACAATTCAATCGATTGGTCTACAGGTTATCACAAAACAATCGATTGAAAATTGCAAGGCAGTACGGTTTTCGCAAAAATTAATCAATTGGTCATATTACCCAATCGATTGAACGATGACTTATAATTCAATCGATTGTTTATATTACTCAATCGATTGAAGGCTTCAAAGCAACTTGAGGTCTCACAATTCAATCAATTGGTTGTGTTACCCAATCGATTGAAGTCATCAAAGCAATATGAATTTGTCCAATTCAATCGATTGAAAGCTTTATAACAACTTGAGGTCTCACAATTCAATCGATTGGTTGTGTTACCTAATCGATTGAAGTTTGTACGTAACTTCCAATTCAATCGATTGGTACGAGAATGCAATCGAATGAGAAGTAATGTAAATGTGTTTTTTTCTGCATTCTATTTGTTATTTCAGCAACAATACCATACAAATATATTGTGAATTATATTTTATTTTATATAATTAATTTATTTAAAAAAATTCCTGATCTTTTTATTTGTTTGCATTTTATTTTGTTGTTTTCATATGTTCAAGATTTGACCTCTCTATTTGAATCTTGACTTAAAAAAGGGACTATGCAATATATATATCGAAAAAAGTAATAATCTGTTCATATATTAATAAGACATATGTAGTATATATGTTACAAATTTGTAAGCAATATATATCAACTTTTGAAGCTGGTAGTAGTAGTAATTTATTGCTGCTGCAGCATCATCAAGAACGGCTATCTTATATTTAGGATCACCGTCACAACAGATCGCATTGTGTTGAATGTTTGTGATAGCTTTAGGAAATCTTCCTCCATTTGTGTCCGTGGCCATTTAGCAGGATCAAAAACAAAATCACTGCAATGTTCAACACATGTTGATGCAAAATGAAATTAAGATAAAAGAAAAAAGACAAATAGAAATTATACTTGAAGATAAAAGATAAAATATAAAGTAAACCATGTCATTTAAGTTTATACTGAAAGTTACAGCTAATTCGATGAACCTAACTGATGGATAACAAAAAAAAAAAAAAAAAAAAGGGAGAAAGGGGTTAAAGGGCTACCATAGGATGCAACTATTCCCTTCCTTAGAAAATACTACTGGGATGCAAGTGAAAGAATTGTGTATTCGTATTGGTATATATATATATATAGGAGTACAGGAGTACATAATAAATCACATTAGATGTAATAGATACAAGCTCCATTTCAATGATTTGTGAAAAATATACTAAGTTAGAGTACAAGGGTAAGGAAGGAACAACACATTCAAATAGAAATTCTCAGCAAATTTCTACCTCAAGATAGGAAGCCAGTAAAAAACTGCATATGCATACTAAGAGAGGTAGATATGATTCTGATCATCGATTGAGTTATGTCGAATTTTCTAAATTTTCAATTTGAAAAAACCTTAAAAAATTCACCTCATATCTGAACTCTTTCTTTATACTTTACATCCATAGAATGGAACTGAATTTTGCACCATATATCAATTATTAGTTCAAATTACAAGAATGCACATGTTTCAGCTGTTATTCTCAATCTTGTATACTATGGAACATTTATATAGGCCAATCAATCGACGAATGTCTCAAATATTGTGCATTCAAGTTCAACTAACGAAAAAAAACTAAAGACAAGCTTTTTACGAAGGAAACCATATTTCAAGAACTTAACCCTAAGAGAAGGAGAGTGCATGTTGATGAGAATCACTGTCATTACATGGAAAAAGAACCAATAGTGCGGAAAAGAAAATTGGTTGCATGGTTGTTTATTATTTACAGTGTCAGAATCTTGAATCTTGAAAAGGAAGAGAACACGAATGAATTGTGATACCTCAAGTTGCTTTGAAACATTCAATCGATTGAGTAATATAAAAAATCCATTGAAATAGTGGAAACTTGAAATTCAATCGATTGTTGAACGAATATCACGGGATCAAAGATAAACGTTTAATCAATTGGGTTTGCCAAAAAGTTTATTACGATCAATGGAAGATCTAATTTGTTATTATTTTTTTAATTGTTAATAAACATAATAGATGAATGATCAATTAATAATTTATAAAATAAAAAATAATTTTTATAATTAAATAAAATACATGGGTTAATTTATAATTAAAATTAGAAAATGACTATTTAACAATTATTAAAAACTTAAAAAATATGTTTTGTTATGGGACCATTTAATGGTCCAAACGTTCTGTGACCATCGAATCCTTAGCCAGCAGATAATCCACTTTGTCTCTTGGTTCAAATTAGATTTAAGATGAATTGTCACTGTCTTCAAAGCAAGTCCTCTTTGTAAAAGATATGCAACAAACTCATGCTCATCTGCAGTGTCTTGATATTTTCTAAACTCAAAACTCTTGAGACATGATGTCACACAATTGGGAACCGTGGTTGGTGGTGTTGGCCCATTATACTTCATCGGGTGAAAATAATATCCCTGATAACAGGAAACAACACTTGTCAACATATGCAGGCAAACAACAAATAGAAATAGAGACACTAGTTTTAAGTTTCAAATTGAATGTATTCATACCCCCAAAATATGAATTACGAGAGCTTTAAGTACATGACAATTATGAAGGAAGTTTAGCAAGAAGTTTGTGTTGAAACATGGAAGATCAACCTCTAGCTTGAGCAAACGGAGAAATTCTGGAAACTCGAACGCAAGAGCACTAAATAAGCACTGTGTAGAAGATAACTCTAGATATTAAATATAATTCATAATTATAGTTATAAGTTGAGATTATCGAGTTACATCAATCATTTTGCTTGAGGAATCATGTTACCTGTGTTGTTTCATATTTCAATGCCAACAATTTTGTTTGGCGGAGTGCCTGGAGAAGCTCGGGCACCCAAGCCCCATCCTCAACACGTTCATGACAAATATCAAGATGTGCCTCCACCATGTTGGGAAAATTGATAACTGATACCTGTAGCCCAGAGTACGCCGAGGCCTCTGTTCTCATATGCAGGTATTCAAGAAATGGAGTGTATATTTCCCGAACGTCGATCTTTTCCATCAAGCTACTGTAATCTTTAAAGGTTAAACTTTTCAATGTGCGAGGCATCTGGATTGTAGGTTCATGAACATGAAAACCTTCTCGGGTCGTGTTATGTAGAGCGAGCTTAAGAATTTCAAGAACAGGGCAGCCGGATAAAAGCTTGCTGGGGTTCACAGAGAGGAAATCCAACTCTAGGTTCTTGAGGGATGGCAGATAAACATTTGGAAACTCTGGATAACAATTCAAATAAATATTACGGTTCAAAACAAGGGACTTGAGTGATACACAAGTGAATATGGATTCAGGCAACTTGATTTTCCTCCTTAAATCAATGCAGAGATAGAGTTCGTGGAGATGGGGACCAATGACGGCATCGAGCCATGGTAAGATGAGATCCTCATCAAGCCATGATAAGATGATATCCTCTGAATTTTTATAGGAAGTGAGGCGAAACTTTTGGATGGGGTAATCTGCATTGCGCTGAGATAGAATAGCATTCACACATGAATCAATTCGATCTTCTTCCCATTCTCGATGAGACCAAAAGGGTATATCCTCTATGCCAAGGACTTGAAGATCCTTCCAAACATGGCGCCACCTGTGAGAGAGGATGCTGGTGGATACAGCTTGTTTTGTGGGAAGGTATGAGAGAATGTCGCAAAGGATAGAGTTCGGTAACAAACTGATCCTATCCATGTCCATGGTTAATGGTTTTGCTTTCTCAAGTTTGTCTCTGGAAAGGTTAGACTCAGGTGTAGGGTTTAGGATTTAAAGGATAAACAAGGGTGTTTGTTTGTTTGATTTTGATTATATAAATTTGACTAAGATTATTATAAACGGTATTATATGATTTGAATTTATTTTTTAGTTTGATTAATTTTAAATTATTCTCTTTCCTTTTGAGTACAAACACATTAAATTGATAAATTAAATCTCTCTAGAGCTGCTTAGCGCCAACTCAATATGATACTTAGTGTCAGGTGAATCAATGTTATGTAAAAATCTCATTTTAAACATTCATCTGTCATTTATATACTGTGCTTGTTTTAATTGTGAAGGGGACAATGTCTTGCATCTCATGTATTTTCCTGACTTAGGTGGAAGTCCACTGTCAGAAGCCACCAAGTACTTGAAGTTGCTGCAGAAGAATCCATCTGATTCATTGGAAACACGCTTGCTTTTGAATGTTATACAAGACGAAATAAGATTTTGCTTGCACTACAGGTAATTCTGGATTTTAAGAAAGGGGGGGGGGGGGGGCATGAATGCACATGTGACTGATGGCGAGAAACTGATTTGGAGTGTCTTAGAAGCTGAGCGCTCAACCATTAGGTTCTTGATGTGATTGATTTTACTATAGTAATTCTGGAAGCTGGTGTATTCATTTCTGTATTCATTTCATGATGACAATTCAATTCTTCATTTATTCCCTTTCTGCAGCCAGCTGCATGAGAAATATCTGGTTGAAGAGTCAACAAACAATTTTGTGCCAAGATAAATAGGTAATGAGTTACAACATCTGAAGCCATGTATTATGCCCCACAAAGAAAGGAACGACGACCAACCAATAGTAGTGGGTACAACCCAAAAAATAGCAACCAATGCAATGAGCTATAGCTCAAGTGGTGCTTCCCTTCGATCATATCATGAATGTTTGCATTTATATAGGGATTTGATCTGTTCACCCGTCCCGTTACACATTGAGTTCACAAACTTCTTGGGACAATACTACATGATCAGGATGCTGCACTGAGTAAGTAAAACTGGACAGCTGTGTTGCGTGTTTTATTTTTCTGTTGGTTAGATGTGAGGACCATTGCTAATGAAAATTTTAGTATCTGATATTTGCCATAAAAGTGCCAAGAATAATGTGATTATGAGTTCATTTTCCTGTGTAAGTATTGGAGATCAACCAATTCTCTGAAGCAAGCTAAATCCTGCTATAATTAAGGGATAGAGGGTAAAGGAAATGGAAATTGTTTCCTTGAATATGTTTAGATTTCAGTGAATATTGACTCCGTGTGTCTGGATATTGCAAATTTGCAAGTCTGTGTGTAACTGAATCCGCCGGGTTTGTATAATTATTTCTGAACAACTTTAAACTCAAGGTAAATCAAAATCAACATTTTGATTATATTGGTCACAATGTACGTACATACAATACAAGATTAGTGTAGCCTATATTCTAGAACAACACTTGATATGGAAAATTGGGGAAAGGTGCTAATGTTGCATCTATCTTCATCTCTCTAGCAACAAAAAAACAAAAACACTTCAAGGCAAGAACCCAAATATGACCAATATCAGGGAAAATGCTTCTTCTTTGGTAACGTGACTTCATGTAAGCAATTACTAACACATTGAATACCACCGAACAACAGAATTGTCTCCCTTTTTGTTTTCTCATCTAATGCTCATTGGAACCCATGGTCGAATGTGACCCTTCATTGTTTGTACCAACTTCATATTTACAAAGAGGACAGGATACATTTATCTTTAACCATTTATCAATACACCCTACATGAAAGATATGAAAGCATGGTAGCTCCCTAAGTTCGTCGTTGTCTACATATTTTGCCAAGCAAGTGCAGCAAGCCTGCAATTAAGTCATGAAAAATAAAAGATATTAATTTACAACCAACCAAGTCAAACCTAGCAGAGTGTTAATGGATTCTATTGAGGCTCCTCTGTTTGGTGAAAATTCCTCAGGAATGCCGATATGCAAGGTAGGCAGCAACAAATTGTTGCACACAGTATAAAGGGCATGGCATATCCGATGCAGCTGAAGGTAAGGAAGACTATACATAACCTGCACAGATAGAAACCTATATTGTTAGAAGACCTGAGAAAGTGAAAATAAATTGTTTGAGTTATGACATTACCTATACAATTTTGGAGCATCGGAAGGAGAAGTGTGACCTCCAAATAAAATGATTTCAGTTTTAAATTATACAGATGTCCTAAGCTAAAATTAGTTATACCCTATGTCCTGAATACTTCTATATAAATCGAATAAAATATTATTTATATATAAATTGAGTCAAGTTGATTCAATTTACCATAAAGAATCAAATGCTATTTATATGTAAATCTGAATTGGTGGCAGTGCGTAATCAAAATTGCTGTTTGTGCTATACAAATCATCAATTCATTGTCAGAAAAATGACTTCTCTGCAAAACCATGGCATTTAGTCCTAATTAACCATGCATATTTTTATGCATCACAAAAAATGATCCAACTTAAAAATATAGAAACATTGAACCGTAGATAACATCAGAAGAGTACAATAATATGCAGTGGTTAACTTGGTCCTAACTTCCCAACTTCTTTCAAAAACAGAAATTCATACACAATAGTCAATATATACTATACAGTGCTTTAATCTAGCAACATTGTCAAATAGCAGCCAACATGTTTGTGTACGTAAACCGTAAAACAATCAAACGTTTGTCAGTTGCCCAGAGAGTAGAGTTGCCATCAACCTGCATCACAAAGCCATACATGCAACTCAAAGGATCAAATGGCATATATAAATTTCCAAGGATGAGAGACCAAAAAAACAGACTTTTAAGGATGAACCAGAGAAATGAAAATACTTGTCAATATCAAAGTTAGCCAGTCCAAACCACCGATGCTATGTTCAAGTGTATATTTCATTATTTATCAACAGGGCATCAAACAAATTTATTCAGAAGCATAACAAATATTTTAAGAATTTAGTTGGAAGACTAGCCTAAAATTGACCCTATGTTATGAAACTTTAATAATTTTAAACTTTTAAGGCTCCAACATGATATCTTGTCAACAATGATCAACGAACAATAGAGAATAGAGATAATGAGATCAGTTCATACCATGATTGTGGTCAATGAAATTAAGCTGACATATTGGAGAGCCCCTCGGTATAGCAGATAATCCCTTGAGAATAATGTACTTTGTCTCTAGGTCGAAATCAGATTTAAGATGAATTGTCACTGTCTTCAAAACAAGTCCTCTTTGTAAAAGATATGCAATAAATTCACGCTCATCTGTAGAGTCTTGATATCCTCTAAACTCAAAACTCCTGAGATGTGATGTCAAACAATTGGGAACCATGCTTGGTGGTCTTGGCCCATTATATTCCACCGGGTGAGCATATGCTCGCTGATAACAAAAAACAACACTTCTCGACTGAGGGAAACAACAAACAACAAAAAAGAAATAGAGCCAGTAGTTTTAAATTGAAATATATTCATACCTTCCAAATACAAATTACAAGAGCTTCAAGTACATGACAATTATGAAGGAAGTTTAGCAGGAAGTTTGCGTTGAAACATGGAACATCAAGCTCTAGATTGAGCAAACAGTGAAATTCTGGAAACTCGAAAGCTGGAGCACTAAATAAGCACTGTGTAGAAGATAACTAGATATCAAATATAGTTATAAATTCAAATTATCGAGTTACATCAAACATTTAGCTTGAGGAATCATGGGATTATGATAAGCATGTTACCTGTGTTGTTTCATATTTCAATGCCAACAATTTTGTTTCGCGGAGTGCCTTGAAGAGCTTGGGCACCCAAGCCCCATGCTCAACACGTTCATGACAAATATCAAGATGTGCCTCCACCATGTTGGGAAAATTGATAACTGATACCTGTAGCTCAGAGTTCGCCGAGGCCACCGTTCTCATATGCAGGTATTCAAGAAATGGAGTGTATATTTCCCGAACGTTAATCTCTTCCATCAAGCTAGTGTAATCTTCAAAGGTTAAACTTTTCAATGTGCGAGGCATCTGGATTGTAGGTACATAAACATGAAAACCTTCTTGGGTCGTGTTTTGTAGAATGAGCTTAAGAACTTCAAGAACAGGGCAGCCGGATAAAAGCTTGCTGGGGTCCACAGAGACGATTTCCAACTCTAGATTCTTGAGGGATGGCAGATAAACATTTGGAAACTCTGGATAATAATTCAAATGACTATAACGTTTCAAAACAAGGGACTTGAGTGATACACAAGTGAATATGGATTCAGGCAACTTGATTCTCCTCATTAAACCAATGAAGAGATAGAGTTCCTGGAGATGGGGACCAATGACGGCATCAAGCCATGTTAAGATGAGATCCTCTGAACTATTATAGGAAGTGAGGCGAAACTTTTTGATAGGGTAATTTGCACTGCGCTGAGATAGAACAGCATTCACATATGAATCAAACCGATATCCCCGACGGGACCAAAAGGGTCTATCCTCTATGTCAAGGACTTGGAGATCCTTCCAAACATGGCGCCACCTGCGACAGAGGATGCTGGTGGATACAGCTTGTTTTGTTGGGAGGTATGAGAGAATGTCGCAAAGGATAGAGTCGGGTAAGAAACTGATCCTATCCATGTTCATGGTTGATGGTTTGGCTTTCTCAGCTGTAGGGTTTACTGGTTTAGGATTTGAAGGATAGCCAAGGGTTATTGGATCAATCATTCAATTGAATTCAACTGATTTAATTAAATATTAAATAAAATTATTAAAAATTTAATATATAATTTTAAATATTTAAATTAAATAATTTTTAACTTAATAAAATTTAAAATTTTACAATTTCATATAATGAATTATTCATAATTTTAATATTAGATGATCACAAATAATTTTAAATATTAAAGTTTATAACTAAAAATAATTAAAATATACAGTCACAAATACAAAATGTTCTACTATCAAAAGAAATATTAACAAACAATTTTTTAACTAATCGAAGACGCAACTCATCACAAACTAGTTTGAAATTCTTGAACAACATTGTCTTATAACTGTTGATCACTTTATAATTGTTCAATCTTTAACATACAGAAAAAAAAAAACCATGAACGAAATTAATTCAACAAAAAATATTTGACAGAATCATTCAACAACTCAAACATTCAGTAATCTACTAAACCCAGTATTATTAACAGAACTACAAAAATTATCAAAATCTGAAAATCAGCAACTCAAAATTATTAACAACAGTACGAATTAGAAAACTAAGTAAAGATAATTCCAAGCAACAATGCTTACCGGCGGCGATAGAGGAAGGAGAGTGACGGCGACGACAGAAGAGTGCGAACTGCCGGCGAAGATACAGAGAGAGCTCGAACAGAGGAGACGACAACGGCGACAGAACTTCCACACAACGGCGACAGAACAGAGCTTCCTAGGATGGCGACGGCTATGACGGCGACAGATTTCCACACGCGACACCTGTTCTCGGAGGAGAAGAGTTCGGCGATGACTACGGAGAGGGTTGGTGGTTGCGGAGATGCGGGCTGCGTTTGGGGACTAGGTTCTCCAAATGAATTTTCAATTTTCAGAGAAAAAGAGGAGTGGGACTGGTGGGTTGCATTTGGGGGGATTAGGGCGCCTTTTTTTTTAAAAAAAAGATTAAACGGCGCCGGTTTTAGGGGGTTGATACCGAACCGAAGATCTTTAAATAAATCGATTGTTTTTAGGTCTGTAATTGAGTCAAGCCAGCTCATGAGCCACTTCGAACTTGACTCATTAATAGTTCGATAACCTGAACTTGTGAGCTAGTGAGTCGAGTTTGAGCTTAAATTTGAACTCATAAATTAAATGAGACGAATTTAAACTTAGATAAGCTTAATTCATTAGCTCGTAAGTTGGCTCAATTATATATATAATATTAAAAGTACCGATTAAATGCAAATAGGATATACGTATTAATAATTTAATATATATATAATAGTAATATATAATTTCACATATATATTAATGTTCTTAATTATCTAAAATTTTATTGTCTTTTTTATATAGAATTTTGATGTAGGACATAAATAAAAAATTTATAATTAATAGATAAATAATATATTAAATTTATTTTTTAATATGTATAAGTTATAATTTATTGATATAGAATTATAGATTATGTTCCTATTATTTGAGCCAACTTGTGAGCTCGAGTTAGCTCATGAGCTTTTGTTAAGCCGAATTTAAGCTTACGAAATAGGCTCGATTGTTAATGAGTTGAGCCGTAAGTCAAGTTTAATTTTTGTGAACCGAGTTTGAACTTAATTTAGCTCTGCTAAACTTGACTCACTTTCAACCCTAGTTATTTCCAACAGTTCACTGATTAACTGTCGATTCTACTAATTTTTTTATTAGTTTTTGCAAGCAGTTTATGAGATCAACCGAATTAACTAGGTGATCAATTTCAAGTGTTTCTTCTGATCGATTCAATTTGATTTTTAGAATTATAAATTTTTCTTTTTTTAAAAAAGAGGATACCTTAGATGAAAGTTTTAGACAAATATTTTCTATCATTTTATCATCATCGAGATAAAATATTATATATTTAATTGTGAATTTATTTTATTTTTAACAGTTTTATCAAGTGCTCAAACTACTAAAAATATAATATTGTTTATATGTATAATTGTCAAATCAAGAAGAGACAAAGTAATTAGGTAAATAATTATTGAAAATTAGTAATGATCTAATAGAGAACTATGCAAATGATGAATTTGAAATGTTTTTCAAACAATATTATTATTCCTTCTTTAAACTAGATAGTTGATGAGCTAGATGTTTATCTTATCAAATATTTTCAACATCATGTCATCGAGATTTTTTTAAAAGAACTATGCGGCCTCTTATGTTGGACATTATTAAAAAAAATCAACAATCATCTCATATTTGATATATAAAAAGTATAAGCATATCTTACTTCAAATTCAATTTATACGTATAAAAGAAGCAGTTATACTATTTATTTAAATCTTTTTGATAATCAAATTTAACTAAGTTGGTTAAAACTTAACAAAAATCAGTTTTATTATTAAAGCATGAATACACGATCTAACTTCATGAAATAATTCCGTATTCCTCTCCTCCTCTTTATTCTTCTTTTCCTTTTTCGTATTTCTGCTCTTTCTTCTTCTCTTCCGCCTTTTTCTTCGGATTCCTTCTTCGTGTTCCTTCTTATTTTTCGCGTATTTTCTTCTCATCATCGTTTTTTTATTATTGTTGCTGCATTGTTTCTTTTTCTCCTCTTCTTTTCAGTTATTTTACATCATTATGCGTTTCTTATTTATTTATTTGTTTGATTTTTTCTTGTTTTTATTCTTGTTAAGAGAGTAAATGAAAAAATAAAACAAGAACAAAAAATAAACAAGAAAAGAAGAAGGAAGAAGAGGAATTTATGGTCTGTGCTTGTTTTAAATTAAATTTGTTTGTGCGCCGTTATCATTAAGTACTTTCGATGCATTCTGAATTTGAATTTCGGTATATTCTAGATTTAAATAAAGTGCATTTTTTGTTTGAACTTGTTTTGAATTGAGTTTGTTTGTATGTACTTATCATTAAGTAATTGTGCTGCATTTTGGATTTAAATAAGGTGTACTTTTAGTTTGAATTTGTTTTAAACTGAGTTAATTTGTATGTTGTCATCATTAAGAAATTTTGGTGCATTGTGAATTTGTACTGTTATATAAAAAAAGACAACGACCATGACAATAACAATAATGAAAGAGAAAAATGAGGAAAAAAGAAAAAGAGAAGAAAAAGCAGTAGCTAAGTGTTTGTTTGGGTGCCATTAAATCGATAATAAATATATTTTTTTTGTGATTGGCAAATTTTTAATTGTAAAAGTAAAAGTACTAGAAAAATAAAAAATATATATATTTTGTGAGAAGTTACAATTTACATACTTTTTTAAAAGATCTTTTTTTCTTTAAAAAAAAGATGTTTTTCATATAATAAATGAACAAAAATACACTTTTATCTTGTTTTACCCAAATATAATTGATAGATAAAAAAAATCTTTTTACATGAGATATCCAAACATAAAATCACTTTTACTTTTGTAAAAGATCTTTTAAAATAATATCATTTAAAAAAATATATTTTTTTTAAAATGACGGCCAAACAAGCTCTAAGTGTGTTAAAAGTCATCTCAACATTTTCGTACAAACTGCTCATTATCATAGAAAAATTGAAACAAACACCAAAAAATGTTCCTAATTAAACCAAAATATCTTTCCAAATGCACCCAAATTAGGAACAAAAACAGATTCAGCGAAAAAATAAATAAAAAAATTCTACATTACATTCAAATTCAAACTTGATTTCACATTTTGATTTCAAAAAAAATTTATCTTAAATTTTCAATTCAAATCAAAGAGCACTGATCGTGAACGAAAAGAACGCAGAAAATAAATAGAATGAAGAGAACGCAAAAAAGGAAAAAAATGCAGAAAAGGCTGAGAAAATTTGAAAAAAAAAATAAGAAATTCGCATAGAAAAGACAGTTATATGTAATCATGCGTTAAGTTAAACTAAACGTTTTTTGAATTTTGAAATGGAGAGTGGAGAGAGCGGGGGAGAGTCTTCGAGGGTGGCACATAGCGAGGCAGCCGGCCATGCCGGCGAGAGCAATAAGGGGGAGAGTGGAGGTGGGCATGCATCAGGTGAAAAGGAGGGAATTAAAAGAGACAATAACAAGATTCAAAGTCAGCGAATATCGTTTAGAGATAAAGTTGTGGGTGCCTCAACAAGGAGAGCTTTGGAGGTTGCTGATTCTCTTGATGGGGATAAGATGGCTACAGTAGTTGGTAAGCAAGGCGATTCGGAGATACCAACTGTGACGTTCACTGAAGAAGCAAAGGAGATATTGGCAGAGCCCTACAAAGATGCCATCGTGATCAAAGTTCTTGGAAAAAACTTTAGCTATACGGCGATCACGCACAGGCTTAAAGGAGTCTGGAGAACCAAAGGAGGATATGAGGTACTAGATGTCGGTTTTGGCTATTTCTTAGTTAAATTTGATCTCTTGGAGGATAGAGAAAAAGTTCTCCTTGGAGGACCATGGATGATTACTGGTAGTTATGTTGCGGTTAAACCTTGGAGTTCTTCATTCAGACCTTGTGAAAACACTTTTGGATCTACCATGGTTTGGATAAGAATCACAGGTTTAAACATTAACTATTATCAAGAGAAAGCCATGAAAATGATTGCGTCAGCTGTTGGTAAACCGATCTGCATCGATTTAGCCACCAAGTCTGCAGAAAGGGGAAAGTATGCAAGAGCATGTGTGCAAATTAACTTGGGACTTCCAGTCATAAAAAAGATTCAAGTTGATGGTCATATGTATGACATAGAATATGAGCACTTGAATTTAATTTGTGAAAAATGTAGCTGCTTTGGGCATGTAACAAGAGAATGTGCGAAAGAGAACAACAATAACATTGAGAAGGAAACCATGGTGAAGGAGAAAAATTTGCCGTCACTGTTTTCGGTGGATAACAATGAGAAAACGGCAGAAGGTAGTCAAATCCCAGTAAAAAATCAAAATTCAACTTTTGAATTTGGAATTAATGCCAAATCAATTCCAATTATGGAGAAGCATGGAGCAGCGGGTCTTGTGCATGATAATTTACAAGAATCACGCATGGATAGGGATACTCAAGCAAAAGAGGATGAATGGGTTACAGTTAGTAGAAAAGGCAAGGAAAAAGTGGGTAAAGGCCCCAATGTAGTGCCAAAAAAAGCCAATGTAGCAATATGCTCCAATTTGGTGAGTAAAAAATTTTCTTTTGGGTCTAATAAAATGCATGCTGGATCCTCATCAAATGCAAAGGTGACGTCTTTATCAAATGCAAAGGTGGAGCCTAAGGAAAAGAAAGATCCTCCATCCACGCTTGGCTCTTTGGGAACAACTCAGGTGGCTTTCAAGGATCAGAGTACTCCTTTTTTTAAAGCAGGGCACAAAAGGCAGCGTCCTATTTCGCTTCAAAACTCACCTATTGAAGCATTGTCAACGGATTCTCGAGTACAAAAAGAGCTTGATAAAGCTAGTGCAACAACAAACTTGGAGAACCAACCTCAACAGAAGAATGATGGTTCTGCGACGCAAGTCCACCAGAAGACAATTGGAGACAGGGGTCCATCAACGTGAGGTAGAATGATTATAAATTCCAATTATTTAATTTATTTTTATGGATTGTGACCATTTAAATATTATTAGTTGGAATGTAAGGGGAGCGTCAAATAAGATGTCTCGGGTGCACTGTAAGGAGTTAGTACGAAAATTTCAACCAACTTTTTTTATTTTGGTGGAAACTCATATTGGGTTTGAAACTATGAAAGAATTTTGGGGGAGATTAGGCTATTATCCTGTAGGGATTGTAGATGCTGTTGGACATAAGGGAGGAATTTGGTTCCTCTCTGCTAATTTAAAATTTTCTTGTAAAATTCTTTGGGCTATGAATCAATGTGTAACTTTGGAAATTGATGGTGGTGGGCGAAGATGGATTTGCAGTGCGGTTTATGGCAGCCCTCAAGCCACTAATAGAGTAGAATTATGGAGTCATCTGCTTGATATTGGTTTGTGCATTCAGGACCCATGGGTGGTGGTTGGGGATTTTAATGATATTTTGAGTGTTCATGAGGTGAAGGGGGGTAATTACTATTCGACTCGCAGTAGTGTCTTTGCAAGTACTCTAGATTCTTGTGGTCTTTTTGATCTGACAACCTCTGGAAGACGGTTTACTTGGTTCCGTAAAATTCAAGGAAACAGAGAAATTGCAAAGAGATTAGATAGAGCTTGCTGTACTGCAGAATGGCGTCTTCTTTTTCCAGAAGCTTTTGTTGAAGTTCTCAGCCGTTCCCACTCTGATCATTGTCCCCTACTTATCCGATGTCAAGGAGTTCCTATCAAGAAAGGAAACCGGCCTTTTAGATTCCAAGCGGCATGGGCAACGCATCCTGATTACAAGGCCATTGTTCAGAAATCTTGGAATAGTACAGACTTTGGCATCCATAGGAAGTTGTTGGGGGTTCAAGAAGCTTCGTTGGAATTCAACTCTACGGTCTTCGGCAATATTTTTATTAAAAAGAGGGAATTGGAGGCTTATTTGAATTGTATTCAACGAAAAATGGAGGCTGACGATGATCCGATTTTGAAGCACAAAGAGGAAGAATTGAGAGCTGAGTATAATCTAGTTTTGGCCCAGGAAGAATTGCTTTGGTACCAGAAGTCAAGAGATCAATGGGTTCGGTATGGTGATAGAAATACTAGCTTTTTCCATATGCAAACCATCATTAGAAGAAAATCTAACAAGGTTCATGGGTTGCTGGTCAGTGATGGGTCCTGGTCTGATGATCCGGAAGTTTTGCAAAGAGAGGTCGTTCATTTTTTCAAAAATATTTTTTGCTCTACTGAGCATGTTGAGGTTAATTGCATGGGAGAAATTCCTATGCCATCTCTTAGCCAGGATGCTTGTGATAATTTGTCTAAACCAGTAACAATGTTGGAGGTTAAAGAAGCTCTAGATAATATGAGCTCGTTCAAAGCTCCTGGGCCGGATGGTTTTCAAGTTTTTTTCTTCAAGGAATATTGGGATGTGGTGGGTCATGAGGTGTGGCGTACTGTTCAGAAAGCATTCTTAGGGGAGACTTTAAGCCATTCTTTGTTGGAAACTTTGATTGTTCTTATCCCTAAATGCGACCCTCCAACTAGATTGAAGGATTTTCGGCCAATAAGCCTTTGTAATGTAATTTATAAGCTAGTGACTAAAGTGCTGGTTAATAGATTACGACCTTTTTTGGATGAGATTGTTAGCCCAACTCAGGGAGGGTTTATACATGGTAGAGGAGCGCCTGATAATATTATTGTGGCCCAAGAAGTTCTTCACTTTCTTAAGCGGACAAAGTCTAGAAAAGGAGCTATGGCTTTTAAGATTGATTTAGAAAAAGCTTATGATAGAGTTGATTGGAATTTTCTTGAGCACACTCTTGAATCTTTTGGCTTTCCTTCTCTAATTATTCGGCTTGTAATGAATTGTGTTCAGGCTTCAAATCTTTCCATCCTTTGGAATGGGAATAGATTGGACAGCTTCCAACCTCGCAGAGGGCTCAGGCAAGGAGATCCAATTTCTCCTTATTTATTTGTTTTGTGCATGGAGAGATTGGCGTGCTTCATTTCCAAACAAGTTGACGAGGGTATTTGGGATGGTGTGGCTGTTTCTAGAGGAGGACCTAGAGTTTCTCACTTGATGTTTGCAGATGACCTCCTCCTTTTTTGTAAAGCGAAAAAAAATCAAGTTCAGAATGTTGTGCACACCTTGGAGTTGTTTTGCAAAGCTTCAGGTATGAAGGTTAACATTGAAAAATCTAAAGCTATTTGTTCTAGAAATATCTCTAATAGAAGGAAGGAAATGTTGTCTGGTGTTTCTCATATTCCTTTTACTAGTGACCTAGGCAAATACTTGGGGGTGAACCTTAACCATCCTCGAGCTGCTAGGTCTATTTTTTCGGACTCTTTAGAGAAGATCAAGAATAGGCTGGCTAGTTGGAAAGGTCGGCTCCTTAACAGAGCAGGCAGGCTTTGCTTAATTAAATCTGTTGCTTCTTCTCTTCCTATTTATCAGATGCAAGTGACTCTTTTTCCTACTTCGATTTGTCAAAAGATTGATTCTGTGCTTAGACAATTCTTGTGGAAGGGAAAGGTGGGGGAGCGATGCTTAAATTATGTCAAGTGGAGCAAAGTTGTCACTCCAAGAAAGTATGGAGGCTTGGGAATTAGAGATACCCAGTGTGTAAATTTTGCTTTATTAGGAAAGCTTGTTTGGCAATTACTGCATAATAATGATAAGCTTTGGGTAAGAATTATGTTGGCAAAATATTTATCTGGGAGGTCTTGCTTTTCATCCAGTTTTTCTAATAATGTTTCAAGCACTTGGCGAGCGATTTATAAGACAATAGAAAAGCTTCGTGATGGTTTTGATTGGTGTACAGGCAGGATGTCTCAATCCTTTTGGTATCATGCTTGGCGACCATGTGGAACACTAGCTCCTTTGGTTCCTTTTGTGCACATCTCTGATTCTCACTTGAAGCTAGAAGATGTCTGGTACCATGGACATTGGCGGTGGGATATTCTTTGCACAATGATTCCGGAAGAAGTTAAACTTGATTTGATGCTCTTTGATCCTATCAAGCAGGCAGGAGATAAAACAGGTTGGTTTTGGACAAACTCAAATACTCTCACCTACTCGACTAAAAGCGGGTATGAATGGCTATTGAAGAAGAAATTTGGCTGGAACGATAATGAAAATTGGCTTTGGCTTTGGCGCTTGAGAATACCGGAGAAGATAAAGTGTCTGCTCTGGCTTTGTCTCAACAACGGAGTTCCCACAGCTAGTTACCGATTTCAAAGAGGTCTTGCTACTTCTGATTTTTGTCAGCGATGTTATCTTGCTCTAGAGGATATTAACCACTGCTTTAGGACTTGCCAAAAAGCTCGTCAGATTTGGATTAGCTTAAATTTGGGAATGACCGCTGAGGACTCTAGTTTGGATTTTGTGTCTTGGATTCGTTCTAACCTCAACAAAAATGAGTTTCTCTTTGCAGCGGCCTTTTGGTGGATTTGGAGGGATAGGAACAATGACATCTTCCATCAAGATGATCCATGGAGTAAGGAGAAAATTGTTCACTTAGTTCAACATGCTGCTCGCGATTTCTCTAAGGTTGTTACCAACCAAAAACATATTATTCCTTCCTCTTTGCAATATAACTGGGAACCACCTCCAATGAATGTCTGTAAAGTGAACTGCGATGCAAGCGTTTTTGAAAAAGGGCAATTAGCGGGCTTTGGATGTATTATTAGAGACAGCATGGGAATTTGGATGAAAGGTTGTTCGGCCAGTATACCTCTTTCTAGTGTTCTCTCTTGTGAGCTTCATGCTATTTGGAGAGGGCTTGTTATGGCTTGGGATTGCGAGTGTAAAGAGGTCATATGTGAAACTGATAATCTTGATGCATTTCTTCTTGTTTCGCGAGGCACAACCAGCATGATTACGAATGACTCTGATCTGCTTGGCAAAATCAAAGAGATGCTTCAGCGCAATTGGACAGCTACTTTAGTGCTCATCCAACGTACAGCAAACAGAGCGGCTGATTTAATGGCTAAGACTGCTGCTTTAAACAAGCAGGTGTACCTAGAGTGGTTACAACCCCCTAATAATTTAGACATTATTATTAGAGAGGAGTGTTACTCTTTCTCTTAGGTGTTTTTTCTTTATGTTCAGTCACCAAAAAAAAATCATGCGTTAAGTTAAAGGGTTGTTAAAGATAGTGGTGCGTGGAACTGAATTAAGTTATAGCAACTTGGTTAGACTTGATTGGTTAAATGACTTAGATATAAAACTTTATTTTAAAAGAAATATAGAGAATCAATTTAATTTCTTTGATCTATAAACTATAATTATTGTATAGCATACCCTTGGCTTTGTTTCAGGCAAACTAATAGTTAGTAGAATTCCAAAGATATTATTGAAAAATATTAACAAATTTAAAAATAGACATGTTATTTTGATTCTAAGAATAATTGTGATATCCACAAATAAATCTCACTTATATTAAAAAAAAAAAAATTTCTCATAATATTATCTATTTTCATGGCTTTAAATAAGTTTAAAGCCAAATTTTATCTCATTGTATTTATCCAAACAGATTTTTACACTTGGCAGATTAGACACCCTAATTTAAACGACAAGTTTGTTAAAACATTTTAACTTCAAAATTGATAAAACTTAGAATTATTGCAATTATATATTTTTAAGATTAATTTTCATCATTTCATGCAATCACTTGTTGTCATGTCAAGTTGTCAACAAAGGAACTACTATCACATCCAATAATCATAAGAAAGAACGGGCCGATGTAAAAAATATGACTATTAAATATTTTCATCTATCATCACATCAAAATTAAACACACAATTTCAGTATAACTTGAATGTTTATGAGTAATTTATTGCTTAAAAGGTTCTAAACTATTTTTGAAGGTTGCTAAATTAAATCTATCCTTGTATTGTGGCCAGATTTGATAGGATGAACATGCATGGAATTAGTCAGGGTATAACACTATCTTTGAACTACGTAACAAAGCATTGCCTAATAAAAGTTGCTATGTTTGTGCCATATAATTCATCAATTCATTGCCGGAAAGATCACTTTCTGCAAAATCATGGCATCTAGTTCTAATTAACCATGCATACTTTTGCGCATCACAAAAAAATAATCCAACTTAAAAATAGAGAAATATAGAACCATAGATAACGTCAAATGAGTAAAACAATATGCAGTGGATAACTTAGTGTTAACTTACCAACTTCCTTAAAAAACAGAAATTAACACACAAAATATACTATAGAGTGGTTTAATCTAGCAACACGGTTAAATAGCAGCCCACATGTTTTGTGAACATAACCATAAAACAAACAAACGTTTGGCAGGTTTCCTAGAGAGTAGAGATGCCATCATCCTGCATCATAAATCGCTATATTCAACAGCTTATGCACATCATAGCATTAAACGGCATGTATAAATTTCCAAAGTTGAGGGACCAAAAAAAAGAAACAAAGAATTGAAAATACTTGTCATTGTCAATCTCAAGGAACAGGGCACCAGACAAATTTATTTATAAGCATCATATTCGGTAAGAAGTATTCACAAGCATCAACAAATATTTCAAGAATTTAGGTGGAACACTGGCCCTAAAATTGACTTACTAGTGTGCAACTTTAATAATATAAAACTCTAAGACTCCAACACGATATTTTGTCTTAACAGTTTTGATCAACGAACAACAGAGGACAGAGATAGTGTGAGTTCATACCATGTTAAATGGGATTTTGATCAATGAAATTTAGCTGACATATTGTAGAGCCCTTCGGTATAGCAGATAATCCCTTGACAATATTGTACTTTGTTTCTTGGTCCAAATTAGATTCAAGATGAATGGTCAAGTTCTTCAAAACAAGTCCTCTTTGTAAAAGATATGCAATAAACTCATGCTCATCTGCAGTGTCTTGATATTCTCCAAACTCAAAACTCTTGAGATATGATGTTACACAATTCGGAACCATGGTTGGTGGTGTTGGCCCATTATACTCCTCCACTGGGTGAGAATAATGTCCCTGATAACAGGAAACAACAATTGTCAATATATGCAGGCAAACAACAAATAGAAATAGAGACACTAGATTTAAGCTTCAAATTGAAATGTATTCATACCCTCAAAATATGAATTACGAGAGCTTCAAGTACATGACAATTATGAAGGAAGTTTAGCAAGAAGTTTGTGTTGAAACATGGAAGATGAACCTCTAGCTTGAGCAAACGGTGAAATTCTGGAAACTCGAAAGCCGGAGCACTAAATAAGCACTGTGTAAAAGATAACTAGATATCAAATATAAAATTCCTAATTCACAATTATAGTTATAAATTCAAATTATCGAGTTACATCAAACATTTAGCTTGAGGAATCATGGGATTATGATAAGCATGCTACCTGTGTTGTTGCATATTTCAATGCCAACAATTTTGTTTCGCGGAGTGCCTGGAGTAGCTTGGGCACCCAAACCCCATGCTCAACACGTTCATGACAAATTTCAAGATGTGCCTCCACCATGTTGGGAAAATTGATAACTGATACCTGTAGCTTCGGCGAGGCTACTGTTGTCATACGCAGGTATTCAAGAAATGGAGTGTATAGTTTCCGAACCCCAATCTCTTCCATCAAGCTAGTGTAATCTTCAAAGGTTAAACTTTTCAATGTGCGAGGCATCTGGATTGTAGGTGCATAAACATAAGAACCTTCACGGGTCGTATTCTGTAGAATGAGCTTAAGATTTTCAAGAACAGGGCAGCCGGATAAAAGCTTGCTGGGGTCCACGTCGACGGGATCCAAGTGTAGGTTCTTGAGGGATGGCAGATAAACATTTGGAAACTCTGGATAATTATCCAAATATATACCATGTCTCAAAACAAGGGACTTGAGTAATACACAAGTGAATATGGATTCAGGCAACTTAATTGCTCTCATTAAACCAATGCGGAGATAGAGTTCCTGAAGATGGGGACCAATGACGGCATCAAGCCATGTTAAGATGAGATCCTCTGAACTTTCATGGGAAGTGAGGCGAAAGTTTTGGATGGGGTAATCTGCATTGCGCTGAGTTAGAATAGCATTCACATATGAATCAAACCGATATCTCCGACGGGACCAAAAGAGTCTATCATCTATGTCAAGGATTTGGAGATCCTTCCAAACATGGCGCCACCTGCGAGAGAGAATACTGGTGGATACAGCTTCTTTTATTGGGAGGTAAGAGAGAATGTCGCAAAGGATCGAGTTCGGTAATAAACTGATCCGATTCATCTTCATGGTTGATGGTTTGGCTTTCTCAAATTTGTATCTGGAGAGGGTTAGACTCAACTCTAGGGTTTAGGATTTAAAGGTATTTATATGATTTGATTTTTTTTAATTTAACTAAATTTATATTATTATAATCTATTTTCACTCTATTTATTCGGATTTGAAAATCAATCAATGATTTATAATTTTTAAATTATAAACTTTAAATTTTGATTTCGTATAGATATCATTTAAATTATAAAATTTTTAAAAATTAAATTTGGATCTGATGTAATTCAATTCTACAAAAGAATAACAACAAAAAATTACATCAGATCCAAATTTAATTTTTAAAAATGGTATAATTTAAATGATATTTATACAAAATCAAAATTTAAAGTGTATACTTTCAAAATTATCGAATCACAATATTTGAATTGGATTGAACAAAAATTAAATTCAAATGGTTATAATGTAGTTATCCAAATTATAACTATTTGAATCAACTTCGATTATATTAAAAAATTAAAATAAAATTGACATCATTTATATTTTATTTATACTGTAATTAAGTTATATGTATATTTATTTTATTGTTAGTGCAAACGAGATAAATAATAAAATTATAAAAATATAATTAACTTTAGAAGTCATATAATTATAAATATAAAATTTAAGAAAAAAAATTTTAAATAGCTCCTAACAATTATTTCACAAGACAATGACGTTTTCAATTAAAAAAATATCTTTTTAACTTATGTTCTTACTTTTATTTTTTTATGAGATTGATTAACCCTCTATTAATATAATTATTTTTAAGAATTAATTTTTTTTTTGAAAAAAATCATATAAAATGATAATTGAATTCATTTAAGAATAATTCTATATTTGGATTATAAAGCAGAGAAAATTAAATTGACTTTAGAATTTTAATCATACAAAAACTGCTTAAAAGGTTTATGACTACAAATATAGAAACATTGAACCGTAGATAATGTGAGAAGAGCACAATAATATGCAGTGGATAACTTGGTCTTAACTTCCCAACTTCTTTCAAAACCAGAAATTCATACACAATAGTCAATACATACTATATAGTGCTTTAATCTAAAGACATTGTCAAATAGCAGCCAACATGTTTGTGTACATAAACCGTAAAACAATCAAACAAAATCAGTTGCCCAGAGAGCAGAGTTGCCATCAACCTGCATCACAAAGCCATACATGCAATTCAGAGGATCAAATGGCATATATAAATTTCCAAGGATGAGAGACCCAAAAAACAAACTGTTAAGGATGAACCAGAGAAATGAAAATTCTTGTCAATATCAAAGTTAGCCAATCCAAACCACCGATACTATATATGTTCAAGTGTATATTTCATTATTTATCAACAGGGCATCAAACAAATTTATTCAGAAGCATAACAAATATTTTAAGAATTCAGTTGGAACACTAGCCTAAAATTGACCCTATGTTATGAAACTTTAATAATTTTAAACTTCTAAAGCTCCAACATACGAAAAACGGAGTATAGAGATAGTGAGATCAGTTCATACCATGATTGTGGTCAAAAGAAATTAAGCTGACATATTGGAGAGCCCCTCGGTATAGCAGCTAATCCCTTGACAATATTGTACTTTGTCTTTAGGTCGAAACAAGAATTAAGATGAATTGTCACTGTCTTCAAAACAAGTCCTCTTTGTAAAAGACATGCAATAAATTCACGCTCATCTGTAGAGTCTTCATATGCTCTAAATTCAAAACTCCTGAGATGTGATGTCAAACAATTGGGAACCATGCTTGGTGGTCTTGGCCCATTATATTCCACCGGTTGAGCATATGCTCGCTGATAACAGAACAACACTTCTCGATAGACTCAGGGAAACAACAAACATCGAAAAAGAAATACAGACACTAGTTTTAAATTGAAATGTATTCATACCTTCCAAATACAAATTACAAGAGCTTCAAGTACATGACAATTATGAAGAAAGTTTAGCAGGAAGTTTGTGTTGAAACATGGAGCACCAAGCTCTAGGTTGAGCAAACGGTGAAATTCTGGAAACTCGAAAGCTGGAGCACGAAATAAGCACTGTGTAGAAATAACTAGATATCAAATATAATTCCTAATTCACAATTTTAGTTATAAATTCAAATTATCGAGTTACAACAAACATTTAGCTTGAGGAATCATGGGATTATGAAAAGCATATTACCTCTGTTGTGGGATATGTCAATGCCAACAATTTTGTTTCACGGAGTGCCTGGAGAAGCACGGGTACCCAACCTACATGCTGACCACGTCTAAGACAAATATCAAGATGTGCCTCCACCATGTTGGGAAAATTGATAACTGATACCTGTAGCTTAGAGTTCGCCGAGGTCTCTGTTCTCATATGCAGGTATTCAAGAAATGGAGTGTATATTTCCCGAACGTCAATCTCTTCCGTCCAGCCAGTGTAATCTTTAAAGGTTAAAATTTTCAATGTGCGAGGCATCTGAATTGTAGGTATATGAAAATCTTCTGGGGTCATGTGATGTAGAATGAGCATAAGATTTTCAAGAATAGGGCAGCCGGATAAAAGCTTGCTGGGGTCCACAGAGACGGTTTCCAACTCTAGGTTCTTGAGGGATGGCAGATAAACATTTGGAAACTCATAATTCAAATGATTAAAACGTTTCAAAACAAGGGACTTGAGTGATACACAAGTGAATATAGAATCAGGCAAGTTGATTCTCCTCATTAAACTAATGCAGAGATAGAGTTCCTGGAGATGGGGTCCAATGACGACATCAAGCCATGTTAAGATGAGATCCTCTGAACTTCTAGAGGGAGTGAGGCGAAACTTTTTAATAGGGTAATCCGAACTGCGCTGAGATAGAATAGCAGTCACATATGAATCAAACAGATATCCCAGAGGGGACCAAAAGGGTATATCCTCTATGTCAAGGGCTTGGAGATCCTTCCAAACATGGCGCCACCTGCGAGAGAGGATGCCGGTGGAGATAGCTTCTTTTGTTGGGATGTATGAAAGAATGTCACAAAGGATAGAGTTCGGTAACAAACTGATCCTATCCATGTTCATGATTGATGGTTTCGCTTTCTCAAGTTTGTCTCAGGTGTCCTGGTTTAGGATTTGAAGGATAACCAAGGGTTTTTTTTTTTTTTTTTTTACCAAATATAAGAGACTCGAACTTGCAACCTCTTAATTATAGTAGCTAGAATCTCGATTTAACTGTTAAAATCTTCCGATATTACGATTTTAAATGAGTTTTTCGATTTTACGAAATTTGTACTAAGTCTGACGATTTTACGATTTAAATCTTGTTAAGATTTTACGTTTTACGTTTTTTATTTACTTGTTCGATTTCACGTAAAATCTCGATTTTAATTGATTATGAAGAGACTATGTCATTTGAGTTATAACTCATTAGCAGAGTGTTTGTTTGTAATAACTAATTTAATAATATATATTTTATAATAATAACTAATTTAATAATTAATTTTTTATATACAGTATAGTTAATAAAATATATGTAAATATGTAATTACTAATTTAATAAACATTTTTAATATTTATAAAATATTTTCTCAAATAATAACACTTATTCTAAAAACTTGTTAGAGTAGAAAATAAAAAGTTTTTTAATTAATATGACCCACAACAAGTGAACCAACACCAAAAACAACAAACTAAATTTAACAAAAAAAAATGAAAAGTTACCTCTACCTCAAAACAAGTGCATCGAAAAAGCACTTCGCCTGGAGAAAATAAATGATCTCAACAATTCTAAAAAACAAAGTATAAAAAATTAAAAACAAATAAAAGACAAAAATAATCATGAATTGCCCAATAAATTAATCAATAAAAGACTCACAGAAAAGTGATAAATAAAAACATGACTCATATCCCAGTCAGGCCTAAGGAGGCAATCAATTAAGAGTCAGAAGATTTTTTTATTTTTAACTTTCATGATTTTTTTATTTAACAAAGAGAAGGAAGAGTATAGAGAAGAAAGAGAATACAGAAAACGCCGAAAAAATTTGAAAAAAATAGGAAATCTGCTTATAAAAGAGAGTTGCGTTAAGTCAAAAGGTTGTTAGAGGTAATAGCCCATAAAACTGAATTAGGTTATAACAACTTAATTAAACTTGATTGGTTAAATGGAGCTCAGTACCGCGACGGATTAGTCCTTGACCTGCCGGGTTGGGGGATACCGTGGGAAACCAAAAAAAAAAAAACTTGATTGGTTAAATGATTTGGATACAAAATTTTATTGTAAAAGAAATATAGAAAATCAATTTGATTTCTTTGATCTATAATTATTGTATAACATACTCTTAGCTTTGTTTCACGCAAACTAATAGTTAATAAGATTCCAAAGATATTATTGAAAAATATTAACAAATTCAAAAATGGACATGTTATTTTAATTCTAAAGATCACTTTCTGCCAAATCATGGCATCTAGTCCTAATTAACCATGCATACTTTTGCCCATCACAAAAAATAATCCAACTTAAAAATAGAGAAATATAGAACCATAGATAATGTCAAAAGTGTAAAACAATATGCAGTGGATAACTTGGTCTTAACTTACCAACTTCCTTCAAAAACAGAAATTCATACACAAAATATACTATAGAGTGGTTTAATCTAGCAACACGGTTAAATAATAGCCCACATGTTTTGTGAACATAACCATAAAACAGGCAAACGTTTGGCAGTTTTCCCAGAGAGTAGAGATGCCATCATAGCATTATGCAAATCATAGCATTAAACGGCATATATAAATTTCCAAGATTTTGAGGGACCAAAAAAAAATTTTTGCATGAAACAAAGAATTGAAAATACTTGTCATTGTCAATATCAAAGTTAGCAAATCCAAACCACCGATAATGTTCAAGTGCATATTTCATTATTTCTCAAGGAACAGGTCCCAGACAAATTTATTCATAAGGATGATATTCGGTAAAAAGTATTCACAAGCATCAACAAATATTTCAAGAATTTAGGTGGAACACTGGCCCTAAAATTGACTCAATTTTGTGCAACTTTAATAATATAAAACTCTACGACCGTAAAATAGTGTGAGTTCATACCATGTTAAAAGGGATTTTAATCAACGAAATTTAACTGACATATTGTAGAGCTCCTAGGTATAACAGATAAACCCTTGACAATATTGTACTTTGTCACTATGTCGAAATCAGATTTAAGATGAATTGTCACTGTCTTCAAAACAAATCCTCCTTTTAAAAGATATGTAATAAATTCACGCTCATCTGCAGCATCTTGATATTCTCTAAACTCAAAACTCTTGAGATGTGATGTCATACAACTGGGAACCATGGTTGGTGGTGTTGGTCCATTATAGTCCATGGTGCGGACATAGACTTCCTGATAACAAAAAAACAACACTTCTCATTAGACTCAGGCAAACAACAAAAAGTAAATAGACACTAGATTTAACTTGAAATGCATTCATACCTTACAAATACGAATTACGAGAGCTTCAAGTACATAACAGCTGTGAAGGAAGTTTAGCAGGAAGTTTGTGTTGAAAAATGGAACATCAAGCTCTAGATTGAGCAATCGGTGAAATTCTGGAAACTTGAAAGCTGGAGCACTAAATAAGCACTGTGTAGAAGATAACTAGATATTAAATATAATTCCTAATTCAAAATTATAGTTATATATTCAAATTATCGAGTTATATCAAACATTAAGCTTGAGGAATCATGGGATTATAATAAGCATATTACCCGTGTTGTGTAAGGTTTCAATGCCAACAACTTTGTTTCACGAAGTGCCTGGAGAAGCATGGGGACCAAACAGACATGTTCAACAGGTTCACCGTGAATATCAAGATGTGACTCTTCTTCCTGAATATCAAGATGTGCCTCCACCATGTTGGGAAAATAGCTAGCCGAAACCTGTAGCTCACAAATCCCCGAGGTCACTATTTTCAAATAGAGGTATTCAAGAGATGGTGTGTCTATCACACGATTAATCTCTTCCCACATGATAGTGTAATCTTCAAAGGTTAAACTCTTCAATGTCCGAGGCATCTGAATTGCAGGTATATAAACACAACCTTCTGGGGTCATGTCAAGTAGAATGAGCTTCAGATTTTCAAGAACAGGGCATCCAGATAAAAGCTTGTTGTCCACATTGGCGATATCCAACTCTAGGTTCTTGAGGGATGGCAGATATACATCTGGAAACTCCGGACCATAATACAATGAAATATCACGTTTCAAAATAAGGGATTTAAGTGATGTACAAGTGAATATGGCTTTAGGCATGTTGGTTCCAACCATTACATTAAGACTGAGATACAGTTCCTGAAGATGGGGGCCAATGACGGCATTAAGCCATGTTGGGATGGGATCCTCTTCAAATTTTTCGCAAGTGAGGTGAAACTTTTCGATGGGGTACGAATCTGCATTGCGCTGAGCTAGAATAGCATTGACAAAAGAATCAAAGCTGGCTCTCCCAGAGGACCAAAAGTGCATATCATCTATGTTAAGGACTTGGAGATCCTTCCAAACATGGCGCCACCTGCGACAGAGGATGCTGGTGGATACAGCTTGTTTTGTTGGGAGGTACGAGAGAATGTCGCAAAGGATAGTGTTCGGTAAGTAACTGATCCTATCCATGTTGATGGATTCGCCTTTTGTCAATTTGTATCTGGAGAAAGGTTAGAGTTAGAGTTAGGATTAGGGTTTCAATTTAGAAAAAACGAAGGAATCAATTTAACTCTTGGTTGGTTCCGCTTAAGGACTAAGATTCTAACAACGATCAGATAAATAAAAAAAAAGGAAACTGAAAGAAGATATGAATCAAATATGAACAAAATTAATTTCGAGAAAGAAGAGGTGTACCAGCGGTGCCGTGATCTGCCGGCGAGTGGAGAGCGGTGGCGCCGTGGTTGTGAGTTTTGACGGCAGCGGCGGCAGCTGTATTTAAATTTAAAATAGGAACGATAAAAGAGAGGGAAAGGAAAAAACTAAAGAGAGGAACCGGGCAACTGCTTGCGATTTGCGATTATTTGACTGTTGTATAATGATGGGAAGTTGGGTCAGAACAAGTGAACATTTTTTTTTTAAATAAAAAATAAAAATATCATGGACAATATACAGCTTTTAATTTTTAAGAAATCTTTAAAAAAATTTGAAAGTATGGTCAAATAATGTTCTAATCCTATCATTTATCAATTAATATTTTGTTGTTGTCGTTTTTGTTTAGTTTTAGTGATCAGGAGTTTTAAAATCTATCTGTGTATTATTCTATTATATTATATTAAAATAAATTTTTTGCATTTGATGATAAAACTTATATAGTATATTTTTGAATATATTTTTAATTTATTAAACTAAATCAATTATATTAATTATTTATATCAACTAATTAATTTGTTTAATTTATTAGATATTAAAATAATATACACATAAAAAATAAATTATTGATATATTTTCAATTAATAAATAATAATACTAAATAATTAATAATATAAATTATTATCAATTTCATACATTCAACATTTTAAAAATCTATGACTATAAATTTAAATTATAATAACTTAAAAAACTCGTTTTAATAATTTTATTTAATTTAATAATTTATATATTAGCGAAACTAATTTATGACTATTTTTTTTTACATGAAAATGAGATAAATGATATACCTTAACATTATAAATTTTGGTATTTTTTAAAGCCGTAAAAGATACATAAATAAAAAAATTTGTTAACACAAATCCGAGGTTTCAAATACAAAATTCAAAAAGTCCGAATTTAAAAAAAAAAAACACCACAACAATCTACAATTCAAAAAAATATCATTAATAATCTAATATCAAAAATAAAAAAAATTTCTTTATAGCATCGTCTTTTTTTTTTCCGTTCGTTGGTAATCCTTTCTTATCTTTTGAATTAAATTTTGAACGGAGTAAATTTTTTTTTTTTAATAATTGTCTCTCAAATACTATTATATATGAATCACTAATTTTTTATCCATTTTATTTCCTTTTATTAGACTTTGTTCTGGATTTTTTAATGAACAAAATGACTTTGAACCTCATCTCTAGCGAATATTTTTGAATAAACTTAATAATATTTAAGTATGTGTTAGTTAATTTTAGGGTTCAATCCCTCATATAATTAGGTGTTCAATCCCTCAGATTCAGCCGATTTAAAATTAATTCGTCCATCTAATCTAATTTAAATAAAAAAATCGAGTAAAATTGTATAATTTAGATTTGATTGAATTTATTTTTGACAAATACATAAATTAGATTAACTTTTGAATTTACTTCTTAAAACTAATTCAAATTGCAAAATATAATATAACATTATTATTTTATTATTATATTTAAAATTTTAATTATAATATGTTCAATTTGTTATGCATTTTTCTTGTTTATATATTACTACTATTTTATGAATTTTAAAAAGATTTACTTATTTATTTATTTTAATCAAATTATAATTTTATTTTTATTATTATTCTATTATTGATTTTTCAAGATAGAAGAATGCTGCCAATGAGTAATAGCTCAAATGGCATAGTTTTCCCATACTTAATTAAGAGGTTGTGTGTTCGAGTCTCTTATCTTTGATAAAAAAAAAAAAAGAATGCTAAAAAAAATTAACTAGGTTTATTATTTTTTACCATCAATCAACTATCAATATTTAAAAGTGTATGTTAAAATATATTGTTAAATTACTAAACTAAAAAAAATTAAGTTGATGACTAAAAATAATGACCAAAAATAACAATCTAATAATTTTGTAACATTTTATTTTAAGATATTTTTAAAATTTGTTATGACATTATTAGTTATTTAAGATTTGATATTGAGATTAATTATTATGTATATTTATCATTTTTTAATTTATAAAACTACAAATTTAATCCAATTCAAACCACTTGAAATAGATCAAATTTGATCAAAATGCAAAACAAAAATAATCCAATATTTTAATCCAAAATGTACCAAAAGCAAAATTAATATTCGTATCTTACGTATTTTTGACTCTATAATCCAAATTGTACAGCAAAAACCTTAATTATAATGTTTTTTTTTTCTTACTTATATCATTATCACCCAACAACAAAGTTTCTCTCATGTTAAATTGCTTTGGTCCAATTCACTTTTAATACAAAACTTTGGATATAGGAGAGAAAATGAAAGGAAAGAAAATAAGAGGAAAGAAAATGAGAGGAGAGAAAATAGAAGGAAAAGTAGAGTTATTTGTGTGTTGTTTAGATGAAGAGAAAATTGATGGAAAGAAAATAGAGAGAAATTTTTCTTTTGTTTGGATGAAAAGAAAAGTGAGAAGAAAGAAAATCTAATGGTATAAAATTACATTCATACGCTTATAATAAAATAAAATATAAATATTTTTATTTATTTATATTTTATTGTATTTTATAAATATTATAAATTTTATATATTTAATTTAAATTATTTATCTAATACATATATAATATTTAAATATGAATTTCTATTATAATAATGTATTAAAACTATTAAAATTAAGGGCAATTTACATAAATAAATTTTTTGCCCTTTAAATTTACGCAATTGCATTCTTTCAAATAAGAAGACGCAAATACATTGTTTCATATATCTATAGAAACTGCTACTAGCAGTAGCAGTTTACGGGAAACACATAATCCGCTATAGCTAGTCGCGGATTACATGTAAATGGGGGAACACAAAAACCGCTAGAGGCTGCCGCGGTTTCTGTTCAAATTGGGTTGTGCATAAACCGCTACTGGCAGTAGCGGTTTATGTGTATTGGGACATGTGCGTAAACCGCTGGAGGCAGCAGTGGTTTACGTTGAGTATGTGTGAGCGTGGCTGCCTATATAAACTCCTCAAAGGCTAAAGGTGGAGGAAGAGTGTTATTTCTCACAAATGGATGGTGAGGAAAGTTTTGTGGCTCTAGTCCACTGCTCAGGAAAAATTCAAAAGAGCAAAAGGCATGGTGTAAAATTTACGGATAGAGAATCGTTTAGTATTTTTATCCGGTCTTCGAGTACGTTGGCAGAGATTAAGCTCAGCATATTACAGAAGCTCGGTGCTTGTGGGACGAAGTGGGTAAAAAAGTTGTTTTACAAGATTCTCATTGCCGTTGTGTCAGCTGGTGTGAGATATGAGACCTTTGTGATAGGGCCCGATGAAGACCTACAGGTCTTGTTTCACTGCAGGCATAGTTTTTCGGAGGTGATGAGAATACCGGAGCTGCTTGCGAAGTTGGAATATGGTGTCGACAGCCCCGGGGCATCGACACCGAATCCTCAGTCAACGACGGTGGGTGGTGCCTCGACATCGATGCATGTGGTAGCAGCGGTAGTTCTGAATCCTGATCCTCAACGTGTTGCGGCTGTTCATGCTGGTGTGCCTCCTGTTGTGCCTGATTTTGAATTTGAGGCCGGACCGGATCGAGTTGAGAATGCGATGCGGGACGATGATTCGGATGACAAGCCGGTCGCAATTGGTGGGGACAGTGATGATGATATTCCGAGCGGTACACCTACACCTCATGGAGGTTCCGGTTATGGCACACAACAGTATCCTCCGCACCTGTCATCGTTGAACTTGGAAGCTATCGGCCAACACCAGAATGTAGAGGCAACCTTTGTGGTCCAGGGTATGCATGATGCGAATCCTTTAATGGAATTTCAGATTGGTCAATCGTTCCAGAGTAAGGAGGAAGTTGTGCTGAGTGTAAAAGATTACAGCGTTCGGCGTGGAGTTGAGTACAAAGTTATGCAATCATACCATCTGAAATACCAAGGAATATGCAAGGAGTTTGGTAACGGGTGCGCGTGGTTGATTCGTATCACACTGCAAAAACGGAAGAGCACATGGGAGGTTAGGAGGTGCAATGGACCACACACGTGTATGGCCACATCAATATCGAGCGACCACAAACAGTTTGATTATCATGTCATATGTGTGAGGATCTTTCCATTGGTTAGAGTTGATGCGTCGGTTACGATTAAGGTGCTGCAAGAGGCAACATGTGGTTTCAGGCCTAGTTATAGGAAGGTGTGGTTGGCGAAGCAGAAGGCTGTAGCACAGATCTATGGCGACTGGGAGGAGTCCTGTGGTGATCTGCCCGCTAGATCCTTGGGGTCACATCTACCATGGACGGTTCCGTTGCTCTGCTGAAGACCTCCCCGGTTAGAGTGGGTGATCGGGTTGATGAATCTAGAGTCTACTTTCATCACATGTTCTGGACATTCCCTCCATGTATTGAGGCATTCCAACAATGTAAGCCGCTTGTCAGTATCGACAGAACACACCTGTATGGCAAGTATGGAGGGACGTTGTTGTTGGCGATTGCTCAAGATAGAAACTCGAATATATTGTCTGTTGCGTTTGCACTTGTGGAGGGGGAAAATGCAGAGTCTTGGGCATACTTTCTATCCAACCTTAGAAGACATGTTACTCCACAGGAAGGTATTCTCGTGATTTCTGATAGACATAACGGCATCAAGGCTGCACTGGAGGCACTAAATAGTCGTTGGCGACCTCCCCGTGCTTATCGGGCATTCTGTATTCGGCATGTTGCTGCAAATTTCGCCCTTACCTTCAAGGGGCAAGATGCAAGGTGGTGGCTGGTAAATGCCGCTTATGCGAAGATGGAAGCAGAATTTGACTATTGGTTTGATATAATGAGGACAGAGAACCTGGCCATGTGTGATTGGGCAAACAGGATGGAGTATGAGAGGTGGACACAGAACAAGGATGGGGGAGACGATATGGTCACATGACGACCAACATATATGAGTGCGTGAACTCTGTTTTGACGGGCACAAGAAATCTACCGATGACGTCCTTGGTGAAGTCAACCTATCTACGGCTAGCTGAGTTGTTTGTTATCTGGGGGCAGACGGCAGAGGCACAGTTAGGGTATGGGCACCAGTTTTTCCAGGCACTTGTTAAGGCCATTGAGCGGAACTTGAGGGATTCGAGGTGCTTCACGGTGACCCTGTTCGACAGGCATCAAGCTGAGTATACCGTGGCAGAGACTACCCCCACAGGCAAATTCTCGTTGGGTAGCTACCGACTTTCCCTAAGGGATCGCACATGCGACTGTGAATACTTCCAGGCACTGCACTACCCCTGTTGCCATGCCATCGCATGCTGTGCGCAGTCACGACTAGATTGGACCACTTACGTCGATGAAGTCTACAGCATGTCTGAGGTATTCAAGGTCTACCAGATGTCCTTTGCACCTTGTATTCCAGAGGGGCTTTGGCCCCCATATGACGGTCCAACTGTCATCCCCGACCCCAACATGAGACGGGCAAGAGAAGGACGACCACGGTCCACCCGCATCCGCAACAACATGGACGAAGCTGACACTAGTCGACCGAAGCAGTGTGGCCTGTGCAGGCAGCCCGTCACACCCGAAGGGGTTGCCCTCAGCGAGGTTCAACCAGCGAGATATAGGTTTAGATGGTTTAGTGACTTTGTATTAGGTTATGTGCCAGTTTAATTGTTATCAGTTTAGTGTTGGTCCTTATTATCATGTAATAGTTACCTTTAATTCAAGTAGTTCATTATCACTTTGCTATTTTGTATTAATGTACTCGGGTCTAAATCAATTCGACGAATCAAAGAAAATCGACTTCCATTATACAAATTTTCATATAGTCATCAATATAAATATAACATTAGCCATATAGAAGTAAATGAAGATCCCATCATACAGTCATCCATAATATGTAAACATAAAATCACTAACAAGTAGCTAAATCACATATGCAAAATAAAAATACAACACAACAGACTAATCATCACCATCATCCTGGGCGGAGGCATCAAAAGGACCAAGCAGATGAGATCCCGTCCCACATCGAGGAGGATGCCTCACTCTAGTCGGTCGGGCCGCCTCCTGTGCAGTGTCATCAACTGGACGATCTAATCCAAATGCAGACTGGGGCGTCCCTTCCATGGTGAACCAAGTATCCAACGGGCTACCTGCAGGCTCATTAAGGTCCACCACATACTATCTCTGGTAGTCCGGTGGCTGGAACTCCGGTGTCTGGGCCTGCATCTCTGTCATATGTGGGTGGTAAGCTGGGGTATCCAACTGCATATCCGGCATCCGCCAGGTTGGTCACATTTTTGTTCGCAACTCGACACATGCATCGATACAACCACGCCAAAGCGGCCGACCCCCAGCTATACCTCCCCATGTCATCAAGATTCACCACAAATGGCAACCACCGTATATGTACCCGGTTCACACTCTTGGCTCCAAATAACTGAGTGGATAACAACATCATGATGTAGGCACGTGTGTAAATGCCAACAGTGTCCTCGGTCGCATCTGCTGGTAACACCCTAAACCTCTTGTGGAACCATGTAAAGTGGACTGTCATCTGCTTGACCTTATTCGGTGGTGGCAGCTCAACGAATAGATCCTGAAACTACTCCCAAGCTAGTCGGCCACCCTCCATGAATTTCTCAAACTCACCAAGGCAATCACTCACGGCCTCTCCATCGATAGGCAACCCTAACTGAAACGCCACATCTTGCAATGTCATTGTGCACTCTCCGAAAGGCATATGAAAGGTGTGCGTCTCAGGACACTACCTCTCAACGAACGCACTGACCAAGGGCTCGTCCAACCAGAACCAGTGGCTGTTTAACCTGGCCAAGTGGTACAATCCAGCCCTCTCTAAATACGGGATGATCCATTCATGCATGGGCATATTTTGTTGCCATCTCACACTGTAGATATACCTAGTTGGCTGCACACAACATGAAAGATATACACGAAACAATTAAATTATACTATCCACAACGAATCTCCCTATCTAATAATAACAAATCGCTTAAACCATCGACGAACAAGAAAACAATAAAACAATTAAATTATTAACCTATTAGTCAATCGTCAAATCAAATTAAAACTTCATATTATAAAAAATATAATATAATAATAAATATAATAAAT